>NC_082683.1:104299856-104647567 GCF_949987515.2 Delphinus delphis | reverse complement strand
TAAAATCACACGTTAATACAATGTGGACTCCTTCCCTTCTTTATCACTATTTTTGAGATGAACACCTCTGAATGGTTGAAAGAAATCAGGTCACTTTTGCCTTAAACCCTCCTTTATCTTAGCTCTCCCATAACTTGGGTAATTCGGAAAGAAGTTTAAGAAGTCTAAGATTGAAGAAGCCTTTTTTCAAACAACAGTTTAAGACATTGTGCCAGTTTCTATAGCAGAAGAAATCACCATAGGGACGTCCCTGGTGGTGCAGTGGTTAAGAATCCGCCTGTCAATGTAGGGGACACTGGCTTGATCCTTGGTCCGGGAAGATCCCACATGCCGTGGAACAACTAAGCCCATGCACCACAACTACTGAGCCTGCGCACTACAGCCCGCAAGCCACAACTACTGAACCCATGCACCACAACTACTGAAGTCTGCGCACCTAGAGCCTGTGCACCGCAACAAGAGAAGACACTGCAATGTGAAGCCCGCGCACCGTGACAAAGAGTAGCCCCCGCTTGCCACAACTAGAGAAAGCCCATGCACAGCAAGGAAGACCCAACGCAGCCAAAAAATAAATTAAAAAAAAAATTATGAAGACAATAACATTTACTTATATATATATAAAAAAAGAAATCACCGTAAGTTCTCCATTTCTAGGCTATTGGAGAACTGATCATTAGGATTTTGGGCTGGATTTTGAATCTGAAGACAGACTGGCAGAGGTAACAACACAACATCTTAAGCAGAAGTCAGAGGAAACCACTCAGAAATTAACTAGTTCATTCCATTAATATTTATTCAGTGCCAAATATGGACAGGCAATATATTTGGCACTGATGATACGACAGCAAACCAGAGAGACATGTGTTTTCAAAGAAATTGGATGACTAGAGATTTGTTCGATTCGGTAGTAACAAACACTGATTCTGGGACCTTTAGTGGCATGTTTCATATTTTCAGAGAAAGGAAACATGGAAGTACAAATAGCCATTGATGAACCTTCACTCTTAGTCCTGAGATATTCAGTCAATGTTTTATATACCCATAGTGCTTTCCTTATCTGGGATCCAATAACCTCATTTATAGTAAATATGATTCACTCAAATTTCCACTGCCCTACTCACTCCCAACTTGTCTTTGCCTCGTACTTCACCATGAAAATTAAAGTCATTGAACTTGTACTCTCCTGACTCTTCACTTTGCTACCTTTGAATTTGTCTAGATCATACATTTTTAATGCAATCCCAATAAATAACATATATAATATATCAGAAGAAACTTGAAAATGATACTAAAGTTCAAGTATAAAAATAACATGTGTGGATACTCAAGGAAATCTTGAAAATAAAAAGAAATAAGAAATAATTAGCTCTACTAGATAATGCAATATATTTTGAAACTTCAACAAGTAAAAAGGTTTGCTATTCAATAAAATGGAAAATCAAAGGGACAGAATAAAGAGTTCAGAAACGGACTTAAGTATCTATGAAAGTTTGGCTTATGATAAAGGTGACATTTCCAACTGGGTAAGGAGGGAAGGGAAGAATTCAAAAAATGATTTTGGGCAACTGGCTAACCATTGGAAAAAATATTAAAACTATATTTCTCTCAATAAAAAAATAAATTCCAGATGGATTAAAGATATAAATGCATAAAACAAAAGATTTGGAAGAAAGCATGAGGAATAACAGAGACTTTACCTTATCTCCTGAAACACTGAAAAAAAAAAAAGACAAATATAGGAAACAATGATTTTAAAACACTGGCTATCAGGCAACAAAAGACAGCAGTCTCTGAGATGGAAACAAATGAGTCCCAAGATTGCCCCAGCTCACTGCATTAAGAGAGTTTCAAGGCTGCAGAATAAGGAAGGGGAAGCCAGTTATAGTCCAGTGATCTCTCTGAATTGAAAAGATGCAGCTGGGAGTCCAGGGAGGCCAAGGTAGTTAGAGTTTAAGGGTGGAGTACTACAGAGAAAAGAGCTGCACAGCGAGAGCTCTGGAGATCGTCAGAGGGTCCCCTTGCAGGTAAAGACCTAGTAAAAAGACACAAATCAAATTTCTAGGGGTGAAAACTACTACACACATCACATCTTCTTTATCCATTCATCTGTTGAAGGCCACTCAGCTTGCTTCCATTACCTTGGCTATTGTAAATAATGCTGCTATGAACATTGGGATGCATATATCTTTTCTAATCAGTGTTTTCACTTTCTTTGGCTATATACCCAGGAGTGTAATTGCTGGATCATGTGGTAGTTCTATACTTAATTTATTGAGAAACCTCCATACTGTTTTCCATAATAGCTGCACCAGTTTTCATTCCCACCAACAGTGTTCTAGGGTTCCCTTGTCATGTGCCAGTTGGCCATCTGTATGTCTTCTTTGGAAACATGTCTATTCAGGAATATTGTAAATCAACTATACTTCAATCCAAAAAAAAAAAAAAAGTAAAAAAAACCCAAAGAACAAAACAAAAATGTCTATTCAGGCCTTTTGCCCATTTTTAATCAGGTTATTTGTTTTTTTATGTTAAGTTATATGAGCTGTTTATATATTTGGGATATTAACCCCTTATCAGACATATCATTTGCAAATATTTTCTCTCATTTAGTAGGTTGTCATTTTGTTTTGTCAATGTTTTTCTCCTTTGCTGTACAAAGGTTTTTAAGTTTAATTAGGTCCCATTTGTTTATTTTTGCTTTTTTCCCCTTTGCCTAAGGAGACAGATCCAAAAAAAAAAACCCACTATGACTTATGTCAGAATGTTTTGCTTATGTTTTATTCTAGGAGTTTTATCACTTCTGGTCTAACATTTAGGTCTTTAGTCCATTTTGAGTTATTTTTGTATTTAGGGTGGGAAATGTTCTAATTTCATTCTTTTACAGAGAGCTGTTCAGTTTTCCAAGCACCACTTATTGAAAAGACTATCTTTCCCCCATTGTATATTTTTGTCTCCTTTGTCCTAGATTAATCGATCATATGTGTGTGGGTTTATGTCTGGGCTCTCTACCCTGTTCCATTGATCTATGGGTTAGTTTCTGTACCAGTACCATGCTGTTTTGACTGCTGTAGGTTTGTAGTATAGTCTGAAGTGAGGCAAGGTGATACCTCCAGCTTTGTTCTTTTTTATCAAGATTGCTATGGCTACTCGGGGTCTTCTGTGGTTCCATATAAACTTTAGGATTGTTTGTTCTAGTGAAAAGTGTCATGGATATTTTGATAGGGATTGCATTAAATCTGTTGATTTCTTTGGGTAGTATGGATATTTTAACAATATTAATTCTTCCAATCCATGAACATGGGATATCTTTCCATTTATTTGTATCACCTTCAACTGCCTTCTAGTTTTCATAGTATAGGTCTTTCACCTCCTTGGTTAAGTTTATTACTAGGTATTTTATTCTTTTTGATACAATTTTAAACAGGATTATTTTCTTGCCTTCTCTTTCTGAGAGTTCATTATTGGTGTACAGAAAAGCAACAGATATCTGTTTCCCCCTTTCTCTTCTGTGTCCCCTGCTAGGGGTGCAATCCCAACCTGACCGCTCTCCTCTTTTCCCACTTGACTCCATGTGAATCTTTCTTTACAGCCTTGGTTACAGAAGAGCCTTTCTGCCAGTCTTCAGTTTGTTTTCAGCAAGTGTTGCTCCACATGTAGATGTATTTTTGATGTGTTTGTGGGGGAAGGTGAGTTCAGCATCCTCCTACTGCATCATCTTGATTTCTCCTCTGAAGAAAAAAATTTTAAAAACACATAACAAAATGTGTTGAAAATACACACAATGTATTTAAGAATTAAAGGGTTAGCCTAAAATGATAAAGTTTCTTAATATCAGTAAGGAAAAAAAATGAGCAATTTATGGAAAAATTGGGGGAAAATGTTATATTAGTTACACATTGCTGTACTATGGATTACCCCAAAATTTAGCAGCTTAAAACAACCTACAAACCTCTACTATCTCACAACTTCTCTGGGTTGAGGACCTGGAGTGCCTTATCTGGCAGGTTCCAGCTCTGTGTTTCTTGTGAAGTTGCAGTCAGGCTGTCAGCAGGACCATAGTCTCTGTAGGCCTGACTGGGGGAGGATCTGCTTCAAGCTCACTCATAGCATTGTTGTCAGGCCTTAGTTCCTTGGTGGCTGCTGGCCAGAAACTTCTTCCCATATGGGCCTCTCTCTAAGCTGCCTGGGTGTCCTCATGACATGGAAGCTTCTCCCAACGTGAGTGATGAGGGAGAGACAGACAGACAGAGAAAGAGAGAGAGAGATCTCAAGACAAAAGCCACAATGTGTTTTTTAACCTAATCTTGGAAGTGACACACCATTACTTCCACCATATTCTTTCTTTTAGTCACACAGACCTATTCTGGTACATTGTGGGAAGTACTATACAAGGGTCTGAATACTAGGAGTTGAGGATCTTAAGGCCATTTTAGAAGCTGCACAGCACAAATATGAACACATAGTTCATAGATCAAGAAATACAACCAGCCAATAAACATATTAAAAGCTGCCTAGGGGGCTTCCCTGGTGGCGCAGCGGTTGAGAGTCCGCCTGCCGATGCGGGGGACGCGGGTTCGTGCCCCGGTCTGGGAGGATCCCACATGCCGCGGAGCGGCTGGGCCCGTGAGCCATGGCCGCTGAGCCTGCGCGTCCGGAGCCTGTGCCCCGCAGCGACAGAGGCCACAACAGTGAGAGGCCCGCGTACCGCAAAAAAAAAAAAGCTGCCTAATCTCACACATCATTAAAGAAGTATGAATTAAAACAACAATAAAGATATTTTTCATAGATTAGACTGACAAGGATTAAAAAGTCTGGTTTTAACAGTGTTCAAAGGATGTGAAGAAAGAGGCATATAGATACACTCACTCTAAGATAGGAGTATAAACTTTGGAGGGGTAATTACTGATAACTTTCACCTAGATATTCAACCTCTAAAATTTTATCCTATGCATCTATTTGTACAAGTACACATACACACAGTACTGTTCATTACAGTATTATTTGTAAAAGCAAATAACTGGACACAGCTTCAATGCCTCTTCCTTGAGTACTACACTCAAATGAATTATGATAACCCATTCATTGACACATTAGCCAGCTATTAAAAGAGAATTCTAAGATATATTATTAGGTTAGAAAAACAAGGTATAAATTGTAAGAATGGCATGCTGCCATATATACTATATATGCACACATACATATATATACACATTCAGCTCTGCTTTCTTCTGTCTTTACAGGGTCAACTTCTCCACCTTTTCTCCTCATTCCACAAACTCACTCCCCCTCGGGACTCTAATCCCTAATTACCCACTCTATTGTGTCATTTCTTTTTCTCTTCTGGCCATTTTCATCTACCTACAAATGTGCTCATCCAAAAGTACTGCCCTCCTTTCTGTCCCCACCCTGTCATCCCAAGCTGTTGACTTACTGCTTTCTTTTTCACCACTTCACTTCTTGATGGAATGATAATAGCTACAGCCAATTGAACACCCACTGTGTGCCAGGCAGTAAATTCTTAATGTATAAGTCACTTAACCCTCAAAACAACTCGATGAGATAGGTACTATATTTTATAGATATGGAGACTAAGGAAAAGGGAGGTTAAGTCCCTTTTAACTCTAAGATCACAGAGTTAGTAAACAATGGAGCTGGGATGCTAATGCTAGCAGTCTTATTCTAGGGTCTGTGCTTTTAACTACTGCTTCCCCTAAATAGGTTTTTATTTGTCCCCCACTTCTTCCCATTAATTTCTCAGACCTTGCAATCTGGCTTCTACTCTCTAGCTCAATCAACGAAATAGTACAAAAGTTTGTTTTCAAACTTTAGCCTACTAAATCTCTTTGTGGCATTAATTCTGATAACCCCCTCCCTCTTAAAGTGCTTTCGTTTATTTTTATAAGACACTCTTCTGTTTCTCTTCCCACTTCGTTTACTAGCCTTTTATCATTTCCTTTGCAGATTCTTCTTTCTTCAGTCACCCTTTCCAAAGGGCTGTTCCTGAAGATTCCATCAGTGATCCTCTTCTCCATCTCCATGCCCCTCCTGAAGTGAGGTCCCATTCCATGCCACTCATCTCTAACCCTGCTTATTCTGTGAACTCTAGGTTTATACTCTCTTCAGTGGATATCTACAAAGGGGTGTTTCCTGGTCACCAAACCAGTAACTCCAAAAATCTCAAACCATATCCATCTTCCAGCTCCTGTTTTTGTCTTCCTTATACTTGTATTTTTATCAATTAGGTCGCTCAAATAGAAACTGCAGAGTCATCTTTTAATATCATTCTCCTCCTTCTTATCCACTTGCTTTAGTTCAGGTTGTCTGACTATACAACTATACTATGACAGTACCTTCATGATTATCTTCCAGTCTGTCTCACTTCCAAGATATACTTCACACTGGTGCTAGAATATTCTTAAAAAAAATCTGTTCCCTCTACTTCCATATTTAAAGTCCCTTGATGTCTATTCATAGTTAACAATGACAATAAAAACCCAACCTCCCTAGCTTATCATTCAAAGAATTAAATTATCTGCTTCTACATACCTTTCCAGCCTCATCTCCCATCAGTCCCTCTCACCTGCCCTAAGCTGCAGGTTCCTAGAACTACTTCCTTGTCGCCAAGCACATGTCCCCATGTTTTCACACCACTATGCTCTTGCACTTGTTATTCCCTCTGCCATGAGTTGCTTCCATTCTTTTCATGGTTGGAAAATACCTGATAATATTTTAAGACTGGGTCAAATGGTGCTTCCCTCATGAAGACTTCTTTAGATTTATTCGTCATTTTATTCTTTCATGTCAACCTGACATTATATACATTTATCTATTATAACATTTGTTATAGTTTACTTAAATTACCTGTTTACATGTCCATCTCCCCACTAAACTCTGGACCCATTGTTGCTAGGCCCATATCTTATTTAATTTTATATTCTCAGAACCAGGCACACAAACTTCTGTCTGTGATTTTGCAGAAATGGTAAATATCTTTGGAAAATATTCTAATTGCATCTTAGGTATGTTTGCTAAAATATGGGCTCAAGTCATACTCTATCCAATTTGTAAAAACACACAGCCAAAACCTATTCATCCCCTAGAAGTGAGAGATCCATAAGTTCATTGGATTTTGAGTGAGATTTTTCCTCAGTTCCTATTTTATCTGGATCATTTTACTCAATAACCCACACTAACAAGCAAGTAATAAGCAATAAACTTGGCTTTGTCTATCAACAGGTTATTTTAGGTAGTCTTTGCAGGGAGGTAAAATTGGCAAAGGTTTAACGATAGATTAAACACAGCTGAAGAGAGTATTACAATGAAATAGAATCAGGGTCAGCAAATCTTTTTAATAAAAGGCCAGATAGTAAATATTTTAGGTTATGCAGGTTCAGGCTTCTTCATAAGTAGTATTCAACTCTGCTGATGTAGCACAAAAAGAGCCATGGACAATACAAACACAAGTGAGTGTGGCTAGGTACTAATAAAATCTTTATTTATAGGTGCTAAAATTTGAATTCTATGTATTTTTCATGCATCACAAAACATTATCTTCTTAAAAGTTTTTTCAACCATTTAAAAATATAAAAGCCAGTCTTCATTCATGGGCTGTAAAGAGGCAGTGATTCAGGTTTGGCCATTGGGCCATAGTTCACTGACTCCTGAACTAGAAAAAAAAATGGTTCTGTGCACAATTATCTAGAAATACAAATGGAGAGACAAAATGAAAAAATACACAAGAGATGGTAAGATACATAGAGAATATAGTGAGAAGGTCCAAAAGACGTTAATTGTGAGGCCCATAAGGAAAGGAACGAGATGACTAAGATTTTTCTAGAACTGATAAAAACACCATCCACAGGTTCAAAAAGTCCAACGCTTCCTTAATGAAATAAGTTTTAAGTTTATATATAATGTTGATATATCATACTGGAACTCTGGACCATCAAAAAATAATGAAAGAAATCATTAAAGCACCAGAGAAAGACTTAGACTTACAGCTGATATTTCAACAGCAATAACAGAAACCAGAAACCAGTGAAATGATAACCTTAATAGGAGAAAACCAAATAACTGCCCACCTAAAATTATTTAGCCCCCAAATCCATCCCTTGAGAATGAAAAATAAATGAATTTTTAGACAAAACCAGAGTCTATCACAAGTTTTATATTTATATAAAACTATAAAGAAAAACAAGGAGGGGGAGGATTGTGATGAGAAAGGTATACACTGTTCTGCGGGCTGGTAATGTGCCATTTCTTAATCTGAGCAGAGGTTACCCATTATGTGCTTATTTTTATACATTTAAGTTTTGTACATGGTTCTATATGTGTGTGGCATCCCAAAACTTGAAAAGGACTTTAACAAAAAATAAGCCAGTCCAGCTAAATAACACTATCACTGAATTCTGCTTCACTTCATAAAAACATGATTCAGAACAAATTTTGCCCCTTTGCGTCGTATATTATTCTATAGTCAACACTGAATTCCATATACAGGAATCACCCACAAAGCTGACTGATAAGGCCCAGACTATTTAGATTCTCAAAGAGTCTACATCCAATAAATAAGAAATGATGGGAACGGATGTTTCCTACAAAAATATCTGACTTTCAATAGTATCAAGCCAGTCTTTTCAACCTGTTTTCCAGTATTTCAATCAATACTTTAAATTTTGTAATAGATGATTTAGATTAATTTTAGTCTTAATTTTTCAGATAAAGAACTTGAATTCACATAATAATAATGAAGATAATAGCTATCACATACTGAGTGCCTGAGTTTTTAATGAGAGTTTAAAATGCATTGTGTTCTTGCTATGTTCTTGTTGCATCGTATATGTGATCTCATCTAATCACCACTGCAACCCTACAATGTAACATTCGTAACTGTTTTGCGAATGACATTTACAGAGATTAGGTAACTTGTGTATATATAGCTAATAATCTAATGACTATTAACTAGGATTTGAATACAGATCTTTTATATTTCAAACACTCTGTCACGAACCCAGCACAATTGTACATATTGTAGAAAATGTAAAAATGGCACAACACAGTTGAGAGTGTTAAGAGGGTTACAGACATGATGCCATGCCTTGAGGAACATGTCGATATCCCTTCAAGCCTGAGATGCTATTACTCAAGCCAGTGGAGAAGATGGTGATCACACCACTGAACAGCTAGAGAACATGCCAGACACCATACAATGAAAATCGAAGGTGTGTGATACAGAAGCAATAGATTCCGCCTCCTTCTCTTTATTACTTTTATTTTTTTTTTTTCTGGCTGCACCACGCAGCTAGTGGAATTTTAGTTCCTCGACCAGGGACTGAACCCGGGCCCTCGGCAGTGAGAGCACAGAGTCCTAACCACAGGACTGCAAGGAATTCCCTACTTTTAACTTTTAAATTCATGAGATTTCTATCTGTGACTGACTTCCACATGTAGCTTGGCCATGAACTATGAATAATCATCACTTCCATGGCTACCTCTAGGCATTGTTTGTTCCTGTAACAGAACTAACAGAACATTGGGCTTTAGCTATTTCCATTGTTGTGATTAGACCCAATAGTGTCTAACAGAGCAGTGGGTTGGGAGCAGGTGGAAATAATGAAGACCTTCCTTGGATTATGGACAAAAACAATGCTTCTTAATCAGAGGCAACCAGGAGAGGTAAAGAATGCTGCTAAACATCCTACAATGCACACGACAAGACCTCCATCCCCACCTCCCCACCACCGCAGCAATGAGAATTATCTGGCTCAAAATGCCAATAATGCAGAGTGGAGAAACCCTGGCCAAGAAGAACCTCTGAGAGAAACTCAGACAGAAGAGAATTTGGGAATGTGCCTAGTGATTACAAAATTAATCAGGAGAAAGCAAAAGCACATACACACACAATTGGTTAGAAGAGATGATAAAAGATCTCAATTTATAGTGGCAACCAGAAAGATAAAAAATTACCAAGAAATGGGCATAATTTTTTTTTTTTTTTTTTTTTTTTTGCGGTACACGGGCCTCTCACTGCTGCAGCCTCTCTCGTTGCGGAGCACAGGCTCCGGACGCGCAGGCTCAGCGGCCATGGCTCACAGGCCTAGCCGCTCCGCGGCATGTGGGATCCTCCCGGACCGGGGCACGAACCCGCATCCCCCGCATCGGCAGGTGGACTCTCAACCACGGCGCCACCAGGGAAGCCCAAAATGGGCACAATTTATAAAAATAAAACTTTAAAGTCCTACTGAGAGACACACACACAATGAAAAAGTATATCATGTTCTTGGAAAGTAGCAAGCAATATCGTAAACATGCCTACTTTACCTAAATTAATCTATAAATTTAACATGCCCCTGATTTTTTAAATGCCAAAATGATTTGTTTAACAACTCTATTGGAGTATAATTGCTTTACAATGGTGTGCTAGTTTCTGCTTTATAACAAAGTCAATCAGCTATACATATACATATATCCCCATATCTCCTCCCTCTTGCGTCTCCCTCCCACCCTCCCTATCTCACCCCTCTAGGTGGTCACAAAGCAACAAGCTGATTTCCCTATGCTATGCGGCTGCTTCCCACTAGCTATCTATTTTACATTTGGTAGCATATATAACTCCATGCCACTCTCTCACTTCGTCTCGGCTTACCCTTCCCCCTCCCCTGTCCTCAAGTCCATTCTCTACGTCTGCATCTATTGCTGGCCTGCCCCTAGGTTCTTCACAACCATTTTTTTTTTCAGATTCCATATACGTGTCTTAGCATACGGTATTTATTTTTCTCTTTCTGACTTACTTCACACTGTATGACAGTCTCTAGGTCCATCCACCTCACTACAAATAACTCAATTTCGTTTCTTTTTATGGCTGAGTAATATGCCATTGTATATATGTGCCACATTTTCTTTATCCATTCATCTGTCGATGGACACTTAAGTTGCTTCCATGTCATGGCTATTGTAAATAGAACTGCAATGAACATTGTGGTACATGACTCTTTTTGAATTATGGACTTCTCAGGGTATATGCCCAGTAGTGGGATTGCTGGGTCATATGGTAGTTCTATTTTTAGTTTTTTAAGGAACCTCCTGTTCTCCATAGTGGCTCTATCAATTTACATTCTCACCAACAGTGCAAGAGGGTTCCCTTTTCTTCACACCCTCTCCAGCATTTATTGTTCATAGATTTTTTGATGGCCATTCTGACTGGTGTGAGGTGATACCTCATTGTAGTTTTGATTTGCATTTCTCTAATGATTAGTGATGTTGAGCATCCTTTCATTTGTTTGTTGGCAATCTGTATATCTTCTCTGCAGAAATGTCTATTTAGGTCTTCTGCCATTTTTGCATTGGGTTGTTTGCTTTTTAATATTGAGCTGCATGAGCTGCTTATAAGCTGCATGAGGTGCTTGTAAATTTTGGATATTAATCCTTTGTCAGTTGCTTCATTTGCAAATATTTTCTCCCATTCTGAGGATTTTCTTTTTGTCTTCTTTATGGTTTCCTTTGATGTGCAAAAGCTTTTAAGTTTCATTAGGTCCCATTTGTTTATTTTTGTTTTTATTTTCTTTTCTCTAGGAGGTGGGTCAAAAAGGATCTTGCTGTGATATATGTCATAGTGTTCTGCCTATGTTTTCCACTAAGAATTTGAGAGGGTCTGGCCTTAAATTTAGGTCTTTAATCCATTTTTAGTTTATTTTTGTGTATGGTGTTAGGGAGTGTTCTAACTTCAATCTTTTACATGTAGCTGTCCAGTTTTCCCAGCACCACTTATTGAAGAGGCTGTCCTTTCTCCATTGTATATTCTTGCCTCCTTTATCAAAAGTAAGGTGACCATATGTGTGTGGGTATATCCCTGGGCTTTCTATCCTGTTCTATGCATCTATATTTCTGTTTTGGGGCCAGTACCATACTGTCTTGATTACTGTAGCTTTGTAGTATAGTCAGATGTCCAGGAGCCCAATTCCTCCAGCTCCGTTTTTCTTTCTCAAGACTGCTTTGGCCATTCGGGGTCTTTTGTGTTTCCATACAAATTGTGAAATTTTTTGTTCTAGTTCTGTGAAAAATGCCATTGGTAGTTTGACAGGGATTGCATTGAATCTGTAGATTGCTTTGGGTAGTAGAGTCATTTTCACAATGTTGATTCTTCCAATCCAAGAATATGGTATATCCCTCCATCTGTTGGCATCATCTTTAATTTCTTTCATCAGTGTCTTATAATTTTCTCCATACAGGTCTTTTGTCTCCTTAGGTAGGTTTATTCCTAGGTATTTTATTCTTTTTGTTGCAGTGGTAAATGGGAGTGTTTCCTTAATTTCTCTTTCAGATTTTTCATCATTAGTGTATAGGAATGCAAAAGATTTCCGTGCATTAATTTTGTATCCGGCTACTTAACCAAATTCATTGATTAGCTCTAATAGCTTTCTGGTGGCATCTTAGGATTCTCTATGTATACTATCATGTCATCTGCAAACAATGACAGCTTTACTTCTTCTTTTTCGATTTGGATTCATTTTATTTCTTTTTCTTCTCTGATTGCTGGGGCTAAAACTTCCAAAACTATGTTGAATAAGAGTGGTGAGAGTGGACAACCTTGTATTGTTCCTGATCTTAAAGGAAATGGTTTCAGTTCTTCACCATTGAGAACGATGTTGGCTGTGGGTTTGTCATATGTGGCCTTTATTATGTTGAGGTAAGTTCCTCTCTGCCTACTTTCTGGAGGGTTTTTGTCATAAATGGGTGTTGAATTTCGTTGAAAGCTTTTTCTGCAACTATTGAGATGATCATATGGTTTTTCTCCTTCAATTTGTTAATACAGTTTATCACATTGATTGATTTGTGTATATTGAAGAATCCTTGCATTCCTGGGATAAACTCCAATTGATCATGTTGTATGACCCTTCTAATGTGCTGTTGGATTCTGTTTGCTAGTATTTTGTTGAGGGTTTTTGCATCTATGTTCATCAGTGATATTGGCCTGTAGTTCTCTTTCTTTGTGACATCTTTGTCTGGTTTTGGTATCAGGGTGATGGTGGTCTTGTAGAATGAGTTTGGGAGTGTTCCTCCCTGTGCTATATTTTGGAAGAGTTTGAGAAGGATAGGTGTTAGCTCTTCTCTAAATGTTTGATAGAATTCTCCTGTGAAGCCATCTGGTCCTGGGCTTTTGTTTGTTGGAAGATTTTTAAGCACAGTCTCAATTTCAGTGCTTGTGATTGGCTTGTTTATATTTTCTATTGGCTTCTATTTTTATTTTCTTCTTCTACTTGTATTTTCTTTCTGTTGGTTTATATTTTCTATTGGCAGGTTGTGCATTTCTAAGAATTTGTCCATTTCTTCCAGGTTGTCCATTTTATTGGCATAGAGTTGCTTGTAGTAATCTCTCATGATCCTTTGTCCTTCTGCAGAGTCAGTTGTTACTTCCCCTTTTTCATTTCTAATTCTGTTGATTTGAGTCTTCTCCCTTTTTTTCATGATGAATCTGGCTAATGGTTTATCAATTTTGTTTATCTTCTCAAAGAACCAGCTTTTAGTTTTATTGATCTTTGCTATTGCTTCCTTCACTTTTTCATTTATTTCTGATCTGATCTTTATGATTTCTTTCCTTCTGCTAACTTTGTGGGGTTTTTTGTTCTTCTTTCTCTAATTGCTTTATGTGTAAGGTTAGGTTGTTTATTTGAGATGTTTTTTGTTTCTTGAGGCAGGACTGTATTGCTATAAACTTCCCTCTTAGAACTGCTTGTGCTGCATCCCATAGGTTTTGGGTCATCATGTTTTGTCATTTGTTTCTAGGTATTTTTTAACTTCCTCTTTGATTTCTTCAGTGATCTCTTAAGTAGTATATTGTTTAGCCTCCATGTGTTTCTATTTTTTACAGATTTTTTCCTGTAATTGATATGTAGTCTCATAGCATTGTGGTCGGAAAAGATACTTGATATGATTTCAATTTTCTTAAATCTACCAAGGCTTGATTTGTGACCCAAGATATGATCTATTCTGGAGAATGTTCCATGAGCACTTGAGAAGAATGTGTATTCTGTTGTTTTTGGATGCAGTGTCCTATAAATATCAATTAAGTCCATCTTGTTTAATGTATCTTTTAAAGCTTGTGTTTCCTTATTTATTTTCATTTTGGATGATCTGTCTACTGGTGAAAGTGGGGTGTTAAAGTCCCCTACTATGATTGTGTTACTGTCGATTTCCCCGTTTATGGCTGTTAGCATTTGCCTTATGTACTGACGTGCTCCTATGTTCGGTGCATAAATATTTACAATTGTTATATCTTCTTCTTGGATTGATCCCTTGATCATTATGTAGTGTCCTTCTTTGTCTCTTGTAATAGTCTTTATTTTAAAGTCTATTTTGTTTGATATGAAAATTCCTACTCCAGCTTTCTTTTGATTTCCATTTGCATGGAATATCTTTTTCCATCTCCTCCCTTTCAGTCTGTATGTGTCCCTAGGTCTGAAGTGGGTCTCTTTTAGACAGCATATATATGGGTCTTGTTTTTGTATCCATTCAGCCAGTCTATGTCTTTTGGTGGGAGCATTTAATCCATTTACATTTAAGGTAATTATCAATATGTATGTTCCTATTACCATTTTATTAATTGTTTTGGGTTTGTTATTGTAGGTCTTTTCCTTCTCTTGTTGTCTCCTGCCTAGAGAAGTTCCTTTAGCATTTGTTGTAAAGCTGGTTTGGTGGTGCTGAATTCTCTTAGCTTTTGCTTATCTTTAAAGGTTTTAATTTCTCCATCAAATCTGAGTGAGATCCTTGCTGGGTGGAGTAATATTTGTTTTAGATTTTTCCCTTTCATCATTTTAGTTTTATTTTTTTTTTAATATAAATTTATTTATTTATTTTTAACATCTTTATTGGAGTATAATTGCTTTACAATGGTGTGTTAGTTTCTGTTTTACAACAAAATGCCTTTCATCATTTTAAATATGTCTTGCCACTCCCTTCTGGCTTACAGAGTTTCTGCTGAAAGATCAGCTGTTAACCTTATGCAGATTTCCTTGTATGTTATTTGTTGTTTTTCCCTTGATGCTTTTAATATTTTCTCTTTGTATTTAATTTTTCATAGTTTGATTAATATGTCTTGGCATGTTTCTCCTTGGATTTATCCTGTATGGGAATCTCTGAGCTTCCTGGACTTGATTATTTCCATTCCCATATTAAGGAAGTTTTTAACTATAATCTCTTCAAATATTTTCTCAGTTCCTTTCTTTTCCTCTTCTTCTTCTGGGACCCCTATAATTTGAATGTTGCTGCATTTAAAGTTGTCCCAGAGGTCTCTAAAACTGTCCTCTGTTCTTTGCATTCTGCTGTCTTTATTCTGCTCTGCTGTAGTTATTTCCACTATTTTATTTTCCAGGTCACTTATCTGTTATTCTGCCTCAGTTATTCTGCTATTGATTCCTTCTAGTGAATTTTTAATTCCATTTATTGTGTTGTTCATCATTGTTTGTGTGCTCTTTAGTTTTTCTAGGTCCTTGTTAAACGTTTCTTGTATTATCTCCCTTCTATTGCCAAGATTTTGGATCATTTTTAGTATCATAACTCTGAATTCTTTTTCAGGTAGACTGCCTATTTCCTCTTCATTTGTTTGGTCTGGTGGGTTTTTACCTTGCGCCTTCATCTGCTGTGTGTTTCTCTGTCTTCTCATTTTGCTTAACTTACTGTGTTTGGGGTCTCCTTTTCAAAGTCTGCAGGTTTGTAGTTCCCGTTGTTTTTGGTGTCTGCCCCCAGTGGCTAAGGTTGGTTCAGTGCTGTGTGTAGGCTTCCTGGTGCAGGGGACTAGTGCCGGTGTTCTGGTGGATGAGGCTGGATTTTGTCTTTCTCATGGGCAGGACCGTGTCCGGTGGTGTGTTTTGGGGTGTCTGTGACCTTATTATGATTTTAGGCAGCCTCTCTGTTAATGGGTGGGGTTGTGTTCCTGTCTTCCTAGTTGTTTGGCATAGGGTGTCCAGCACTGTAGCTTGCTGGTTGTTGAGTGGAGGTGGGTCTTAGCATTGAGATGGAGATCTCTGGGAGAGCTTTCGCTGTTTGATAATACGTGGAGCTGGGAGGTCTCGGGTGGACCAATGTCCTGAACTCGGTTCTCCCACCTCAGAGGGACAGGCTTGACACCCGCCCAGAGCACCAAGACCCTGTCAGCCACACAGCTTTTGGGAAGTCTGAGGTCTTCTGCCAGCATTCAGTACGTGTTCTGTGGGAGTTGCTCCACATGCAGATGTATTTCTGATGTATTTGTGGGGAGAAAGGTGATCTGCACGTCTTACTCCTCTGCCATCTTGAAGGTTTCCTCCAGATTTTTTTTTGAAATAGACAACCTGATTCTAAAATTCATTTTAAAAACCAACAAGGAAAACAGGAAAATTCTGAAAGAGAAGACTAATGAAGAAGAACTATTTCTATTAGATAATAAAACAATTTTTAAAAGCTACGGACAATTAAAATAATGTGATACTGGCATGACATAAATGGTACGGACTAGGAATATCAAAAAGGACACAAATGTCATGGAGATTTTATATAATGTAAAAGTAACATTCAAATCTGTGAATAAAAGATATCTATTAGGGCTTCCCTGGTGGCGCAGTGGTTGAGAGTCCGCCTGTCGATGCAGGGGACACAGGTTCGTGCCCCGGTCCGGAAAGATCCCACATGCCATGGAGCGGCTAGGCCCATGAGCCATGGCCGCTGAGCCTGCACGTCCGGAGCCTGTGCTCCGCAACGGGAGAGACCACAACAGTGAGAGGCCCGCATAACACACACACACACACACACACAAAAAAAGATATCTATTCGTATTGGTAAATTTTCTATGTGCCCTTGAAAATAATGGTATATGTAGTTTGGAATACAGTGTTTTATATATGTCAGTTAGCTAAAGTGTGCTACATAAGTTTAAATACTCTCTTTTTCTGGATTTTTTCTACTTACTCTTTCAGTTATAAGGAGATGTATATTAAAATTTTTCACACTAAAAAAAAAAAAGATATGCATTCAATAAACAACATTGGGACAACTGGGTAGCCATCTGGAAAAACAGAGCTTGATTTACTTGTCATTTATATGAGTACCAGAAGAAACCATGGAATTTCTTAAAAACAATATCAAAGTGGGAAAAACTTATGTAAGTATGTCACAAAACCAAAACCCAGAAATCATGAAATAAAAGGTGAATATATTAATATATGTAAATAGAAAAGAATGACAAATAGGAAAATATATTTGCAAATTATGTCACATGGATCTAATCTCCCTAATTTATAAAGGAAATTCAAATGGCTCTTAAATTTGTGAAAAGAAACCAACCTCACTTGCAATAAGGGAAATATACAAAAATGATTTACCTTTCCCGCCATCAGATTGTCAAAGTTCTAAAATTTCTGTATTTATGTGGGTATGGAAAAACGGGATTCATGTGGGTATGGAGAAACACCCATTTATAGTGATGGGTGTATAAACTGACAAATCGGCCAGCTTTGAGCTAGACAGCCTGATGCACGTACCTTTTAACCAGGGAAGTTCACTCTACGTATCTACTCCCACATGTGTAAAACGTTTTAAGTTATTCAGTGAGTCACTGTTGGCAATTTAAAAGAATGGTAAGATCTCTAAATGTTCATTGATAGTAACCATAAAAAATCAGAGAGAATATAAATGTTCATTAATTGTGGTCTACAAAATTAGAGCACATTAGAGTAAAGATACTTTGTAGCCATAAAAAGTACTTAAGGAGCTATTTATGTGTGAATATGGATCAATCTCCAAATCTCCAACATATACTGTTAAGAAAACGCACAGAGGAGAGCAATGTGTGTAGTATATCACCATTTGTCTAAAAATGGAGGTGGAGAGATACATGGACACACAGATATATATTTGATCGCGTGCATACAGTATCTCTGGAATTATACGTATAGAAACAAATAACTTTGGTTGTTTCTTCAGGGTTGGTGACTAGGTAACAGGAATAGGAGCAATACTTTCCGTTCATTTTATATACTTTTATACCTTCTAGATTCTGAACCAAATGTGACTATCACCTATAAACAATCAACCAACTAATCAGTCAGTCAATAAGAAAATTTAAAAACAAATCCAGCACAATCAGCATGGTCTTCCACTGTGGCCAGCAAAGTTTCTTGCCCCTTTTTCCTACCTCCCCTGGCCTTTTCCAGGCTGTCACTGCTGAGGAAAACTGGGAATAGAGAGTTTAAAACATGGGCTTATCTTTCCTCTGTACTTACCAAACCCAGGCTAGAACTCTGCATGGGTTTGCAACAGCCTGCTTTTAAATCCACAGGGGTGGAGAATTTAGCTTATTTTTAAATTGGGTGGAATTCAGAAAAGAACTGCCAAAATGATTAAATAGACTGGAGAGACTGGTTCATAAAGAAAGATGAAAAGACCTAAATGTGTGTAATTTGGCTAAAGGACAGCAGGGCCAGGCCGTGGTTAGAGCATACAAGTATCCAAAGCGTTCAATCACCAGGAAACGAGAGGAATAGTTGAGGATGTTAATAGGAGAAGGACGAAAATATGAAAAGAAAAACAAAGTGTCTCCGTCTTTCTGTCTATCTCCAGAGCAGCCTCTCCAGGAAAGCCATGGATGTTCCTTGGATAACATCCTAGGAAAGCTTTTCCTTTGCAGAGTTACAGGCCCACACCAGCTCCCAGACCAGAGGTTGAGATGTCACCGCAGAAGCGTTTTATCTCTACCTAAGCTCCCCTTCCCCACTACCCATCTCCTTGAACCGCTGCTGTCCTGGATCCAAGTGGGCACTTTGCTTGCTTTTACTCTCTTCCCCATGCATACTCAATGAGGGTCAGTCTTTGGGGTGGGGTGGGGGGTCTGTGCAAAGTATATCAATCATTCATTCATATTTCAAAATCTTGCTGGGTGCCTATAATTAGGCTGGAGAGCAAGATTGCCATTCGTTGCTACTCTCAGGGAGTTCACGACAGCTTATGAGAATTCTGCCAAGAACTGACCAGTGAGATAACCAGGTTGACACAGACCAACTTAGCAACAGCACTGGGCTGTGCATTAAGCCCATCTCCTTAATCAGCCTCTTACTAAGCCTATCGCTGGAGTATATACAAAATTTACTTTACTGCAATGCCATTAAAAATAAGTACCATGGGGGTTGCTTTGCTCTTTTGTCACCTCCCTGCCTAGCCTTTTTAGCTGCTATATCTACTGCATTCCTTACCTTTCCTATTAACTAAACTTCAATCCATATTCCTTTGAGCTTGTGTATCAATGTGTCAGGTGTATGTTTAAGGGTGTATATATTGATGAGGGAGTATATACAAGCATCTATGTGTGCATGTATACTCATGCACCAGTCTGTGTGTGCATTTCTGGGCTCATATTCATGTATGGCTGTGTATCTAAGAAAATGCACATATGGGTAGGAAGAGCCAAAAATAAGATGAGTCAAAAATAAAATTTAAGAAGCACTCTGGTAGGGATCCCGAAACTAATACCTAAGAGGATATTTTAAAACCACTTGTGGTTTATATTTATTTTAAATGTTCCCCATTTATCAGATGAAGGAATTGAGCTGTGGCTGAAATGTGAGCCCGATGTGCTTATTACTGGCAGAAGCAGGCGAGGCCACACCCCTGTGGGCAGAAAGTAGGGTCTGGGGGAATAATCATTATAACTCAATTATCCTAGGAAAGAGGCAGCTTCTGCATCAGGAGATGAAAAATTGGCAGTTGGGCCCTTCACTGTGGGTAAGGAGTTCTCTCTGGGCTCTGGTTCTCTTGGGAAGAGGCTCTGAAAAGTCTAGAAGTGCTGAAGCGTGTTCCTAAACAATGGAGAGAAACTGGACTCTGCCACATGCAACCAGGTCAGCAGCTAAGCTGCCTCGTAGCACGGGAGGAAGCAGGCTCATCACTGCTGTGCCATGATTAGAGTTGCCTGTAGATTACAGAAAACCCCCACACACACGAAGAAGTACAGAACTAATTATTCCGAGGATTCTGTGGTGACTTCACCAAGTAACTGGTGACTCCACCTCCTTCTCTCTGCTCTACCATCCTCAGCATTTGCTTCCAGCCTCAAGACCACCTCATGTTCCAAAATGACTGCTATCAATTCTGTCCTCACATACTCAATTTCAGGTATTAGGAAAGGCAAAAAGGAAGCATCTCCTAGTTGTATCAGCTCCAGCAAGAAGCCTTTCCAGAATTCCACCTCTGTTGCATTAGCTAGAACTTAGTCTTGTGACCATACCTAGCCGCAAGAGAGGCTGAGAAAGATATCCTTTTAGTCTGGTTCATCACCATCTCAAATGAAATTGCTTTTCTACAGTGAAAGAAGAGGAGAGAATGGATATTGGATGGAGTTTTTCTGCAGTAGCTGGGCAGAAATGTGGCCTATAGCAAACTGCATGAGGATGTATAGTTGCCAGCTAAAGGATGCTTTTGGTGTATGCTTCCTTTTGGTTATACCTGAGCCTGTACAAAAAAAAGTAATATTAAGTTCTGTTCTTGGCTGCTCTGTGGGGTGTTAAAGAGAGTTTCTGTGTCCACTCTTGCGCAGAGGGGAGAGCAGCACTCAGATGCTTTGGTGGTGGCTGCAGTGGCCACAGAGAGCTTTCTGGAGCAGCAGAGCCACTTCACACTCAGAGACAATGTGTCTACGCTGTTACTACTGATGGCAGTGGGGGGACGGGGACACAAGCTAGACATCTCCTGGAGACTCCCTGAGACATACCAGAGGGTATACCACCTCAGAAGTCAGCTGGGGTCCTACTGTCCCACAGGTGAGGGTTACCTGGTCAATGAACTTTGTGCTGAACCACATATGTGACCTCATTTACAACCATGAGCAGGTGAGACCTGGAGGATATTTGAGTGACTTGAAGTAAAAGACATACTCCAAAATCATATGTTTTGTAAAGAAGGAATTGGTTAACAAAATGTGGAGGCATGCATTTTAGACTAAGTTCCGCCTTTTTTAAGTGAGCGCTAGTTGGTGCTCACTTTGGTGATTGGTAAACTTGGTGATTTTCAAAGCACATTTCATGGAACCCTTGTTTCATGGAATACCTCAGAGGCCTGAGTGAGGCCAAATGAGCTAGGTATTGGTCCCCAGCTCCTACCGCTTACATGATATTCATGTTTTTGCATTCCACATAACTTTATATTTGAAAAACAATTTCCACTGCTCAAAAAATTAGAAACTACTGGCTTAAGTATTAAACTTATTAATAGTGATCATCAGTAAAGCTGGTCTAATGATCTTAAACGCAGCAGTATTGCAGAAAAACTGAATAAAAGGACATGAATATACCTACTCTTCTAAGGAAAAAAACCCAGCCTATAGCAACATTAACTGAGATAAGCAATACCAGTCACCATGATTTAAGTACTAAAATAGGTTCTGAACATCATGAACTAAAATATTTAGAAGGAGAGAAAGGGATTCTCCATGAATTCAAGTTTTGAAAATTCCTGTTTATCCATCTGAGAAGATGAAAGTGGTCGTGGGGGGAATGGACAGATGAGTGGAATATATAATAAAAATCTGATTCAAGTTTTCCAAGTCATGAAGGATACAGAAATGGGGAACCATAGATTCTTTAACCAAATCCTGGAATATGAGAAGCTGATGAAACTCCTTGAGTTTGAAAGAAGCAGATACACCACAAAGAAGAAGAAGTACTACCCTATGAAGCAGGTGGCGAATTTGTGAATCCTATTATTTCAAGTGAGCACACAAAGTGAAAGTAGAAATTGGATACAGAAAAGGTTTAGATACACGATGGGCCACATCAGTTCTTCAGGTCCTGACTTCAGTGAATTGCTCTTGGAAACCTGAAATAGGAATTTGAGATAAGCTAGAAATGTCTTGAAGTCTATTTTAACCTTTTGGGGCCAGTATTTTGTAGGGTAATCATTACTTTCCACACACAATCCCATAATTCTACCTTCAGACTCAGATACTGGTCGGGGTGGACCACAGACTGGCATGGATTCTTATGAGTGTTTATATAATGGGAAGTACTGGCATTTCGTCCATAGCCAGGTTTTGCTAAAGCAGTGGGGTATAACATCAATCAAAAACACAATTTATAATATACTGCTGTTACTCTCAGTGTAAGAATATATGCCTGATTTGTTTGATTGGCTTTGTGCTTTGTTTATCATAACATGGATGATAATTACGACAAGCAAGTGTTTATGTCACACTATGTTAATAAGAGCGCTTTTAGTAATCACCATAGGCAGGTCATTCCTCCTGATTAAAAGTGAAATGTCACTGAATGCTGGCTTTGTACAATGAATTAAAATATTATAGCTATATACATATAGTTTTTATTAAAACTACTTTTGTTACTGAAATTCCAGCAGGAAAAAGATGGATTTTGTTACTGCAAATCCAAGCCTCTATCTTCTAGCACTGCATTTCCTTCTGAAACAATGGTATCTGGGACACACGAGGTTACTTAAGAATATAATTACTGCATGACAACAGAGCTGCCTGCAATTGGGACTTCGAGTAGGTAGCATATCATAATCAGCAGCAAGAGATAATGATTCATGAAAGAGAAGAGCAGGCTGTGATTCAGGATCCTCTGGAGAGACATGAGTAAATCCCCTTAAGACGGACTTTGCTCCAACACTGGGAGAAGTGTGGCCCTTCACAGAAAAGAAGGGGATGGCTGCTGAATTTAAAAGCTGCAAGTGACCTTCCAAGGTCATCTAGTTCATCCCCTTCAGGCAGAAACCCTTAGATGCCATAGTAATTCGAGGATAAGGCAGCCTGAGAGAGAGAGGGCGCCTGCATTCCAGAATCACTCCAACATTAAGAACTTCACTGCCAAGAAATTCTTCTTGGATTTAAACATAATTCTTCATTTCTATGGCTAATTTGCTTTTGTTTTCTCTTTTCTTCTCCTGAGAGACAAATAAGCTGGTCAAGTAAGAGTAAAGAACCAAAGAAGGACAACCTGCCTAGAGATGGTGAATTCAAAACTAGAGAACTCGTTATGTATCCATTCTTTCCCTCAGGTCTGAAGAACAGCAGATGCTTTTCTTGGCAGGCAGAGGGCACTGGCAGGGGGCAGCTGGTCTACCTGTTTCTAGATAACTAAAATTCTTTAAGGCTCAGGGTACAACACACCAGGAAATCATTTGCTAGTGCCTACCAAAAAGAAAAAGAAAGAAAAGTAGACAGAAGGGGAAGGAGAGCAGCAATGTAAAAGTCTATAAAAATACTGAGCTCCATGGGTCTGAGCCTGGTGCTCGAGCATGGGGGTGAGCAGGAGGTCTCTTTTTCACCCAGGTAATGACTGTATAGGCCCCATAAGGAGATGGTTAAATCAAACACTGAGATGACTGCTCTTAAGAGGGGAAAAATATGTCAATCACACTTTGCCTTTGACACAAGGAAATTCCTTGAAACTGAGAATGGAGAGTGGAAGGGAGGGAGAATGTCTCCTGATGTGGGTGGCCAGGAAACCAGGGGCCAGGAAAGCATGAGAGGAGAGAGGGAGAGAGAGAGACAGAGAGGGGAAAAAAACACAAGATTGAATTCTAATCAAAATGCTATGAGGCGTTCACACCAGGCCTTGAGAGAATATTAACAAGGTTACCCGAGGGGGGGCCTTTAGCCCCAGGAATTATTAGTGAATATGGAATTATATTTGCACAAACATTACCAGATGCAAGGAGCTAAATGTCCTGCAGATGTGGAAGGAGCCAGCGTATGTTCCAAATAGGCAGCAACTTTATTTGCTTTACCCTTCTTATGAGAGCCTGGGCAGCACATTTCTAAGGGGTGACATTTCTGGAATGACCACCACGCCACTAGGCCCTGTTTTCGAATGGCTGCTTGCACCAGCCTTGAAAATACCTCTGCCCGGGACCACGTGGAGTGGCCCTGAGGTACAGCATGCCTCCACCACCTCCACGTATCACAGGGCTCCAAGGGGGTCATGGGGCTCTAAGAACGGATTTTCTGAAAGAGGGCAGAGTTCAGAGTCAGGTAAATCACAGCAATTTCAAAGAGGAGCTTTGAAATCAAATGTAACCAGCTGACATTGGGGTGAAAAAACAGCAAAATTCAAGAGGAACAAAGAGCTCCTTCTCATGTGCTGCCATCAGATCCTCAGGACTCTGTTTAATTTCGATTTCTCCACTGCTGAAGGGGACACATCCCACATCTGTGGGTGGACAAGCTGCTGCCTTCAGGGAGTCTCCTGAATTTGTTACCCCAAATCCCCACCACCATCTTGCTCACTTCGAGGAAGACTTGCCAGTAGGGGGGACAGAATTGTTCTGCACGTTGCTATCACACGTAGGGGCAGTTGACCACGAAGCTAATGGCACGAGACCCTTCCAAGGCCCTGCTAGGGGCTCTATCAGTGTGTGGGCATGGTTATATGTTTTTATAAAGTTTACAAAATTAAGGTATTTAACGCCAACTAGTTAATACTGCTCTGACGTCCCCTCTGTCACACTTGCTTTTGTGTAAGTTGGCTTCAGAGTTGAGTTGAAGATACATTCAGTTTGAGTAGAGTGGCATGTATTACGTGTGATACACATTGCTTCTGTGTATAATGGACCCTAGCCACCCAGTTATAGGAGTGGAGTCCAGAAACACTCCTACCATTGTCTGTTCACTCAAGCAGCTGAGACCGAGGTATGTCATGCTGAGGTGTGAATGCATCCCATAATGACCAGCCTCCAAATTAGGAGGATAATGGAGGAGAAACAAGATTTGACATGTATAGTCAGAAGCTAGTCCGGGAAGACTAAATCTTACAACACTTTCATGAAAAACCTTTGTAGAAGTTTTCCCAAATTTGACAACAACTGTAAAATTTTGCAGGACAGTAGAAGCAACAAGTTGTGCTGAAAAAACTTTTCCTAAACTATCGGTAGTTAAAAACAAATTTTGATGAATCATAATAGAGGTAAGTTGAAATGTTTCCATTCTCTCTATACAACGTATTACAAAATTTTGGTCATATGAAGAGGCCATCAAAATATATACACAGACATACACACACACACACACATAGCAAATAGAGATATTTGAGGTAGTTAATAAGTTAAAACATCATGATGTAATGTTTGTGGATTCTGTGATATTTGTGGTATTTATTGGTTTGCTGGGGTTTTTAAAAGTGTGATTTCTTTTCTCATTCTAAATAAATATTTGCTTTAATTTGATAACCAGAATTGTGTATTCTTTTTCTTAAAGAAGGCCTCCAATATTGTAAAAGCTTCAGACTCAGTATAACCCAGATTTGCCTCTGGTGCCATGTACCATGTAAACATACTTTCTTTTATTTCACTCATCAACTTATAAGGTAGTCCTTGTTTGTACCATTTTAAAAAGGAGGAACCGGAGACTTTTAGTCATGCAGCTTCTAAATAGATTTGAATCCAAGGTCTGTCTTATGCCAAAGGAAGTAATGAATGCTAGTCCTAACCATATTCCCCACCCGGGGGCACACTGCTTCCTGAAGTCACCATTCTGGGCTTTATCTAGTCTGGTTTAAATGGGCTCTACTGACGCCTCCCCTGCCACCCTAACCATCTGCCCCTGAACTACCTCATTGTTAATAGATCTGAAAGATCTCACTGTCAGAAAACGTTTCTTCATTTCCTTTCCATTACTCTGAAACGTGCCCTTGTGGACCCCTCAGTCGATTCCTCCTTCTTGTGATATTTGACAATTTTTTGGTAGTGTTTATGCTCCTTGGAAAGAGACAAGAAAGATATTTCAAAGCTTCTGGTCTGAAGGGCATATTGTCTTTGAAATCTTTTTTTTTAATTGAAATTCAAAACACCGCCCCCCCTCCAGGAAGCCCACCAGATTAATTCCAGGCAGCAAAATTCCCCTGCTAACCTCTCACAGTCCGTTTATAACTTGCTATTGGCTAAACGCAACCACACTGGACGTGTTTGCTTATATTTTTTCTTATTAGAAAACTCAAGATTAGCAATGCCTTACAATCTTTACAACTTAAACGTAAATGCATATTTGGTTTCCAAATTTTTTGTAGGAACTCAGTAAAATGTTTACACTATATTAGGTAAGGAAGTAAAGCCTGTTTTTTTTCTTCAGCACACCTCAGTATCCATCATGTTGCTTTCAAAATGAAAACTATGCAAATTCGTTTTGTGTAAAAACAGAAAACCTCACTTCTATGGTGGAACAAAAGTTCATCAAACTCCCCGTCTGGTTTTCCCAAATTCTAATGGATGGCTTTAGCTCTTTCAGTGTGTACTAGTGACACGAGTGCTTCAGTATCTCTCTCTGCAAAACAAGAATTGTGTTATTTCTTTCCCATTTACTTCACAAAAGTCTCATGGGGAGCAAGAGTTAAATGATTAATGACCGAAAGCTCTTGGACAAACACAAAATGCTCAATAAAAATAATCCCTCATTGCCACAGTGATAGGCACCCATGACCTGATGCTAAGCCTTGACCGAGATTGAAGGCAATTCAGATAAATTGTGGGCCCTGTCCATGAATCCAGGTTCCTTTTCCCCTTGTGAGGACACTCTGGGGTCATGTTCTTTGATCTCCTCCACGAACAGGCCCCTGTTCATGACCCTCCCAAGCTCAAACCCAACCCCCAAGTAACATGAAATCTGGCTTCCTGGTCGTGGAGAAGTAACATGTGGGGAACTGTAAAATGCACCATTGTGAGGGCAATATAATTTTATCCTCCCTTTCTCGGGGAACGCGCCTGCTCAGCCCACACCACAATATTATTAGGAAAACGATTGGAGATCAGAACTCAATTTTTTGTCTAGTTTAGGCCCTTCCTGAGAGAAGCCTTTGCGTAGCTACGGAGTCTCTAGGTGAAACAATGTTCCCTGTCGTGACTGAAAGAACTGGGGTGTGCTTGAAGAGTAAATACATCTCTATGGGTAGAAACTGCAAAGGTTATTTTACAAGGGAACAAGGGATTCTGGCATATTCCTAGTTTATTGTCTTGAATGAACGTAATCTATTCCTGGTCTGCAGGTGTAATACAGCCATGTGAAATCGCCCTGGACTCAAATCTGATCCCTGAGAAATTCAGAAAACTCAAGATGCATACTTACTCAACTGCCTTGTCCTAAAACAACTTTCTTTTTATTCCCTTCCGTAAGAGAATGAAAGAAAAATAAGAGAGTTCCTGTTAGAGAAATGAACCACTAAGCTTCGTTATGCGTTATGAAACAGCATAAGTAATATGAAGTAATACAAGGAGCTTTGGCTTTGGAATCAGATAGAACTGAGTTTGGAATCTCAATAGTGTCAGTTACTAGCCGTGGGATCCTGAACAAGTTATTTACACTCCCCTGAATCCATTTCCTTGTCTATAAAGAGAGACTAAAAATCTCTCTATCACAGAGCAATGGTGAAGACTGGATTAGATATTATATAAAGTGCCTGGCAGAGAGCCTAACGTAGAGTAGACAGTTAATACACAATAGCTAGTCATAATCGTAACAGTGAAAATAATACTATATTCCTGTACTACCAAGAAATCTATTATAAAATTCAACAAATGATTTGGAAGATCTATGTGCCGGGCACTACAGGGGAGGAAATAAAATGACTCACACAAAATGAAACCTACCCTCAAAGATCTGACCAGTTAGTTTCAGTTTTGAAAATGTTAGTAAAAACATATCTTTTTGTATTTTCTGCTTTTGCTTAAGGTATATGCCAACCATAGCATATGTCCTTAAATTGTATAGGTTATAACTGTTATACTACAATACACTCATTCCTCAGAAACACTGTATACCATAAAATTGCAGGTTAAAATAGAAGGGAGATAGAGAAATAACATATTCAACTTTGTAACTAACAAAAACAGTAACAGTCATGTGGGAGAGAACTTGAACAGCTCAGGAAAAGCCAATCAGCTGGAGGTTGCCTCAGGGGAAATTTTAAAATGCATACAATGCATACAAATTTCTCCTGCTTCTGCCAAGATGGAGTGTCAGGGACTAGGTTTGCTCTGCTGTGTAAAAAACAGCAACAACAATAACAACAAAAGGCTTGGACAAATATACGAATCAAACAATAGCTCTCAAGATATTGGAAATAAGCAATGAAGGTCAGTGATCTCTGAGAAAGCCCTATGATTGCCTAGCTTACTGTCTGAACAGAGTTTCCAGTCTGCGATGCAGAGAGAAGAGTTGAGGAGATAGAGCTGGGAGTTCAGGTAAGCCAATGTGGCTAGAATTCTCAGAGCAGAGAACTGGAGAGGAGAGAACTGCACAGAGAACTGAGAACTACAGTGTCCCTTTCGAGGTTTCAGTAGGTAACTGATTAAACATGTCAGTGAGTAAACTACCTGAGACTAGGAAATGAACCGCCTTATGAAATAAGAGCAAACTATTCAGGGGTTCATACAGGGTCAGGAGAGTGGCCATTCCCATCATCCAGAGTGGAAAATGTCATAATTCGTGAAGCTGAGGTTAGTAATAAGATTCTTGACTCAGGAATGGGCAAGAATTAAATATTGTTCTGGTCCCACCAAACAAAGCCTAGAAGCAAGACCCAAAAGTATCAACTGTTTCCAAATAACTTAACCATATCCCAGAACAAAGAAGGACAAATACCGTACGCTAACACATATATATGGAATCTAAGAAAAACAAACAAAAAAATGTCATGAAGAACCTAGGGGTAAGATGGGAATAAAGACACAGACCTACTAGAGAATGGACTTGAGGATATGGGGAGGGGGAAGGGTAAGCTGTGACAAAGTGAGAGAGTGGCATGGACATATATACACTACCAAATGTAAAATACATAGCTAGTGGGAAGCAGCTGCATAGCACAGGGAGATCAACTCGGTGCTTTGTGACCACCTAGAGGGGTGGGATAGGGAGGGTGCGAGGGAAGGAGATGCAAGAGGGAAGAGATATGGGAACATATGCATATGTATAACTGATTCACTTTGTTATAAAGCAGAAACTAACACACCATTGTAAAGCAATTATACTCCAATAAAGACGTAAAAAAAAAAAAAAGAATATAAAAATATCCGACATCACGCAAGATAAAATTCATAATGTTCATTATCTAATCAAAAATGTCCGGACATGCAAAAAATCAGAAAAATAAAATCCATAATTAAGAGGAAAAACCAATTAATCAAAATATACTACAAAATGACATAGATGATAGCACTAAATAAATAAGGACAGTAAAACAGTTATAACTGTATTCCATATGTTCAAAAAATCTAAAAGAAAGATTGAACATATTAAAGACATGGAAGTTTTTTTTTAATTGAATTTCTACAGATAAAAACTAAAATGTCTAAAATGAAAAATACCCTGGATGGGATTAACAGCAGATTAGACTTCATGGAAGGAAAGTAAGTGGACTTGGAAACAGCAATAGAGACTATCTAAAATGAAGCATAGAATTTTTTTTTTTTTAAAGAAGAAAAAAATAAACCATGGGACAACTTCAAAATGCCAACTATGTGTGAAATTGGAGTTATTAAAGGAAAGAAGGCAAGGAGGAAATACAAAATATCTGAAAAAGTAATGTCTCACGTATTTTTAACTTCGATGAAAAATATAAACCCATAGTTCCAGGAAACTCAATGGACTTCAAACACAAGAAACATGAAGAAAACTACACCAAGGCACATAATCAAATTGTTAAAACTAGTGATAAAGGGAAAATGTTAAAAGAATCCTGAGAAAAATGATTCTTTACATTCAGAGAAACAGCAATAAGGATGACATAGATTTTTAGATAATGTAGAGCATCTTTAAAGTATTCAAAGGAACAAAAAACCTGTTAAACTGGAATTCTGTAGTCCATAAAAATTCCTTTAAAAATTAAAGTAAAATACTTTTGCAGACATATAGAGGCAAAAAAAAAAAAAAAAAGACTAAAAAATGATCTATCGGCGCTTCCCTGGTGGCGCAGTGGTTGAGAATCCGCCTGCCAATGCAGGGGACACGGGTTCGAGCCCTGGTCTGGGAAGATCCCACATGCCGCGGAGCAACTGGGCCCGTGAGCCACAACTGCTGAGCCTGCGCATCTGGAGCCTGTGCTCCTCAACAAGAGAGGCCGTGATAGTGAGAGGCCCGCGCACCGCCATGAAGAGTGGTCCCTACTCGCCGCAACTAGAGAAAGCCCACGCACAGAAACGAAGACCCAACACAGCCAAAAATAAATAAATAAATACATTTATTTAAAAAAAAAATTAGGAATCTGAGCTAATGTTTTAAAAAAAAATGATCTATCTATGATTACCTCAAAAGATAGAAGGAAAAAACATTTCACAAAATGCAATGTCCATCACTGATCAAAAAAAAAAAGTTTCAGCAAACTAGAAGAAAAGAAAACTTTCTTAACTTGATAAATAGCATCCACAAAAACCTACAGCTAATATCATACTTAATGGTGAAAGACTAAATACTGCTCCTCTAAAATCAGTAAAAAAGTCAAAGATGTCTGGGCCATCACTTCTGTTCAGCATCATACTGGAGGTTCTAACTAGTACCATAGGGAGGGAGGGAGGAAGGGAAGGAGGGAGGGAGGGAGGGAGGAAGGAAGGAAGGAAGGAGGGAGGGAGGGGCGCTCCCTTGGGAAGAAGTAAAACTGCCTTTATTCACAGATGACATGATCATCTACGTAGAAAATCCTAGGGAAGCTACAAGAAAGCTACTAGAACAAATGAGTTTAGTAAGCTTGCAAGATACAAGATCAATACACAAAAATCAATTGTACTTCTATGTACTAGCAACAATTAGAAATTTTAAAATACCATTTAATATAAATACAAAATAGTAATAAACCTGACAAACGATGTTTAATATTTATATACTGCAAACTACAAAATATTGCTGAGAGAAGTTTTTAAAGACCTAAATAAATGGAGCAATACACAGAATTCATGGTCACAAGATTCAATATTGTCAAGATGTCAAACAACAAGGTCCTACTGTATAACACAGAGAACTATACTTGATATCTTGTGATAAACCATAATGGAAAATAATATTTTTTAAAAAAAGAATGTATAACTGAATCACTGTGCTGCACAGCAGTAATTAACACAACACTGTAAATTAACTATACTTCAATTTTAAAAATGTAGGAAAAAATGTCATTTCTCTGCAAATTGATCTATAGATTCAATGCTCTCCCAATCAAAATACCCACAGGCTTTTCTGTAGAAATTGATAAGCTGATTACAAAATTTATGTGAAGTTGTACACCTGAAACTAACATAATATTGTAAGTCAACTATACTTAAATGAAAAATATAATAAAAGTTAGGTGAAATGACAAGGCCCTAGAATACTTAAAACACTTGGAAAGGCAGAACAAAGTTGGAGAACTTATGCTACCTGACTTTAAGACATCTTGCAAAGCTGTAGTAATCAAGACAGCGTGGTACTGGTGTCAAGGAAGATAGATAGGTCTATGCAACAAAATAGAAAGGCCAGAAATAGACCTACACGCATATGGTCCACTGATTTTTAAAGGTACAAAGGCAATTAAGCATAGAAAGACAGTCTTTCCATAAAAGCTGCTGAAACACTTTTATAGTCACATGCAAAAAAGTGAAACTCAATCCATAACTCACACCATATACTAAAAAATAACTCAGTATGGATTATACATCTAAATGTAAAACATAAAATTATAAAACTGCAAGAGGTTATTTATTCGCTGAACCATTTAAGTTACAGACACAAATCATGACAATCCAACCCTAAGTACTTCAGCAGGTATCAGAGAAATTAGGTGATTATTCTATGGGTTGGCCAAAAGTTCGTGCGGGTTTTCTATGTTAAAGAAAAACCCGAACGACCTTTTTGGCCAACCCAATATCCTTCCATGTTGTTATCACACCAATAAAATTAACCCTGACACAATAATATTATCTAATATACATCCCATATTGAAATTTCCTTAATTGACCTAATAATGTCTTTATCTTGCTATTTTTTTTTAATCTAGGAAATCTAGGGTTTCAAATCAAGTCTTATGCACTGCATTTAGTTTTCATTTAGTTTTCATCTCCTATGATCTGAAAGAGTCCCCCTCCCCCAAGTCTTTAAAAATTTTTATGGCATTGACCTTTTTCAACAATCCATGCCAGCATCTTGAAGGATATTCAACACTCTGGATTTGTCTCACTGGTTCCTCAAGTTTGTATACAGGTTGGATATTTTTGGCATGTATCCTACATAGGTGATATACACTTCCCACTGTAGCATGGTAGATATACCTAATGTCATTTGTCCCATTGGGCATGGTAAGTTTAATCATTTGGTTAAGAGGCATTTGCTGAATTTCTTCATTGTAAAGATATCTTTTTCCCTTTGTAATTAATAAGCAATCTGTGATGTAATATTTTGAGTTGTATGGATACTCTGCTCTCCAATAACAGTTTACCATTGGTGATCTCTTTTTGCCTATTTTTAAAATTGAGCTATAACTGACATACAACATCATATTAGTTTCTGAGGTACAAAACAATGATTTGATGTATGTATATATACCGAAATGATCTTCACAATAAGTCTAGTTAACATCCACCATTGATGAGCTTCACCTGATTCAATTATTGCACTGATGGTTGCAAAATGATAAATTTGTACTCTTATCATCCCTTCTGTATAACTTTCCTCCCACCTCCTGCCTTGCTTTTTTGTAGTATCACTATGGACATAAGGATTTTAAAAAATTCAATGTGTTACATTATTATATTAATGTGTTGTCTGTTATTCTTTGGGATGCTCAAATTGTCTCAACTGTGGCCATTAGCAGTCCCTTCAAGACCTCGTCTGTGTCCTTCAGACATGTAATTTTTAGTCTTTGAGCACTCCCTTGATTTCTGGTACTATATATTCTGGGGTTATCTTATGCTTTCCCTGCTCCAAACCTAGACCTGACCATCTGCCCAAGAAGCCTTGTTGTTTTTTGACAAATGGTATTTAGAAACTAAGACCTAATTTCTAGGTGTACTAGACACAGAGTTCATAACGGTGTCCTCCAATTTCAGGGTTCTTTCTTATCTTTCTTCACTGCATATTTCGAGTTCCCAAGTATCTCTACACTTTTTTCTTGCTCTGTCCTACAATGCAAATAAAATTATTTCAGTACTCCAATACCAATGCTAACAACAAACCTACTAAGTTCCAGATTTTGTTAAAGATCTTTAGACTGCATCCCATTCAGGTTACTGTGTTCAAAAGTTACCTTAATTCTTTTTAGCTGCATGGTTATGTTTATCAACTTGATAAACAGGTTTATTTTTTTCTGATGGTATTCAATTTTAGGGTTAACTTCTTTCAGGCTTTTCTTTTTTTATTAATTTTTATTGGAGTACAGTTGTTTTACAATCTTGTGTTAGCCTCCACTGCACAACAAAATGAATCAGCCATACACATACAGCTCTCCCCTCCATTTTGGACTTCCCTCCCACTTAGGTTAGTACAGTGCATTAGGTAGAGTTCCCTGTGCTACACAGTATGTTCCCATCAGTTGTCTATTTTATACATAGTATCAATAATGGATAGGTGTCAATCCCAGTCTCCCAATTCTTCCCACCCCTCCCCCTTTCCCCCCTGGTATCCATACATCTATTCTCTATATTTGTGTCTCTATTTCTGCCTTGCAAATAAGACTTTCAATCTTTTCAAATTAATTTACTTTTGAATTTGTAAAACACCTATGTAATTTAAAAATTCAAACTACACGAAACATATACTCAGGGATATCACACTCCCCATCCCTATCTTATTGAGCTCATTACCTACCCCTTACCCTATATCAAGTACCACTGCCATTTTTTAAAATCTTTCCTCCGTGTCTGTTTTGTGCAAAAATAAGCAAATACACATATTTTTATTTCTCCTTTCTTCTAACACAAAACGTAATATACTACATATACTCAGATACACCTTGATTTTTTTTGTTCGTTTCACTTAAGCGTATATCCTGGAAATCACTTCATACCAGTTCACAGAGGTCTTCCTCACGGTCCTTTATGGCTGCATCATACTCCATTGTATGGATATACCATAGCTTACCAGTCTCTTGTGGAAGGAAATTATGACGTTTCCATTTTTTTTTTGCTATCATAAATATTATCACAATGAATAACTGTAATTATATATTGTTTCTTTTTTTGGGGCAGTATATCTCCAGAGTAGACATCCAAGAGTGTATTAGTTTGCTAGGGCTGCCATAAAAAAATACTACAGACTAGGTAGCTTAAACAACAGAAATTAATTTTTTCACAGTTCTGGAGGCTAGAAATCCAACATCAAGGTTTCCATAAGTTTGGTTTCTTCTGAGGCCTCTCTCCTTGGCTTGCAGATAGCCACTTTCTTGCTGTGTGCTCACATGGTCTTTCCTCTTTCCGTTTGTTGTCTGTGTCCTAATCTCCTCTTCTTACAAAGATACCAGTTGTATCGGATTGGGGTGCACCTATAGAACCTCATTTTGCCTTAATTACCTCTTTAAAGGTCCTTTCTGCAAATACAGTCACATTCTGAAGTACTGGGGGTAAGAACGTTAATATATGAATTTGGGAGGGGACACTATTTGGCCTAAAATCAAGACTAAATGCTAGGTGCTGTTAAATTGCACTTCATTGGTTTATACAATTTTGTACTACCACCAGCAATCAAGCACTTATTTTTAAATTTCTTAAAATACAGCTGAAAGAACTACTGCTTAGCAGTAGCCACACTAAAATTTTTTTCTTTCATACCGAAGGTTATAATTTTATTCCAGCTATTCTAGCTCTCCTTCCCTAGGAAAATCAAGTTTGAGTTCTACAAATTCCACGTTATTTTCTTATTTATCAATTGCATATGAGATACTTGATGTTGTAGAAACATCTTTGGTAGCAGACCAGATTGGGCTTTAAATTGTTATGACTCAGATATTTTACCCTGAATCTGGATACTGTTTTACAAAGAATTCTTGCCCTGAAAAAAAAAAAAAAAAAAAAAAAAAAAAACTCTTCTACTACAGTAATGATTCTGAGAGTGGGACATGTGGATTTTCTAAACTAAAGAAAATTTGTAAAGCTGGGGATAGAGCCAAGTTTTCCAGTCTATGTGAGGAAAAGAGGAACTGAGCAGACTCTATTCCCAAAAAACTTAAAATGAGAAGCATAGATTGTATTGTCCTTTGCATTATAGGTGTAGCTTGTAAAAAATAAGCCCTCATTCCAGGGATTATGACCTCATGGGAAAGATAGGAACATTGCAAGAGATTTACAGCTATCTCTGGGCTCCTACATCTTGATACCACAGAGTTACGTCCTCTAGTTCTCACAGGTGAGTAGCCTATAAGGTGTATTCCCTTCCCCTCCATCAGTCTGCTCATATCAAACAGAACTCTGCCTCTGACTGCTCCCTCCCATGGTCTTCTTTTGAGAATGGTCTCATATTCTGGGCTTTACTTTACAAGTGAAATTTTATCGCCAAACAGTTACAACCAAGTGTTCTGAATCTTTAATCTTTTTTAATTACAAAAGAAAACATCATCACTGTATCAAATTTACATAGTTCAGATGTCTATGAAAGCAAAAAGTAAAAGTCCTTTCTTGAACCCCAGATGTAACCTATGATAGTGTTTATATAGTTATTTCTAAAAACAAATTTCTAGTGATGAGAGCAGGTGGGAAACGCACTCTCATGCACTGTTGCTGTGTGTACATATAGGTTAACATCTTTGGAGATAAATGAGGAGATAGTTCTCAAGATGCAAATACACATAACCTCAGAATTCACTTTTGGAAATTAACCCTGTAGATATTAGATTTATTTTGTCACGTGTACAAATACTTACTTACAAAAGTGTTCACTGAAGTGATGTTTGAAATAGTAACAATCTAAAAGCAATCCAAAATGTCTACCAAAAAGAGATCGTATAAACAAATAACGATACTCTCATTTAATGGAATACTATGAAGCATATCATTTTCTTTAAAACTGAGTTATACACGTTTGCTGATACGTTAAGATGTTCATGACACAATAAGGGAAAAAATGAAGTTGTAGAGTTTGTAGGGAAGAAAAGCATGCGGGTTTTGTGACATCTTTGTCATATGCACAGAATACTTCCGGAAGGATGCATAACAAATGACTAACAGTTCTTCTTTGGGCAGCAGGATTCAGGATCTGGGATAGGATATTGGAGAAGAGAATTTTTACTTCTTGTTTTGTATTTTCCTTACAATTTGAATTATTTTTGTTTACCATGTGCATGCATTCCTTTTAAAATTGAAAAAAAAAGATATTTTCAAGAAGCCATTTCCATGTTCTTGTGCATGACTCTTACCCACAGTTCTCTGTTAAGTAGATCATGATGCATTTGTTTCTCACTGTTTCCTGAAAGTTTTCTTTTTTCTACATCTTTCCTTTTCAGTAGCCATTCTACATAATGGAAGAAAATGGCTGAGTTTTGTCTAAATTATAGTAGGACTGGAAGGGAAAAGAAAAGCAAGTTGGGCTTTGTCTCATGTAATTTTTTTGTGTTATAATAAAACATCTAAACTCTCAGGCAACACACCAAGATAAGCTTAAGCAAAAAGTAAAAAAGAGCAAGAAATCTGAGGTGGAGAGCTTGGGATGGAGATGCACAGAATGTCTGCCTCCCCGACCATGATTCTAACATTCCTAACTGTTTGTTATATGTTTACTTTCTATACCCTGGAGACCAGGAAATAGTTTTCTCATACCAAAAATTACATTACAATTGTAAAATGTGCTTAGTTATTTTGTTATTGGAGAAGAGTTGACGATTATTTGAGAAAGATTAAGAATTACTAGAACTCACTAGAACAAGGCTTTATGAAATAATATCTGACCATCTTGGACCTATAAAATTTTTTACAGCCACATGGAAAGATAAATATTGGTTAACTCGCACACTAGCCAAGGTGAAAATCGGACAGCACTGGACACAGGGCCATCAGCATCTTATTCCGAGAACTCACAGCTGTGTTTCAGAGCTGAAACATATGATGGTTGGCCATGTCATTCCACAGTACTGACATCTTCTAAAAGTACTGGATGGCATATGTAAATTAAAATAAAATGAATATTTAATTTCATTTTTAGAATATTTAAAAGTATTTTGCAATTCCCCTGGAGAAACTGCAGGCTCTCTGGACTGTTGCAAAGCCAGGGCTAGCGATCCCTGCCAGGGAAGACGACTGACGCCAGCTGCTTCTGAGAAGTCAGGGATGGTATGAAATGGCACCAAGACGCGTCACTGTCACTTGTTTGATTGGAAAAAAACGAATCAAGCAGTTGACTTCTCCAAGTAGGTACCCGAGCAGTGTTATTGTTCAAAGATTTCTTGAAGGCCTGCATTGCCAATTCAGTGAAAGCCATGCCTAAGCGCTTCCCCCACCATCCCTGACCAATTCCAGCAATGGAAAACCATCTGCATCCTGGCTAAGCCCAGAACAATTGAATTCTCTGTGCAAAAAGTAACCATTCCTCCCACCATTCCTGTGTCCCATCCAAACACTGATGTCTGCTTCAGTCTGCAAGGGACTGAGGGCATAGGCGGTTTCTGCTTTAGTTGTGTGAAAACATAAACTAACATCTGCAACTCACTTTAGAGTTTTCAAAGCATTTTTCCCTCATATATCCTATGTTTATTCTTTATACACAGCCAAAAGTTAGAGGGCAATTAAAATATAATTTTTATATGTACGCAACCTACATTCCCTCCTCAGCCTCTCAAATCAAGTTGAAAATGTCACTGGTGAATATTAATTTGAGAATTGTGGGAACATTTTTGTTTTCTTAGAAATAATAAATTAAAATTGAAAATGATTTTTCAGCCTTCCAAAATGACAGCTTGACTTCAGATGTTTCAAAATTTGCCCAAACTAGTACCTACACTGTTTTATAGTATTCAGTGCAATTAAGCAAGTATTTATTGAGCACCCCCTGTGTGCAGGGCATGTGCCATACAACCTCAGGCAAGGCTGGTGGATGCTCTAGAAGGATCTTAGGAGTCCTTAGGAGAACACAGACAGTCTTGCGATTGGGGTAGGGTATGAGAGACTCTATAAAATATGGGCGCACATGGCGCTGAAGGAAGCACCAGGAGGGGTGCTAACCCCATCTTGGGAGAAAAACATGTCTCATGCGGCTTTACAATAGATAGCCACCACATCTTCACAGTACGTTAAGGAGAAACATACTGTTTGAATTATGGAAAGTGGTGTGAAAGCATCTTGTTTGGGGAAAGCAAATGAAAACATGCATATTTCCCCCTTGGCTTTGTCCACGTTCATCATGTTTTCTTCCAAGTCCCTCCCTTATCTCACCATGAGCTGTGACTCCTCTTGAGCTGTACAGGGTGCTGGCTCTAAACAGATTCATGGGAAAGGGCCTGAAAATGCCTGTGTCATGCCAGGGCATGGGAGGCAGTGAGTGAAGGGACCAGGCAGGGACAGCAGGACAGTGGGGAGAAGGCATCCACAAAACAGCTGGCTCTGGTTAGCAAAACACCCGATGCCAGGGATAGGCAAACCTTGATAAGGATCAGACTACTCAACTGAGATATTACTTTTGGGATTCTCTACTCACCACCCCTCCACTGCAACGCTGTCCTCCAGGCAGGGTTAGATTCCCCTCTCTGGGCCTCCACCGAAACCCTGCTTCCCTCCCTGGTGACATTTGCTTGAGGTGGGGCAATCTGATTCTCTGTTCACTTGTCACCCCTATAAAACTTTAAGTGTGTGTAGTTCAAGACTTTTCTTTCTTTCTTTTTTTTTTTCGGTACGTGGGTCTCTCACTGCTGTGGCCTCTCTCGTTGCGGAGCACAGGCTCCGGACGCGCAGGCTCAGCGGCCATGGCTCATGGGCCCAGCCGCTCCGCGACATGTGGGATCTTCCCGGACCGGGGCACGAACCCGTGTCCCCTGCATCGGCAGGCGGACTCCCAACCACTGCGCCACCAGGGAAGCCCCGCAAGACTTTTCTTTTATCTCCAGCATCTACCACAGTGTGTGGCTCAGAGTATCTCGCAGAAAATATCTTTTTTCTATCTTTTAAATTAAAAAACACTAGAAATCCCCAAAGTAAAATTCCATGGCTTAAAAAACACTACATAGAGATGTAAAAGTTACCCTTTCATATCCTCATTTTTCTTCTGCTAAAACAGATCTATCAATATATATAGTAAATATTGGTTGAGTGAATAAATGAGTGAATAAATAAATCTAAGAGTTGAAGAGGCTGAGGGAAGGAATGTCAGAAGTTAAGCCAACAATCCGAAGGATCTCCCCATCTCAAGATCCTTAACTTCATCACATCTGCGAAGTCCCTTTTGCCATATGTTTCTGGGCTTTAGGATGTAGACATCTCTGGAGTCCATTATTCTGTCTACCATAGAGTCTGTGGAACAGAGAGACAGAAGATCTAAGTCTTACTAAGTCCAGACTCTCCTTCTAAGGAGCACTTTGACCTCATTCACTTTCTTTCTTTGGATCTTAGTTTCCTAAGCCACAAACTGGAGAAATTCATTTAGCAAGTATGTTATTAGTCATGCACTTTCTAAGTTTTAGATACAGGATAAAACAGACAAAAGTCCCTGTTTTTATGATGCTTACATTCTAGAGAATGAGAAAGTAAATTAAGTAAAATATGTTAGATGGTGATAAGCATTGAGGGCTGGTGAGGAGACCAGAGTGTCCAGAGCAGAGCAAGGTAAAAGGAAGGCAATAGGCAAAGGAGTCAGAAAGGGAGGCTGGGATGGAGAATACAGATCATCTGGGCCTTATAGGTCTTGGGAAGGACTTGGGAAGCCACTGGAGGGTTTGAGCAGAGGAGTGACCATGATTTACAATAACACACTTTTTTTTTTTTTTTTTTGTGGTACACGGGCCTCTCACTGTTGTGGCCTCTCCCATTGCAGAGCACAGGCTCTGGACACACAGGCTCAGTGGGCCCAGCCGCTCCGCGGCATGTGGGATCCTCCCAGACCGGGGCACGAACCTGTGTCCCCTGCATCGGCAGGCGGACTCTCAACCACTGCACCACCAGGGAAGCCCAATAACACACATTTTAATGGGTTGCTCTGGCTGCTGGTTGAGAATAAACTGAAGGGGACAAGAACAGATGCAGGGAGACGTGTTAATACCTTATTCCCCTATCTTCACTCCTCTGTACGCCTTTCTATTTGCATATCCATGCTTCCTTTACGCGTGTAGTTATCCCTCTTAAGAGCATCCTGCTCCTCTTTCCAATTTGAAATTCCATTCACCAGTCAGCTCAGTGCTCCTCTCAGAGCTGTCGGGGCACTTGGGGAACTTGGCATCTTTGGGTGAGGAAAGTGGGGCAAATACCCTTCGGAAGCCTGTCCAAGGTCATCCAAATAGTAAATAGTGGACCCAGGGCTGTCCCTAACGTGTGATTTGAAGGAAATTAAAAGATCTTCTTGCTATAAAGACACTTTCCCTGGAATAGTTTGTGTTTGCAGTTTCCCTCATCAAATTGTGATCTGGAAGAGCACAGATAGTATCTTATTCGGCTTTGTGTACTTAGTGCTTAGCGTGGTGGCTGGCACGGGATAGACACCCAGTAAGTTTCTGCCAGATGAGTAAATAACAGAATGTCAGGCCCTGAAGAGTGTGTGTTATTAGCATCATGTTGTCAAACTTCACCCCACCGCCTCCTGGTGTTGAGTGTCAGACAAACGGAAATGTCTAAGAATCTATGAGACCTAGGCTGAGTGTTCTAGGAAGAGAGACTTATTAACAAACGGAGCCACAGCAGGATTGGAGAGGGATTCTCCTAACCCAGTACAGATCAGAGCCAGAGGCCCCCTTCTTTACCTTCCCTCCTTGATTCCCTAGTGGTTCTAAGACAAGAGGGATAAAATAAGTTCTAAAGGGGTGTTATTCTCTGAGGAGGAACCACAGTCCTATTTTGTGTGACCTGTGCCCTAGGCATGTGGATTTTGTTTTTATTTAGGTGACTACAGTGACAATAGAATTGACAGGTGTAGCCGGGGCTGGTGTGGGAGCTGTGCATGTCGACCAGAAGGGATGTCCCAAGAAGTGCATCCTTGTTCTGTCAGGGGCTTTGTGGACTCATATTGAGTGATCTGGTTGCCACTTTTTAGAAATTGGGGGACCTGAGTTTACACTACCATGTCCATGCTCTAGAATGGCACCTATACTATTGTATTTTAGCAAGTTTATAAGAAATCTTCCCTGCAATACTCAAGCTTCTCCATGGTGGAATCCATGTCTTTATCCTCCATGGTTCCCCAGTAACTTAGACAGTCTCAGGTTAACAGTTGGTGGTCAATAAGTGTGGGAAGAAGGTAGGAAGGAAGGGTGGGAGAGAGGCAGGGAAAAATGCTGGCTTTCCAAGTCCTCTGTCTCTGAGGTTTCAGAGTGGGAACTAAGAAACTACAGCCAAGAAAAGAAGGCGGTACATGTGATAACATAGAAGAAGCATTGCATGGTACCTGTAGTGACACAAAGATTACACTTTTAGTCCTTCAGTTTCATGGGCATGCAGTAAGCATACGTTAAATGATTTTTGAATGAGTGAACAGTATGAATCAATAAAAGTAACAGCACATTTGCTGGACAACCTTTACAGTTAAATGATCTCCCATCTCCTCCAGTTCTTACTCTGCCTCTAGGTTCTCTCCCTGGCACCAAATTCCAAACGCCATCTCCCCCTACTCCAATGCATGTGATAATATCAGAAGACTCGTTTTTCCACCTTTGTTTTGGATTTATCATCTAATGATTTTCTCACTAACAACACCCTTCAAGTTAGTCAGTTTGGTTCGATTCCTCCAACACGCTACTCAAGACACAGTTTCTGGATCTTTCACAGATTTAGAATGAAATGATTAAATAGTCACCGAGGTCCCAGTGGGACCATCTGTCAAAACGTGAAGATAGTTCAGCCTATCAGCCTATAGATGTATTTCCAAAGCACTGGGAGATCTTTGGGTTAAACATGTAACACCTGCTTGAGTGTAAGCTTATATAGTTAAGGGCAGGAAGAAACCTTGAACATCATCTGCTTCAACCACTCCCATTTTTTCAGATAAAAAGCAAGTTGAGAGGTTAAGGACTTTTCAGTGTCACTTTACAAGTTATGGCAGAGCTGGGACTGGGAATAAAGTTCAGTACACCCATTGCCTCTTGGGACACAATCTCTTCTCACATAATCTTTCCTCTCTTGCTTCCGGTTGCTTCAACCCTCCTGACGGAAGTTTATCCTCTGAGATGCAAAACTGATATCGACAAATCCTTAAAAAGAGATGCCAGCAAACAGAGAACTTGATGATAAATAGGGAGATGACGCAAGCACAAGGACTGAATCCAGAAATAAATCATATCTTCACATAGTGTTTACTGAAGTTGCATTTTGAATAATTTCCATAGAAATTATTTTACCCACCACAGGAATGTTACTCCCTCCCACAGGGATTTGACCAGACAGAAAGAGAAGCAGAAGGGAAGAAGAGCGGTAATTTAGATTTATATATAAAACATTAGCTGGAACCTAAGTAATAAGCCTCAACTAATCAGAATATTTTATGCATTCTGCCTGTTAGTGGAAAAAGCAAACCACAAGAAAGCAAGCATATATCAGAGATTTAAAAAATGCTTCTAGGGCTTATTTTAGGCTTTACATTTTTTTCCTAATTCCCTGCACTATCTTTAAAATATCCCACTGCACACCTCCCTCCTTCTCCTCACGTGTTCATTTGTTCATTTAATCAATCTGTCAATATTTATTGAGCCCTTTTCTGATGTCCCAAGTACTCTGCTAAGTTAGAGATGAAAACATGGTTTTCCATCAAGTTTAATGCCTGCTTAAAAGTTATCCTAAAAAAAAAAAAGTTATCCTAAGAAGACTGGGAGTTTTTTCACTTTTTTTTTTGTTTTACAGTTATATTTCTAGTTCTATAAATGGATAGTTCTGTACTGAATATTTCCATTTGGCCGTCCAGGTGCACTGTGTACCATTTTGCAACCTGTCGTGTACTTCTTGGGGAGTAGGGGTAAGGACTGACCCTTATGGAGCAGATAAATCATGTTCCTTTGCCCTGGAGTTCAGCAAATGAGAGGAACCAACAGGTCAGAAGATCAGAGTGTGGGAGGAGAGACAGGCAGGGCTATTCCCATTCCCCATACCTGCCAAGCTGTGGATGGACAGTGGCTACATTCCTCTCCTAAAGATCACAGCATCTGTTAGGGAACCCTTCCTAAAACACTTGGATTAGCAACTGTCCTATAAATCATTGTGATTGACAATTACAAAATAATGAGTATATTTCTGAGAAACAACAAAAAGCAGTGTAGTTGGGAGGTAAGCAAACTGCTACCTAAAGTAGCTACAGAGGATGAAAACAGGTCAAGATACTCTTCCCACCTACCCTTTGAAAAGTGATCTTCGAAAAGCCACTTCATGTTCACAGTTGGGTGAGAAAAGGTTCATATTCTCTGTTTTTCGTAAACCTAACCCTGCCGTGCCAGGATGACAAGTAGGCCCAGTTTTATTCGGTTGAGAGTAGCTGCCTGGGGCACAGTCTTGAAAAACTTGTGAGGCCTGTTCTCAATATCTGTATGTCAGTATCTGCCAGGGACACGGGTCAGGGCATATGCTTGAAATATGGATCCTGACTCTAATACCCATCTCTACACTTCTAAATGAGTCTGATTTGGGACAGTTAGATTCTGGGACAAAAACTAGTTTCTAGAATCACAAGAGTTACAATTTATGTCATTTAGCCCTCCTACTTTTTACTCATTTTACACAAGGAAAAGAGGCATATGAAGATTAAACGGTTCACTGAGATCAGGAATGGAACCACCATACAAATTTTCTCCAAATTCATGCTCGTTTCTACTTATTAAGGACAAAAAGTGAAAAAAAAAAATCACTGATTGCAACTGTCAGTTGAGTTTTGGAAAGTCCAAGAGAATCTAACTGGTTAGAGATGGGATTTGACAGAGACAGTGAGGGTAACACCCTCCCTGTTTTTAGAGAGATTAAGCTATCTTTTGGTGTTGTTTTTAGAAAGATCAAGACCTAAGGATTATGTCTGACTTTCAGTGGTCACAGCTAGGATGCTAGAATCACACCAGACAGGTACAGAGTGGGCAGGAATCTGATGTAGTTTGATTACATAGACAAAATAGAAAACAGCTTATCTAAAGACACTCCAGGAAGCTTTTTGGAGACCTTGCTATAGTTCTTTTTGTAAAACATAAATCCAGAAGAGGGAAGCCTACTCACCCTAGTTTTGAAGTAGCTGAGAGCAAAGGGTGGTAATTTAAAAATAGCATGAGTGTGCAGATAACATATGGATCTTGTCTTTAGGGCCATACCACCTGGAAAAGATATGGCATGCAAAGAGAGATAACAAAGTAAGATGTTCCTTCAAAACTTTAATTTGCTCATTGCTAAGCTCCATTTCCTCCATGGAACATATGTCCTAAGACTGTGGGTGGACAGTGGGGATGGGGACATTGGGAAAAACCTCTTACATTCCTCCAAAATTATGCTCTCCATTCTAGATCCATACTTAAATAAGGCAGCAATTCTCTGTCTTCTTTTAAGATCTGTATTCTAATGTTGAAAAGCAGTTTGAAAAAGAGTATGGAGAGAAAACATGAAAAATGAACAGGAATCCCAGGGCCTGCAACACCCCCATATAATCAGTCTTCTTCCTGGTACTGCACACGAAGGATTCTACAAGTAATGGAGTCAGTTGTCTGAAGATCAACAACTGTAAATTATTCACTTATGTCTGCTCTGGCTCTCCCCATCCTCACCACCTTCTCCCAACCCTGATCAAAATGTCTTCATTGTTGTGGAGTAGGAAAGAGTCCTTAAGGTAAGAAGGCGAATCTAGAAAAGACTATGGCATTGGCCCTTAATTTTAAGAAAAAGGTACTCCGAGAAAAATTCTACTTTGCTATCCACATCACCCAGCCTCTCCCTTGATTTTATTTTTTTACCTTCCAGGAAAAAAGTGATAGTAATGCTACCCTTCAAGCACCAAAGCAGCCTTCCCAAAGACCAGATAAGCCTCCTGATTACTACCCTCATACAAAGAAGATGCTACAATTTGCGCTTCCCCAAAAATTACTAGGGAAAAACAGCATCTTTTAATGTCAGGGGTGGAGAGATGAGAGCATCAACCCTTTAAAACTCAGCCATTTAGTTGCTCTGACTTTGAAGCAGGACAAGGATGTGCCCTCAGGTCAAACTGTTCCTTGCTTGGACCAGCCCCAGCCTTAGCTCCTCCAGCTTTACCGTGGTGTCACTTAAAGGAGAGCACTCATCTGGAGATCAAAGTCCTTCCTATTCCTGCTCTTATTTGTTGTGTGATTTTTCATTAAGGTACTTAATATCTCTGGACCAGTTTCATCAAATATAAAATGAGGGGTAGAACTAGAATTAAGCCAAAGGTGTAAAAGAACAATCTCCAAATCATTATTTTTGTTTCCCATGTATTTTAGTGACTCTTGGAAACTATCTCACTCTAAGGGAGACTCTGCCTCAGTGTGATTTAGGTCACAATGAGTCCAGCATAAGACAGTATGGCCAGAGAACTGTGGCTGTACCCCAGATTATGAAGCAAAAGGTTTGCCTTCATTGTGGAATCTCTCCCTCTGTATTTGAAAAACATATTCAATATAAATGAAAGGTCAGAGGTGAATGGATTGTACTTCAAGTAAGTTTTGAACATAGATGCCATCTAGTCTTTGCATTCTGCAAAATTCTTCTTTAAGTGAATAAATGTGTAGGGTAACTCTCCATTACCTTGATCAGCATCTAATACCAACCTGACACTTAGAATTAAATTAGAGAAACAAAATTGGATACTTTGAGACTGGAGGGCTGATTATACTACCAGAGCTAAGAGTGGATTTAAACTCTTTCCTTATCCCATTTAAATCTAACTAGATATAAACTCTCCATTACTGAGGAACAGAGGTGTGTCTGCAGAGGTGGAGGTTCCCCTTGATGTTCTTGGTCAAGGAAACCTAATCCTTTCTTCTGACACACATGGTTGCAATAGAAAGCGTTCCCCAACTGCCAGTCTGGTTTTAATCTATTGTTTCAAGTAAGATGGGATTTTCAGGGAATGTTAAGGAAAGAGCAAAATTACTAGAACTTACTATAAAATAAAACTGTTGATGAGAAATCAAATTTTAAACAAGTGTTCAAAATTCTAAGCATGAACATATGCAGACATACAGTGCATGCTACAAGTATACGAAAATAAAAGGTTTTAATTTTAAGTATATCTAAAGTCTGCTTTCAATACAACATTTACATCTCATTTTACTAAAGCTCTTTGGCTTACCAAATGAGAGCCATGGTAAATATTGCCAGTAAATACAGTGGTGCTTCATTTAAATAACAATGTTGGACAATGAAATATTCCATAAGTGAACTTCCCATGTAATCAAACTAACCCTGCATTATACAAACCTTTAAAATGTTAACCATTTTATATGGAAACTTCTCAAAAGTTACAAATTTTTTCTTTAAAAGGTACACTGAAGAACATCTTTTCCTGAAGATTCAGGGTTAACATTTACAATACTCATTAAAATATGCTGAATATACTGCACTTCTTAGAAGAGCAGAAGATGGTGAGCTTAGATGATGGTGAGCTTTTTCGTGATACTTTTGCCAACACCAAAAGGTTTCGGACCGCCATTGTAAAAAAGTGCAAAAGCAGACAAAACTAGCTTGCTTTTAATAGGTCTAGTGTCTTTTCTGCTGTCAGCTGTCCCTTCTGGCTAAAAGCATACCAACCTGTCAATTAATTGCTTACTGTGTCAAAATAAAATTTAGATTTAAAAGATGTGCCTACTTTGTGCAAGGTACTGTACTAGGTGCTAGGGAAATGTAAGAAACGCAAGAGAAATCATCATGCTGGCTGAATGACAAGAGTCACCAGGTCACCACTGTGGTGGGAAACACAATTTATTCTAAGTTTGAAAATAACTTTTTTTTTTGAAGTACAGTTGATTTACAATGTTGTGTTAGTTCCAGGTGTGCAGCAAAGTGATTCAGTGTTATACATATATATATATACACACTTTTTCAGATTTTTTCCCTTATAGGTTATTTAAAAATATTGAGTATAGTTCCCTGTGCTATACAGTAGTTCCCTGTGAAAATAACTTACTTTAAAAAATATAGATATTGAAGTGATTACACACAGCTGTCCTGATATACATTCTTCAATGGGAGTGTCTTGGAAATATCTCCCATGAAAATATTATCAGTCATGTATGTGAGTCTTCGGAGATAAAAGACTAAACTTACTGCTTGAGTAAATAAAGTGCGCAGGCCCTGTGACAGCTTTCTGTCAAAACCCTCATATCATTGCTAGGCTTTATCTTATAATCCAGGTGGCTGAGGATGTCAGAAGTCTAATCTTGCTAATTCCTAGGGTCATCAAATCTAATTAATATATCTGTAAAAAACTATTTTAATGCTTTGCTGTATATATGAGTGCAAAACATTTAGGCATTTATAAAACTGCATGTTTACAAGAGATACCTTGTATCTTTATAAAGATCAATCATCACTTCCACTGGCAGGGTCTCTTTCCTGGATTTCAGTAATACCTCATTTGGGGGGCTTTTAAACATTATTTGGCTACTCCTTTCAATTTCCATCATCCGACTACTTTTATTCCACAAACTGTACCTTGTAGTCTCAAAAGATTTCCTTGGATTCAGTTACCATCTGTTTTGTAGCTCAGACCTCTCTCCTGAGGTCCAGACTTATCTAATTAGTGTCATATTTGGAAGTACTACAAGCACCTCAAATTTAAAAGAGACAAAACCAAACTGATTAGTTTTGTTGAAGAATGGCATTTGATTTCCTTAGTTTTATCCTTAGTTTTGTCCTCATTCCTACAATTCCTTCCCTGCTTATTTCTGTATTACATCACTTATGCTTGAACTTCACCAGTACTATGTGCCACTCTTAAGAGATTTTTACTGTATGTTTTTAATTGATAAATTGATAAGTTTTGTCTTACCTTGTTAGATTTCAATTCCATTAAGAGTAACAGCATCCTTACTGCATTTATCTCCTACCTCTTCCTAATGAATAAATACAACAAAACACATAAAGGAATTCTGACGAATCTCTCCCAATTATATTTTTACTGATAGATTTTTGGGTGCACTAACAGAAGTAGGAGTACCATGTTAACTCTTCCCATAATTTAAGGCAAAACTCTGAACAGTTTCTTCTATCAAGTGTCATCTTCTTTCTGAAGCCTTCCTTGGACCAGGCTGAAGCACCACAGTCACAACCACCCCACCTCCCCAGTCTCGGCATTTGCTTCTTTTAACACCTCAAACAGTGCATCATTTATTTATCTGCTATCCCATTAGCCCGTGCACAACTTGAAGGCAAGATATACCTTTCTTTGCACCTTCAGTACCTAGCAGATGGCAGGGTTCAACAAACGTTTGCAGATAGAATGCATTAAAGAGGCCACATAGGTCTCAAAAGACCACTTACTGCCCTCTAACAGGATTGGGGAGGTCCCACTCCTAGAGAAACTTCTTAAAAGCTTGCCTCAGGACGGCCAGGATACGAAAGGCAACTCACTTGACTTTCTTCCAGTTTAAAAAACACTGCTACTAATATCCTCGTAGGAGACTGTCCCTTCACGAAACCTGCGCAAATATTAGGTCTCCAGGGCAAATACTAAAGCCAAGCCCCACCCAGTTCCTGACCCCGCGACCCGCGCAGCGAAGACCGGACGCCCCCAGGCACTGGCACAAAGGCCCGCCCCCCCCCCCGAGGGCAAGTGCGCATGCGCAACAAGCAAAACCGCTGCGAATCTCGGACGTCCTCTCTGAGCAGATGTCACTCAAGACTAGACGGCTCCGCCCTTCTCAAGATGGCGCTGCACTCAATGCGGAAGGCGCGTGAGTGCTGGAACTTCATCCGGGCACTTCATCAAGGACCCGAAGCTGCTCCCGCTCCCCAGGTAACCGAAGCTGGCCCTTCTTCCACTAGTTTCCCATCCCGCTAGGTCCTTCTCATCCCTCTTTCCTTCCTCCGTTTGCTTCTCCCTTCCCGTTTCCTCTGGAGACTACCAAACCCTTCGGCTCCTAAGGTCGATTTGCCTAAGACTGCCTTCCTACTCGGAGCGTGGCGACGTTGCAAGGATTCGCGGTGACGTAACGCGCCCCTGGTGGGAGGAACGCGCCGCCGCTTACCCACTTAGTCTCAGCCCCTCCCCCTCTGAGCACCCTGAGAGCGCCGCACCTCCGCTCTTGCCCGGCAACGCGGGGAGCCCAACAGTGTGTGAAGTTATACGATACCAGAGGTTCGGTCCCTCCGGCACTGCACACCTTGTCTTGATCCCGTTGCTGCTTTTACTCTCCTTTCCCTAATAGCAAGCCAAGGGTCCAGCGGAGAAATTAGAGAAGATGTCTCGTTAGGAATCGACCCGTTTAAGTAGGTGCACCCTCTTGACGTCCTCCCTCAGGCAGTGCGGTACTTGAGCAAGTGTCAGTGCATCTTCCACTCTGATTTCTCCTCATTACCGCGAAGTAGACCTGTATCTAGGAGGTTCTATGAAAGAATTTCAGCAAGCTGCCAAAGGCGTCGTCCTGTCCTGGCAGCACTCCTGTTACCATTATTCTGTAGTGTTGAGAGCATGGACACGGCCTTTAACCCATCCCGTCAGTATTTAGAATTTTACCCTCATAGCAAAAGGGAAAAACAAACAAAACAAATATATATATATTTGTTTATATATATAATATATATATATTATATAATATATATTATATATAATATATATATATGTGTATATATATACACTCTTTCACTTATGCAGATTTTTACTTCACCCAGACATTTACTAAATGTCTTGCAAGTGCAATCTCAGTGGTAGGCACTTTGCCATACATCTCTTGGGAGATAGCTCCTGGGAACTAGGGAGATCTTAGGGATTCTGTGACTATTAGGTGATTTCCTGGATTTTGTATGGTAACTGGTGTATTAGAGCACTAGACTGAAAGTTAGGAAACTAAAAGTCCAGGGATTTGTCTGCCACTTGCTAGCTGTGTGGCATGACAAGTCATTTAATCTCGCTGGACTTATTTTCTTTAGCAAAATGGGTTGGACTGATTGACAGTGTTCCTTCAAGCTTTGGAAAATCTATGGCTTCATGATTGTGAAGCCAAAGTAAAGCAGTGAGATTAATTATGAAAAACAAGATTTAAGTTCAACTTGTTATTTTAATCATCCCATAAATTACTTAACTTTATGTACCTAAGTGTCCTTCACTGATATGGGCCTCACAAGATTCTTGTAAGGATAGAGGATATTACGCTTGAAAGTTATTTGTCAAAACAACTATTTAAATGTTGTTTGAAATTTCAGGCAGCATTGTTAGGTAAAAATTGATTCAAAATTAGATAAATACATCAAATACTCCTCTCTTTGAAGTTTGAGGTTGGATTCTACAGAACCAGAATTGGTTATTATATTTATGGCTAATAGTAGCATATTAGAACCTGTGGATTCAGAGTAACTAAGTCTTATTTTTTTATTTTTTATTTTTTTGCGGTACGCGGGCCTCTCACTGCTGTGGCCTGTCCCGTTGTGGAGCACAGGCTCCGGACACGCAGGCCCAGCAGCCATGGTTCACAGGCCTAGCCGCTCCGCGGCATGTGGGATCCTCCCGGACCGGGGCACGAACCCATGTCCCCTGCATCAGCAGGTGGACTCTCAACCACTGCGACACCAGGGAAGCCTTATTTTTTTTTAATTGGAGTATAATTGCTTTACAATGTTGTGTTAGTTTCTGCTGTAGAACAAAGTGAATCAACTCTATGTGTGTGTGTATATATATATATATATATATATATATATATATATATATATATCTCCCCTCTGTCTTGAGTCCCCCCCACACACAAAGTAACTAAGTCTTAGACCCAAACTTCCTCTTGTAACAAACTCAAGAGTTGAGGATGTCATAAGAAGTAGAGAATCAAAAAGAAAAGAAAAACAAACTACAGCCCACTAATGCTTGTCCTAGGAAGTTTAGGGCATTAAATCATTATAAATGCTAAAGAATAGAATTCTTAAATCTCTACTGTTGTTTCAGTGGCATTTATGAATACAGTTATCTTAAGCAACTGTTAATCTAGATGGTATCAAGTTGTAGAATTTCCAGAACAGATTAGTGTTTCAAAACCTTTAATTTAGCTTTGAGTAGAATATGAATTAAATGTAAGCAAGAGCACTTCTTAAAGCATAGTTCTACATATAAATTAAAAATTTTTTTTTATTGAAGTATAGTTGATTTACAATGTTGTGTTAGTTTCTGGTGTACAGCAAAGTGATTCAGTTATATATGTATATATATTATTTTCATGTTCTTTTCCCTTATAGATTATTGCAAAATATTGAGTATAGTGCCGTGTGTTACACAATAGGACCCTGTTGTTTATCTATTTTATATATAGTAGTTCGTATCTGCAATCCCAAACTCCTAATTTATCCCTCCCCCACCCCCTATAATTTTCAGTCATTAAAAATGATGGTTTGAAAGACTAGTGCAGTCTTTTGAAAGACCAATTGAGAAAAGATATAAAATTGCATTCATAGTGTAACTATAATATTATATTTGCAAATAAATATTTATATAACTATATGTACAAGAGAAAAAAAGACTGGAAGGAAACAACTATTCTTAACATTTTTTGTTTCTCTTTGGTTTTCCTAAATAGTGGATTAAAAGTGATTTAAGTTTTCTTCTTTAAGCTTGCTGTATTTTTCACATGTTCTAAGTTGAAGATATATCACTTTCAGACCCAGAATAAAGTTCTAAAACATAAATCTTCAGATAATGTATAGTCATTATATCATCTGTGATATTGTAGCTCTCTGAGAGAGATATTTACTTTCCCACAGTGCTATTATTAAAATGGCCTTAGAAAAGTTATTAAAATGGCTTTGGAAAACTAAAAATTTATGGCCATTTTTCCTGTATGTATCTTCTTTTTCTCTTGAAAAGCTTCCTTTGAAGTCAAAGAGATTTTGTGAACAGATGCAGAAATATGTGAAGGAAGAATTGGATCCTTAAACCAGATGCATTAGACATTTTTATGATATCTCATAACCTTTGTAGAAAACAAAAATTATTTTGCAGGGGTGGAAAGAAATGTATATTTATCACATGAGTGATTCTATCAAAAACTAACAAATAGCAATTTGCTTGTTATTAGTTTTGGCTGCACCAGTTACTCCCTGAGGTGAAAAGCAAAAGCGTATGAGCCACAGCAGTACTTTGCTAGAGTAATGCAATTCCTAGGTTGTTTTCATGTTTCCTTAAAAAAGCAAAATCTTGGGTAATAAGCTTGGCATTGGGGACCTTTAGTTATCTCAAGAGCAGGCTTTTGCCCCTCAAGGCTAAATGTAGAATCAAGTTTAAAATAAAAACTAGAGAGAAAACAGAAATAAAAGTGTATCAAGGCATACTCATTATGAGATGTCTACAATTTATATGAAAGTGATTTATTTTGCCAGGTGTTACCTCACAGAAAACCGCTGAGGTCTGACAAGACGAGAGTAGTCACAGAGTCAGAGGAATGAAGATCTGACATGTTATGTTTAAACGATAATGGCGTTAGGTAAATTTAAGCCTGTCATCATTGACCAAACACAGAATCCAGACTTCTTTAAGCACTAACTCATGATTGTATTGTGCAAAGAGTGAAATATTGACGATTAGAAGACTTTTGCAAGAATATTTGTAATCATTCAGGTGCAGTGTAAAGTGTCCACATTTTTATCACAGTTGGACAACACACTTCATTATTAGCTGCCCCAACCTGGGTTTGGCCAGTATTAACATACTGTTTCTACTGTTTATGGCCGCAAAATGTAGCCATTCAACGAAGGAATTGTGCCTGCAAAAAAATAGGCAATGTATTAAATTTTTTATCTTGTATTTAGTTCTCACAACAAGGCTTTTTAAAAAATTGCTCTCTTTTTTATAGCATTGTTTTAATTTTAAAATAATTTGAGATACACAAAATTGCAAAATTAGTACAGAGTATTCCTGTATACCCTTCACCAGGCAGCTTCTTCTTGCACAATATAATACAATTATCAAAGCCAAGAAATTAACTTGGGACAATTTCAAATTTCACCAGTTTTTCCACTAGTCTCCTCCTGGTTTATGATGAAATCTGGGATCCCATATTGCATTTAGTTGTCACGTCTCCTCCAATCTATGGCAATTCCTCAGTCTTTCATGACCTTGGCCTTTTTGAAGAGAAGTGGTCCGTTATTTTATAGAATGTCTCTCAATTTGGGTTTGTCTGATGTTTTCTCATGATTAGACTGAGGTTATGGATTTTGGCAAGAATACTCCAGCAGAGATACTGTTCACAACACGGCTTTAAGGCAGGTATTAAGGCCTATTTTAAACATACGGAAAAAAAGTAAAAGACCTTATTTTAAACATATGGAAAAAAAGTAAAAACATATTTTACCTTTTAGTTAAGTGAAAGCTAATTAATTATGGAATTAGGATGGGAAAATTTACTGTTGGCATTTCACTCCATATTTTGCAATTATAATGTGTTATTATAGGTTTCTGTGATCTTACTGCATTAAACTGGGGTAATGTTCCCAGTGACTTTTCCCTTAGCTTTTCTCTGCCTTGTATTGTTCATCCAACGTGCAACATGAGCTACTCAGCCTGGAAGGCTATCAGGAGCTGCTATGGCCATCTGGGAATTTTACTAGTTGCTAACTGTGCCAGTTTGATCAGGCTACCTCATCTCTCTGTGCTTTTCTTAAATAAGGTTGTTGCGTGGATCCACTCTAAAGCTCCTTTTAAGCTTAGTCTATGAGTCCATTTGTTTAAAATGCTTTTTAGGTTGATCTTTCCTTGTGAACTGACTTAGCTCATTCAAAACAATAATTATTTCAATTTGGAAATCTCTTTGCATAGCTGATGGAAACTACTGATGGTAACTGCTGAAAATATAGAGGAGGAACAGTCGATAAATGCTGAGCATTTATGCTAGCAAGTCTTATGGCAGCCACAGCCAGGAAATTATGAAGAGGGTGAGGCTGCTGACCCCCAGATCCTTTCTCAGTATATCTGTTGCATGGCTGCAGGTTACAGAACAGTCCGCGGAGGCTTACGCATATATATAGGACATATATATTTGTATATTTAAGCCTGTATGCATGCATATCCCTGTGTCTTTCAGAGAAGGAGCTAACATTTAGCTAAGGCTTGTTATGTGCTAAGGCTTCTTGCTATGTACTATACACACTTTATCTTATTTACTTCTCACAAAAATCCTGTGAATATTATTCTATCCATTGTATAAAACAGGAAACAAAGGCTCTGAGAAATTATTTAGTAATTATAAATTATTCTGGTAATTTTCCCAAGTCAGAGAGCTAGCAAATGGCAGTGCCAGGATTCACACTCAGCCTTGCCTGTGCTTTTCCCACTCGACCAGTAGTAGTCTCTTATCAAATAAAATCTTATGTGAATCCCTCTTAGATAAAACAGATAAAAGTAGAGCTTTTCTGATTTAAGGAATAGAAAAGTAGCTACAGCCCTGCTTGCTTGGCCCCTCCCAGCCCCGCCTACCACCTTCCCTCCACATACAACCAGGGACCACCGAGATGGTGCCACACAGTGTTGGACTTCTTAAGATGAAGTTTGAAAAATACTTCAGCTTCCTTAACATCCTACTGAGTTTGTTGGCTTAGGACCACGTATGACGGATGGATTATTTTTAAGGAGCTACTCTGTAAATGAGTAGTTTGGGAGTACTTACTTTGGTATGTATGTATTTTATCAATAAAATGCAACCTTTCTTCGTTTATCTTAAGCTATGAGAGAACTTGAGATAATAGCAATCAGTTTTCTTTCCTTCCTTCCTTCCTTTCTAACTTCTTTCTTTCATTCCAAACACAGCTTACTTCTGCATAATATGCTGATGTTTGTGCACAAAGATGATGCTATGGACCACTCCGTCACTATTGTGACGAACCCGGCCTCGAGTCTCCTCCCAGAGAGCACTTACTCCAGTTCTGCTCTTGACTCTGTTTTACCACCACCAATCAGGGGTTCAGGAATTTCTCTTCTAGAGACTGCAGCATGAGGCCTGAGCCTTCTTCCTGAATTTCCACAGGAGAAATGTACTCGCTTAGGATAGAAGCTGCTCTGGCCACGTGAGACACTAGAGGCAGAGAGTTAATTTATAGGCACAGAGATGATACACCGACTCCAGCTTGACTGAATTTAACTCTGCTCAGCCATTTACAGTTTTCTCTATATATCATTTCTTAGCAATACCCTATCTTTTATTCTCAGTCAAAGGCTTAACACTTTTTCTTAACTTCCCTGCTTACTGAACAAAGCAAGGTCATACCTAGGTTCGTACCGCCCCATCACCTGACTTCTAATGGTCCTGTAATCATTTATCAAAATTCGTCTACAACTCTCTTTTTTCTTGGCACTCAGCCTTCCTTGCGTTGAACCTACTTCTGGTTGGCTAAGAACTGCCTTTTTTGTTTGTTTTATTTTGTTTTGTTTTATTGGAGTATAGTTGCTTTATAATGCTGTGTTAGTTTCTGCTGTATAGCAAAGTGAATCAGCTATACATATACATATATCCCCTCTTTTTTGGATTTCCTTCTCATTTAGGTCACCAAAGAGCACTGAGTAGAGTTCCCTGTGCTATACAGTAGGTTCTCATCAGTTATCTGTTTTATACATAGTGGTGTATATATGTCAATCCCAATCTCCCAATTCATCCCACCCCCCTTCCCCCCATGGTATACATACGTTTGTTCTCTACATCTGTGTCTCTATTTCTGCTTTGCAAATAAGTTCATCTGTACCATTTTTTCTAGATTCCACATATATATGTTAATATATGACATTTGTTTTTCTTTTTCTGACTTACTTCACTCTGCATAACAGTCTCTGCATCCATCCATGTCTCTGCAAATGGCACAGTTTCGTTCCTTTTTATGGCTGAGTAATATTCCATTGTATGTATGTACCATATCTTCTTTATCTGTTCCTCTGCTGATGGGCATTTAGGAGAATTGCCTTTTTGATTGCCCTTTTGTCTCTTCAAAAGCACAGTCGAGCTACCCTGATTTCTAACCAACAGAGGTTCTCACAACTTCCACTTTTACATTCCCTGCCCTCTAGGCTGGGACACCAACCTGGGGACAGACAGAGATGTCAGTTTCTCCACCACATTCCTGTCCTGGTGTTCTGGCTGTGACTCTATAGTGCCAGGCAGCTCCATCATGGATGGAGCCCTAAATGACCTTGTTTAAGGTTCTTGGGATAATAGTTGTAGATTTTTCATCAAGGCATTCAAAAACATAAAATAAAATAACAAATCTCACCTTGTAAAGCATTTTCAAGTGGAATCTATTATTTCCATTAATAATAATATTCTGTTCTAATACAACACTTTGTAGTTTTCAGAATGCTTCACATATTCTCATTTAATCCCGAGGACACAGTGTTTCACTGTTTAGCCATCTAAAATTTTTACTCATTGATTAAGTTTTCATTATATCTTCCCATTTTTTTTACCAGTTTTATAGTGATGATGAATCTAAATAAGTAAATATCACTATTCTTTAAAGTTTTAGTTCAGTGGATATTATTTTCTTATTTGTACTAAAATTGAATTAATGTTTAATTCATTTTTGGGCACTGATCTGATAGGACTGTGATAATTTCAGTTATTACTAAATACGATGATGACAGGGGGAGATGGTACCAGCACATATTTGTAGGATGCTTACCATGTACCAAGCACGGTTTGAAGCACTTGACATGCATTAGCTTATTTAATCCTAACAGCCCAATGAGGTGAGTGTTAATATTAGCCCCATTTTGGGCTTCCCTGGTGGCGCAGGGGTTGAGAGTCCGCCTGCTGATGCAGGGGACACGGGTTCGTGCCCTGGTCCGGGAGGATCCCACATGCCGCGGAGTGGCTGGGCCCGTGAGCCATGGCCGCTGAGCCTGCGCGTCCGGAGCCTGTGCTCCGCAACGGGAGAGGCCACAACAGTGAGAGGCCCGCATACTGCCAAAAAAACAAACAAACAAATATTAGCCCCATTTTATAGATGAGGATACTGAGATGGTAAATAACTCACCCAAGGTCACATAGCAAGTATTAGAGCCGAGATGTAACCCCAGGTAGTCTGATTCCAAACTCTGTGTATTAAGTGTAATAAAATACGTTAAATTCCAAAACAAATTACCCATGTTAATATGCTGATAACTGCCATGCAAACTTTCAAATCTGTTCCATGAAAGCCATTTATATATCTTGCCATGGTGACATGCAGAGTAGAAATTAGAAATCATCCTTTGTTGTTGCTGTTCCTACAGTCTTGTTTGGCTCAATGAATTGTGAGAAAGGAGCAAAGCTGCCTTGTAAATTTATCTCCGTGTCTTTATTTGGCTACTGCCACTAGGATTACCCTGTGTAAAATAAGGGCTTTTAACACATAAGTCCCAAGGTGCATGCAGGAAGTTGTATTTATACACAGTCTATAGCTAAAAGGTCAACCTGTGCACCGCTTTGCAGGCAGAGGGAAGGTGGTGAGTGCTGAAGCTTACGGATGGCCAGGGGACCACTATCTAGGGTCTAGTTGGGATTTATAGCTAGAGTACTTTCTTCAAAAGTAACAGAGGTGCAAAGTGAGAAGATGGGAAAGATTAAATTAATTAGTGTTGTGGGCCATTTCAACAAGGGATAAGTAAGAATTTTATTCTAAAAGATTCTCATTCCAAAAGGTCTTAGACGAGTCTGTAATTAATTGAGTTAAAGTGAATTATTACCAATTACTACATTAATTGGGATGCTGTTGAGCCTTTACAATTAGCAACAATGAACACTGAGTTTATTTTATACTCCAGACAAAGGGCTTCTCATGAACATTTCCTATACTCCCATGAACATTTCCTATACTCCCATGAACTTTGCATAGACCATGCTATTTTATATTCATTCAGCCTCACTCTTACTATATTACTTTGGGCCCCTTTTGGGAAAATAGGAGAATGTAATTGTGAAGGGAAATGGAGCTGTTTACTTAAATCCCTGATTTGAATTCCTGTCCTCCCATGGGGAGAATGTTCTGAGCAGCCAGTTAATAAATTTGCTGGAAGAGAGAAGAGCCTCTTGGGCTGGGGGTAAGTGTGTAGCATGAAAGTGGAGTCCCGAGGGAGATGTTAAGGACCAGACTACGTGGAGCCCTTGCCAAATCCGGGGAGAGAGCCAGGTTGGCCCTCTGTGGTTACTGGGTACCTGGCCATCTTTGTTGTGAAGGGAAGTCCTTCTGTGCAGGCAACGTTGGCTTCTCCCATGGCTGGCATGTTTCCAGACACCCTCATGCCACCAAGCTGTGAAACTCAGTAAACCAGAGAAGCAAGTGTCTAGAGGATCAACAGTCACATCAACATCATACTTGTCTTTTTATTTATTTATTTATTTATTTTGGCTATGTTGGGTCTTCGTTGCTGCGCGCGGGCTTTTGCTAGTTGCGGTGAGCGGGGGCTACTGTTCGTTGCGGTGCGCGGGCTTCTCATTGCGGTGGCTTCACTTGTTGTGGAGCATGAGCTCTAGGCACGCGGGCTTCAGTAGTTGTGGCATGCGGGCTCAGTAGTTGTGGCGCGTGGGCTAAATTGCTCTGCGGCATGTGGGATCTTCCCAGACCAGGGCTTGAACCCATGTCCCCTGCGTTGGCAGGTGGATTCTTAACCACTGTGCCACCCGGGAAGCCCTGTACTTGTCATCTTAAAGTTGACTGACTTCTTACTAAGAGAAAGTATGGTAGAGCAGATGGGGCATGGCTTTTGGGATCAGTCAGGCCTGGCTCCACTACATGCTTTCTTGTCTGTACAGTATTAATAGTAATACTCACATGGTAAGAACTTAATGTGGATTCGAGATTCTGCCATATGTGTAAAGGCCCTTGGCCAGTGCACAGCACCTAGTGAGTCCTCTGTGCTTGATGACGATTATTTCTTCAATAACACATAATTCTCCTCAGCAGCCTTTCTTTCCTCTACCCTTATCAATCTTAATAACTTTTGATTCCTCCCATGCCCACACTATCCTCCCCCCAACCTGCAAAATAAAATCAGTCTGACCAGATGAACCTCCCAAAAGCAGTGTGCTAATTATGTTGTTCCCTTGCTCAGAACCTTTGGGGGCTTCTCATAAAGCTTAGACTCCTTATGCCCCCACCTTCAAGACCTTCCACAGCCCAGATCCAAAATACCTCTCTAGGCCATTGCTGTCCTACATGGATCCTATGCCCTGGAGTTAAGAGAATTTCCAAGTTTGCTCAGAGCTGTTTCCTTTTGCTTCTTTGTTAACGTCACTGTCTCTTCTTGGAAAGACCTTTCTTCCCATTCTGATTGGTCTGTATGCCACCATTCTTTAAAATAAAAAACAAGCAAACAACAAAAACAAAACTCATAGGTTCCAGAAAACTTTGTTCTTAAGCTGGAAATGATTGCTCCCATTTTGAAATTTTACAGGGCTTTGTACCTTTCTTATAGAAATTAACAAATCCTGCCTTATATTCTCTCTGTTTATAGACATTTGCTTTAGCACAGATGGAGAGCCTGGGTTTTTTTTGTTTTGTTTTGTTTTTTTGTTTTTTATTTAGACCTTTTGTGAACACTGCAGCAGGAAATAGTTTATGATACACACGTTGTTCCACAGGTGCAGCCTCAGGCTGCCACTCAGCAGGCCGACCTTACCAGGGGAATGTTCCTGGAGGCCACCCCCAGTTGTGAAAGACGGAACAGGAAGAATTCTTCCTGTTGAGCCCCGGCTATGATAACGAAATGTGAGAGAAAATGAGTTATCACTTAAACCTTTGGCATAATAATTCCTGTAATAGAAAGAGGTCAATAAGTATCTATTGAGTGAATGAATTCAGTGAAAAATAAATCTAATAAGGCATGAGAAAGTTCATACCATTGGCATTTAGCCTATTGTTAATTTAAACCACACACTTTTGTGTATATTTTTATGTATTCAAATACAGAAGATTTTCAATGTTCGCTGCAGTTAGTAAGTGATCTTCTTATTGCCTAAAGTATCCAGATGTTTATAAGTGACTGGGAGATAATACTGGTTTCATTTCAATAATTTTCCAAGTAGGCTGTGAATTTCCAACTTGTTGCTATAACTGACTTTTACAGTCACTCTGGCCCTAATTGTATTTTTCATAGGTGTATCTAACTATACTGGGGTTTGCTACCTCTATATATTATACTAAAGTTTGTAGACTGAGGATTAAGATGAGAAGTTTTTAGTTTGACCTTAGTTTTGCCTCAAGAGGCTGTCTGGGTCAATAAATGTGCATATTATCTATACAACAACCGACATCGTGCTTTATCCAGAGTGTGCTTTCAACGCATGAAGGAAGTAAAAGGCTCATTTATTGTGGCAACATTGCCTTTTTTCTTAGTTGTTCATCTTAAGTCCCTTTAAAGCAACCTGTGAAGGCATGCCTAGGACCTTTGCTCTATAGATTTTGGTATGCTCTGCAGAGATATAGAAAACAGCCCTAAGTCTCACTGCACTGTTCTACTGTGTAGACAGGCCATTTGTAAGCTTCCCATCTAGTGCTATTTCATTTTTCTTTGCACCATGATAAGAGAAGAGTAGTATGATTGAAGAATTTATGTCTACAGTACAAAGAACTTACATTTTCTTCTTTTAAAGTGGCCTAGTGGCATTTTAGTAGTTAAGGAAAGTTTATTGTCATGCTTGCTTACCAATTTATCATTTACATGTTTAATAAAACCCGAAATCAACCTAGCCTAATCATAGAACGGTTATAGAATGTCATGTCTGTTAGACGGGATTTGATTGCAGCATCTTCCTGGTAAGTCCGTGACTATAGTGGCCAAACATCTTGTTAAACCCAGAACCAGTTGTACCCATCAATCTTTAAAATGTCTTGGAAATTCCAATGTTTCAGCATCCACATGACATCTCCCACATTGTTTTTCACATTCTAAAATGGAACAGAAATTCTTTAGCAGACCATGTGTCCTTAATTTTGATTGAGAATATATTAACATATCTATGACTCAAAATAGACACACAGCTTATCCCTTCATCTTATTTTTCTGTCTAAATAGCAGACTTTTGGTCAGTCTTCCATGACTCCTGTCTTCCTGAGAGTCAGATGCCTGCCTTTACACGGACTGTGGAGGTAGGGTCATCCAGCTTCCATGTGGACCACATGTTAGAAGGTATGGGGAGAGAGAGGAGTGGCTCTTCCAAAAAAAGTAACAAAGCCAAGACCACTGAGGGGATTACTGTCAGCTGAGTAGCACTTAAATTTATGTCTTTAGAGAGATCATCAAGAAAAGCCTGTAAAGTGGGAACATTTTTTAAAAATCAGGGAGTTTTAACCCTTTGTAGTCTCAAATTGAGAGAGAGACCAGAGTTGAAAAATCCAACAAAGAGAGAGATGAGAGAAGAATCATTAGAGTGTGGATCTAAGGATCAAAGGGCTAGAGAATTTCAAAGAGAAAATGAAGAGCAAGATAGTGCTATGGCGGGCGGCGGGGGAGGGGTGATGAATTGGGAGATTGGGATTGACATATATACACTAATATGTATAAAATGGATAACTAATAACCTACTGTATAAAAAAATAAAATTCAAAAAAAAGATAGTGCTATAGTATGATAAAGACTAAAAATTATCCCTTACAGTTTATAATTGGTGTATCACTAATGACATTAGCAACAACAACAGCTTTAAAAGAGTTATTGGTGCAGATTAATGATGGTGAGATGAGAGGTGAGGAAGTTTGAGGAGCCTGAATGAGAAGGAAGTGCCCAGAGAGGGAGAAGGGAGCTTTAAAGAATGGCCTGACCAAGAGAAGTTTTTGGAGGTAGGGTCTTTTAGGATGGATCAGACTTGAGCATGACTATAGGAGCCAGTGAAGATGTAGAGACTGAAGATACAGGAAGAGATGGAAAGAAATGCAATCCAGAGCAAACACTAGGCGAGACAGATCAACTCTGAGACTAGGAGAAATGGCTGTGGGTCTAGATGAGTTTGCTGGGAATGGGAGGGGAAGTTCAGGAACTCTAAAACCTGCTGGATATAATTCTCTCAGGAGGCTTCAGTCCTGAGATGATGGAATAAGTTAGTGCTTTAGTAGATGGGTACTAAAGTCAGACTGCCTGGGTTCAAAGTCAGGTTCTTCTACTTGGTTACCGGAAGTCGTTGGGCAAGTTACTGAACATCTCTACCTCATTTTCTTCATCTGTAAGATGAGTTAAAAGCTTGACCTCTGTAGGCAGACTGCCAGATTTGGAGCTAGTAAGCTCCCCCACTAGCTAGCAACATGGCCTTGGCACGTCACGTAACCTTTCTGTGCCTTAATTTCTTCATCTGTAAAACGGAGACAATGATAGTGTCTACCTCACAGAATTACGGTGAGCATTAAATGAGTTAATATTTATAAGTGTCTAGAACAGTACCAGGCACATTGTGAGTACTATAAGTTTTTAAAAATTGTTCAATAAGCAGTGTTGAGAGTTGAGGGCCTAAGGAACTATAACTTAAATTTATAGGTAGATTCTGCATTGTTTTAAGATTTTTCACCTAAAGTGCTCAGCTACCAAAGTATATAAGTGAAGAATGAGCTTTCTAGCCTTGATCCAGGACTGGAGTTTTTTCATGGCTGTCAGGACATTATTTATGACAAGGGGAGTTGAGGTTGCTAATGAGAGCATAGTCCATGTGATTGACCTTGGGGCCAGGCTGGGTAGGGAAGAAGAGAGATCAGATGGGGACTGCTGCACCAGGAGAGAATGGAAAAATCAAAGGCTCTGATTTCTAAGTGAGCTTGGAGAGCAAGTATAGTGGGAATAAAAGCATGAAAGAGTTGAACGGCGGAAGGTCGTAGACTGAGTAGAATATTGACATTTATGATTTCAAAAACAGAGGCATTCTGGGTGATGACAAGGTCCAGGGTGTGACCATGGGACCAGGTAGTTGAGGTTGAAGAGTGCAAACAAATGTTTTGAGTGCTAGAATATTGGATGGGTAATCTCCCTGATAATTGAACTCTTTCAGATGATGGAAGTTAGGGTAGAAAGAGAGCCAGCTTGCTAAGCCTTTAATCAATTTAGGAGGTGGGGAGAATACAACAAAGTGCTGAGTAAGTGTAAACATCTGTTCTTCTCCCATTTATATAGTCATGTCAGACATTTTGGACCATTTGTACCAATGTTTCCTGAACTATTAAAAGATTCTGTTCAGTATATTATTTGGATATGTCACCTGGTGAAGTATGTCCTCATTTCTAATTCATGGAAGTAATAAGGTCATGAATATTGTACATATATTGATATCTTAACAAATATTGAGCACTTACTATGTGCTAAGTGTTGGAGATAGACCAATGAAGAACACAGACAAAATCTTACATTCTGGAGAGAGAGACAAGTAATTAAAATATATAGTATGTTAGATGATAGTAGCCGGTATGGAGAAAACTAAAGCAGGGGCAGGAGATGGTAACTGCCACAGGGTATTACAGTTTTAAATTGGGAAGTCAGCAAAAGTTTCTAAGAAGGTGAGATCTGAGAAAAGACCTGAAGGTGGTGAGAACATATACAAGGTAGATATCTGTGGGAAGATGGTGCCAGGCAGAGGAAACAAAAATGGAAAGGCCATGAGGTGGGAGACTTACCTGGCATGTTTGAAGACCAGCAAGGAGACCAGTGTGGCTTAAGAAAAATGAGCATTTTCTTTATTTTATGAATACTATATAGTACTTACTATGTTGGACACTTTTCTGATTACTTTGTACATATTAACTCATATGATGCTCAGAACAACCTTATAAAGCAGCGCTATTATTGGCCCCATTTTACAGATGACAATCTGTAAAACAGATGTTAAGTAACTTGTCACACTGACAACAAAATGCAGATAGTTAAAAAGGGAAAGGAGCCAGGGTCCTAACTTCAGGTTGGTTTTGCATTATGCTGTCCATTATAGTAGTAGGACATGGAGTCACATGGCTAATAGGAAGGTGGAAGTAGAGAAGTCAACTGTATAGAATCTTAGAAGCAACTGGAAAGACTTTGTCTTTTACTAGTATTGAGTTGCAAAGCCATTGGAAGGCTTTGTTTGGAGAAAGAACGTGGGCTGACACAAGTTTTTAAACTTCACCCTGGCTGTTATGTTAAAAATAGAAGCACACAATAGAAGCAACGTCTTGTAATTAGACGTTAGCACAAGATCCGAGAAAGGGATGATGGTGGCTTGGACAAGGATGAGTAGTAAAGATGGTTTCATCAAAGATGAGAAGTGGTCACATTCTTGATATTTATTTTAAAGAATATAGAGCCAATGAGATTTTTTTTTTTTGTTACTGATTAGATGTAGGATGGGAGGAAAGAGTCAAGATTGATTCCAAGGTTTTTGGCTAGAGCAACTGGAAGAATGAATTTGCCACTTACAAAGATGGTAAAGACAGCAAGAGGAGTAAGACTTTGGGGGTGGGAGGGAAGAGCAGGAGTTGAGTTTTAGACGTGTGGAGTTTAGATGCCTAGTGAGCATTTAAGTGGAGAAGTCAGGTAGGCAGTTGGATGTATGAGACCAAACCTCAAGAGATGTCTAGATAGAGTTATAAATTTGTAAGTCTTCAGACTGCTTAAAGCTATGAGATTGGGTGTGATCATTTAGGCAGTGTTTTTGGAAAGAGAAAGGATGTCCAAGTACTGAGCCTTGAGCATTTCAACATTAAGAGATTGGGATGATGAGAATAACCAGCCAAGATAGTAGTAGCCAGGTAGGTAGGAGTCCAATTCACATGCGTCTGTGCATATGTGCACATGTGCACACACACGTGCTTGCAGATGCATACATGCACACCATGTATCATATATGAAGATAGAATGATCAGGAGTACCAGCTACTTTTCTTCACTGATTACTTGCAGGAAAATTTAATTTCTCTACGTGCAGGAAAATTTAATTGGGAAGCCACATTATTAAATAAGGTAGCTTGATGGGTGTGGAATCAGAACAAGGTGTGGGAGGGTGTTCATTGGATCACCTCATTGGCTAGTGTAAGTAAGCTATGATAACCCAAAGCTCCATCCCCATTTTGGAACATACATGCTCCTTGGGCAATATATTCCTGGCTGTTGTCATAGCACCATTTCCCTTGGACATCGCTTTAAAACACATGGCCAAAGTTTTCCCAAAAGAACTGCTTTTTCTAAGCTTCCACCCCTCCAGGAGGCATATTCTTTCTTTAGATATGTTAATGTACCTCATCTTGTTTCCATTAAGTCTTGTCCTCAGAGTTCTTCTGCTTTTGGGGGAGCGTCACTATTTCCTTTCATTAAAATATGGACCTTCTGGGCTTCCCTGGTGGCGAAGTGGTTGAGAGTCCGCCTGCCGATGCAGGGGACACGGATTCGTGCCCCGGTCCGGGAAGATCCCACATGCCGCGGAGCGGCAGGGCCCGTGAGCCATGGCCGCTGGGCCTGCGCGTCCGGAGCCTGTGCTCCGCAACGGGAGAGGCCACAACAGTGAGAGGCCCGCGTACAGCAAAAAAATATATATATATGGACCTTCTACCTAGCAAAATATGTACATAAATTCTCAAAACTTTGTGTACATTTTTACAAGGCCATGAACCCAGGTTAAGAACTCCTACTTTAAGTTGACCTATCTGTTTTGTTGACTCATGGAAGGTAAACTTATTCTCTTCTTTCATAGCCTGCTTCCAGATTGTCTCCTCTACCACTTACTAATTACAAAGCTGGTCTTATGATCTACACCATAGGACGTTTGTGTGAAATTGTTTCATAATGAAGTATTTCTGGTACTTCAGCAAGTGAAATCTCTTGTCTCTTCTTGTCTGAAGAGGGAGGTAGACTGTCATACCATATGCCTACGTGTTTAAATGGCTTCATAGTGAGGTTCTAGTGTATGCTTATACAATAACACAAATGTGTAAGGCTCACGATAGCCAATTCTGAAATTCAGCCTTTAGTGGAGGGTGTGTGAATCTTACTATAAAATGCTGCTGCTTAAACATTTAAGTATATATATATATAATTAAAGTTTGAAGGAAATAGAGGAAGATTGAAAATATTTGCTTGAAAGGTAAAAAAAAAAACAAAAAACAACTGTCTAGAATATTAAGAGCAACACCCATCTGAACTTCACAGAAAGTGTCATGAGAGTGCCCGTGATTAGAACTGATCAGATATTTGGCTGTCCTTTTCAACCAGAAGATGGATTTAAACCAGATTACCACATCCACGGTTTAGTTTTGAAGAGAGGAAAAAAAAAAAAAAGCCAATTATTTGTCTCTTTTTTCAAAGGCCTTTTTTGTATTGTAGATCCCTGAAAAGCTGGTAGAGAAGCCAGCCTTTCACATCCATTAAGGTTAGCTCTGAAACTGTTGAATTTGATCTCTTCCATTTGCCATCTGGATACAGTAGAGAAAAAGCTGTTCTGCACTGGGTTGCTGGACACCATCCAGAAAATAATATGTCAGGGGCATCAAAGGCTTGAGGCACTTGGTCCAGTCTGTCTAATGATCACAGGCAGGATCTGCTCTCCAGTTTTGTAGTATGTTTTATTTTTGCAGTGACAATATATATCCCAGTAAGATAGATCACAAGGATTACTGCCAACTTGTCAAAGCCAGGATTCTTCCATCAGACACTTCAAAAAAAGGGCCAGTTTTAACTGGGCAAAGCTTGATTCCCAAAACTGAGGAAGCGCCATCTCATCACAACCTATACCCTTTCTTATGGAGAGCACTTAATGCAAGGAGGATTTTAATTCCTAGATTGTTTCATCTCACACCCAAATGCCAAATTTAAAGTCTCCTTAAAATTGACCTCATTTAAAGTTGTATTCCTTACCCTTTTTATATGTGGGCCCAGTATCTGGCCAGCTAATGACCATGCTGGCAGCTTTCCAGGATTCTGACAACCACATCTCATTATTCACACCAACTGGAGCCAATTGTGGCTGGATTTTTTTTTTTCTTTTTATTTAAAAATGTGGATAGGAAGCAACAGCAAGCAATGGCATGTCGTTTGGTCTCCTCTGGGATTGGGGAGGAGCCTTGCATAATAGAACCTGTAATATCAGGGAGCATATGGCTGTGTTTTAAGGTAGCTGCAGGCCATCTAACTCTAAGCTCTGATACAGCAAGCTTAGTTTGGGTCTTTGCAGGATGTACTTAGGGATGAATTTATAGCTTCTACAGTAGGTAAAATCGTAGAGCAATTGCCGTTTTGCCTCTTACGCCAGGAAGGGGTGGCAGGAGGAGTTTCAGAGCCCTAACCATGGACATTACTTTTCTTTGTGGACAGGAATGGTCGACAAGCTGACCCTAAATACTAGGGCCACTCCCAAGTCTCCCACGCTGACCTAGGAAGCTGGAGAATCCCTGTCTGGGTTCTGGCCAGCTACTGAAGGGGGTGTCGTGGACAGCAACACTCTGGTTGTGTGCCTTGTGCCAAAGTTATTATTTATTCTGCTCCAAACTAGTACTGTCCGCACGCTCATCTCATCATCCAGGGGCTTTACTCTCAGAATCTTCCTGTTCTTCTTTGCTCTCTTCAGATATGGTATTGAGAACAACAAATAGTTCTCCTACGCTAAGAACCACAGACGCAATCTCCAAACCATACATCAAGCAAAGCAGTGTTGATGACTCTTAGCAGCATTATCCCTGCTAAGCTCTGTGCACATGCTCACAACTTCTCGGCTTCCATGTGGTCACTCCCAGGCTGGACTGTCCCTTTCTGCAGTTGGCGAGTTGTTTTTCCTATACTTTTTGCCTGCTCTCAGATCCCCTTCCTGGCTTAAAAACAAAATAAGGGAAAGGCTGTGATGTCAAGTCATTATTAGAGCCAGACTTCTGGCTCTAATAATGACTTGACATCACAGTTATTTACCCGCTCTGTGCCTTAGTCACCTTACCTGTAAAATGGGACTAGTCATAGCACCTACTATTTTGTTGTTATAGGTTTGTTGTGACAGTTAAGCAAGGAATGTGAAGAAAAGAGCCTGGCACAGCAGAGTGCTCAATATACATTACTACTGTCGTTGTTATTGTTATTATTATTTGATGTACTTCAGTATGAATGAATTTCATCATGTTTACCTCAACCAAGTATTTAGCATTTTGAGCCCTTTGTTATTTATTGAACATGAAAAGATTTTTGAGTTCTGCCAAAAGAATTTCAGGGATTTGCAAGCAGGACAGATTGGAGCAAGGGAGGTCCTTCAGGTCACATTTATTGCCCTGGTGGCTTTAAAGCTGCAGCAGAGTATAGTGTGTTGGAGGAGCTGAGTGGCCCCATTCCCTGCTGGAAGGTAAGCTCCAGGGTGCAGGGATTACATCTTTTCCTTCACCGTTGTCTTACCAGCATCTAGAATAGTGCCTGATCTCAGCTCAGGCCCTCACAGACTCCGGTGATTTTTTTTTTAAAGATATTTATTTATGTTTGTCCTTAAAAAAATTTTTTTTACTACCATTATCTGTCTGGACCCCTTCTTAGTTTTAAAGAATCCCCTCTGAGTGAGCTTTGGTGGATATGATGGCCTATGAGAATTCAAATACTGTTTTATTATCAACTTAGCATGAGCCTGATACCCCAGTGTGTAGCTCTGGTAAACTTGATTAGGCCCGAGACTCTTTACCTAAATCCAAACCCAAAAGTTGGGATGTGAGTTACCAGCTGCCCGTGATAGAGGGTGCAAGAGATCAACTTGATCTACCGAATGAGGGAAGAGAGAGTCTGGGGAGCCAGACCTGGCCCCCAGGCAGGCTTATAGGGATGACAGAAAGGGCAGGATTCATCTGGTAACAAACATGACCCAGGCACAGTCCTTGAAGCTGATCAATTCAATGAGCCGTTCTTTGACCCAAGTAGGGAACAAGAACAGGGGAAGAAGGGAGGCTCTCCTTTCAGTGAGCATTACCTGTCATAGCAGAAATAAGTTGAAACCCGCTGCTATGTGGTAGGACCCCATTCAGCAGGTAAGAATAGAAAATCAGGAACCAACAGAGACAAAATTGGAGATACCAGATAGGCTAAAATATAAGCAACACTGTAGTTTTGTGGAAATCAAGGAGTGTTTTTAACATATGATAATAAAGAGCGTCAGTTGGTAGATTCAGAGAGATCATTGAAGAACAAGATGGAAGGGGCTGTTGGAGTGAAAGATTAAGGGACCATTACTGGTTTTAGAAAAGCTTTAGTAACTTGGTGGGTGAGAAACCAGATTATGGGGAGTTAAAGTGGTGGTGGCAACAGGGTTCTCATGGCAATATTGGGGAAGAGTAGGGAAGGGAGAAATAACTCCAGATAGGGCTAGACCTCTTTTTATATTTCTACACGATAGGAAAGAATGTGTAAAGAGATAAAGATTTAAGATGGAAGAAAGCAAAAGAAAACTGGATGGAGAAATAGTCTTAAGAACACAAGAAGGGATAAAATCAGCACAGTGGGAGAAGGTTAATCTTAGAGGGATTTTCCTCTCTAAAACAAAAGAGGAGAGAAGATGGTTATCTACATGGAACTATTTGGCAGTACAGCGTAGAGAAGATGATGCCACATATTGAACTCAGTAAAGAACAGGAGTCATCTGATAAAAGGAAGGAAGCTCCTGGGGCTTAAGTAGACTAGAGGTTTAAAATCAGCTCTAAATAAAATGGACCAGTGAATTGCGAGGCATGGGATGACAGTCATTGTACAGTAGAATTCTCAAGGGCAGGGACTGTATTTTATTGCTCTTGTATCCCCACCGCATAGCACAATGTTTGGTGCGTGGTTAGTGCTCAGTAACTGTTTGAATGGATGGGTGCAAGGATGGATGGGTGGATGGTTGGCAGGAAGGAAGGAAGGAGAGATGGTTTGTTATCTAGATGTGCTTATTGAAAGTTTATTTTAATTGAATTTAAACTACTCTTGACCCCTAATGAGGGCCTAGATGAAATTAAGTATAATCATTAGACTAAGCCCATAACAGTTTGCAGTTTGGAAACAGGACTGAATAGACGGAACCTTTTCCCTAAGCCCCCAGTTTTTTGTGTTGGTTTTCCTTAGGATGAGGGATGGCAGTGGTATTTTGTTTTGGCAATGCTGGCTGATAGGGTGAGTTGCTAGATGTAGCACACATTATTCTGCTGCTTGTAGCTTCTGGCCCAAGTTCAGAAATGTCATATTTGGGCCCATATTTGCAGTTTCAGTGGCCCCCAAGGAACCTGCACCTTCCTGCTTTTGCCTCCTCATCCAAGTTACTGAATTCTGGTAACTTAGATAGTTCAGATGTCCTTACTTAAAACTGAATGACTAGCATGTGTGTTAGGGAGGCTTGGAACCCATGTTAGGAATCCTGTATCAGATGTAATAAGGGAAGATCCAGATTTCACATTTAATGGCTTGTGCCTTTACTTCAGTAGAAGACTGAAGGGAAAGGAAGACAGGGACAGACAGCACTTGAAAAAGAAAAGAAAAAAGACTTCCAGTCTTTTATTTTTCTAAGAGAAAAAGAAAGAAACTGGTGATGACATTCTCATGTAGTCAGAAATTATATATGGAGCACCTGTGGTATGCAGAGGCCGTCTCCTTCAGATGAGGCTAGTAAAAGGTAACTTGTTCACTGGGAAAATTGTTTTATTATCCTTTATAAAAAGTAGCATGGGCTTGTTTTGATTTTAAATCAGTGAGCTAATATTCCAAATTGATTATTTCCTAATAAAGGGAGGTTGAAATGATTCTGAAACATAACATTTCTCCTCCGCTTGCCAGTTAACATTAGGAGTTTGCTATTTCATTACTACCAGGGACACTAGTAGGACCAAAGCATTTTTCTCCACGTTGCTTTTGGTTGTTCGGAAGTGTCGCAGTGGAAGCCCTGGCCCCTTGAACCATAGCAGCAGCAGGTCAGCAAAGGAGGAACTAGGTTTCAAAATATTTTGTTTTAAGAGGTTATTTGTCGTGTTGAAGTCATCATACAACATCTGATGTTGATTTTGAGATTGTTAATTTATCCTTTTTAAGGATTCAGATTAAAAAACATAGCCACATTTCCCCTCAGTTTTCCCATAAACCCCATCCCCTAATTCAACTCAAAACATCCTGATCCTGCAGCGTTCTGCTGTGTTTGTGCCCCTGCTGGATCAGGTGTGCTCCTGGGTGCCTGGTGGGCTGCACACAGTGCTTGTCTTCCAGAAAAAGGAAATAGTGCTGTATTATACGTTAGACACACTCTACCTAAGGGCAGAACTAGTCAAAAATCAAATTGAATTTACACTATGAGCTCCCTGTATACTTGTGAATGCCTTCTAACTGCACCTTGTTAAAATAAAATGTCAGGAAGTTATCACATAAAATCTACTCTCAACCTTAAGGTAAGATTGCTCGCATTCTGAGGAGAGTTGAACAACTTTATAAGAGGTTCATAAAAATAGCTTTATCAGCACATTTTATTCTAATAGTATTTTATTATAGATTCAACTAAAATTACAATACGTTAAGAATTTGGAGAGGTGTTCTGATGGTTGTAGGTATTGTTGACTAAAAGATGCCTGGCATTTACCTAGGTAACCTGGGAGGGGATAATTTGAAAATGCCCTGCTAGTCTTGTAAACATCCCTTCCTCATCCTCTTCTTCCCTGGGGCTACTGAGTGCCAGGGAAGGTGAGACCAGACTTCCAGCTCCTGCATTCTATAAGTGGCATATAGTTAGTATTCATTTCTACCTCATTTATATACATGTATAAAACCTCCACCCTGTTGATGTTAAGAATGTTAGGAAACATGGATCTTGCCCTTGAGGATCTCACTGACTGGTGAGGGTAGTAGACTTGCAGGAAAAGTAAATTACAGTACAACCACATGCTGTAATAGAGGGAGAACAAAGCATTGTAGGTACTTATAGGAACAAGTAACTCAACTTACCGTGGGAAGATGGAGAAGACTTCATAAATGTGGTGACATCTGAACTGGGTCTTAAAAGATAAATTGAAATTTGGCAGGTGGAGAAAGGCACACCAGGCAGAGAGGAGTGAATGGGCAAAGGGTTAGAGGTTAGAAAGAATATGGCTTCTTTAGGTAACTAAAAGGAGTATACAATTCATGGAGTAGAGCGGTGGAAGAAAAAGGCTGAAAAAGTACACTTGGGTCTTATTAACTCAGCAGAGCTGGTGGGATAGGGACCAGCAAAAAAGGCAAAATTGCTCGAAACATGAGAGAACTTGCAAAATACTTTGTTATGTAAATCATCTGATAGGTCATTGGGCTATTTTTTCTGCAACAATACTTTATTTTTTTTTTTTTGCGGTACGTGGGCCTCTCACTGTTGTGGCCTCTCCCTTTGCTCAGCACAGGCTCCAGACGCGCAGGCTCAGCGGCCATGGCTCACGGGCCCAGACGCTCCGCGGCATGTGGGATCCTCCCGGACCGGGGCAGGAACCCATGTCCCCTGCATCGGCAGGCAGACTCTCAACCACTGTGCCACCAGGGAAGCCCCCCAACAGTACTTTAAAAAAAAAAAAAATTGTTGGACTTCCCTGGCCGCACAGTGGTTAAGAATGTGCCTGCCAATGTAGGGGACACGGGTTCGAGCCCTGGGCCAGGAAGATCCCACATTGCCACAGAGCAACTAAGTCTGTGCGCCACGACTGCTGAGCCTGCATTCTAGAGCCTGCGAGCCACAACTACTGAGCCCATGTGCCACAACTACTGAGGCCCGCGCACCTGGAGCCCGTGCTCCGCAACAAGAGAGGCCACCGCAATGAGAAGCCCGTGCACCTCAAGGAGGAGTAGTCCCTGCTGTCCGCAACTAGAGAAAGCCCACACGCAACAATGAAGACCCATTGCAGCCCAAAATAAATAAATTAATAAATTTATATTAAAAAAATTGTCATCAAGATAGAAAATAAAAAAAGAAAATCATATATATATATATATATATATATATATATATGTAATACTTTAGTATAACTCAACTGATGACATTTCAATAGCATCATTTTTACCCAGTTGGAGTTCTGCCTGTCTACACAAAACAGCTCCGTTTCACTTGGTACATAGATTTCTTGCTCTTCTTCATTATTTGATGGTTAAGACACAAGCATTTGCAATTACTTTCTCAGTAACTATGATTATTTAATAGTAATATCAAAAAATAAGTCAGTGTTATTTTTCACAAAAATGTACAAGAGTTGAGGCAAGCAATAATGTCACCTGTGGTAGCAAGTATTTTATCATTAATCATTATTCAATATATAGTAATTTGTCATCTAAGTAGTTGAAAAATAGTGTACTACTTTCAAGATGTACTACTTTCAAGCCATATGATTGAAATTATTGAAGGTAAGAGCAGTACTCTGTTATTTACACTAATTATCTTACCTACTAATATTTAGTCATAAAGGAGAATTATGTACAACATAAAAAATTTCCAGTTGGAGAGGAAAAAGGAGTCTCAAAAATGCAGAGGTAAAGTGCATTTAAAATCATTACAGTTTGAATGTAAGTGCTGATTTTGTGGTGAAGTTGTTGAAAATTTTTCATTTTTGATCAAGGCATGTTTATCAAAATAGAATATACCCATATAAAGAGATAAAATATATAAAAATAAAATCAGACTTGAAAGTTTATTGGAAAACAGTGTTTACTGTAAAAGGGACGTGATAAATAGTCATTGGTAGATAAAGGCAGGTTTTTGGAATTGGAAATCGAACTAAAATATAAAAGAGAATAATTATTTTGGTTTATATATTCACAACTTGATCAACACAAAAAAGCACAAATTCCAAATGAAGCAATTGGAATTAGAGAAATGAAACAGTGATGCGGCTTTACCTTATAAATGAGATAACTGTTTCTTCAGCTTATTCAACAATAAATGATGAGACAATTTAAAGCAGAATCAAAAACTGTCATCAATTTGTATAAACAAATCAGAAAAAGCAAGGCTCCCTTAAATAAAGAAATATTCTTGAATTTTGTTATGCACAATGGGAAAACTGACTAAGGAATGTAGAATTATTTTGTACATGTATACACACACACACACAGTGAGTGCAAATCAGAACTATGATGTTTCCATTAAACATGAATAGAAAATCGAATGTGGGGTGGTGAAGTTTTAGAGGAAGAGCTAAGTACTCGACTGTGCAAAATTCTAAGATTTATTAACAAGTGTGAGGAATTGGAAACTCTGAAATGACCCCCATACTGACACTTCTTTGACAACAATCTCTGCATCTACATAAGTTACCAGTTTTTTCAGAACTTATATAAGAGGCCCAAAGATGTGACAAGCAGAAAACTGTGTGGCATGTCAAAAATACGTTGGACTGTTTGTTCTCTGACATTGTGGGCTATCATCTATAACTTCTAGAGATCTTTCAAATATAAAGAGGGATGGTGATTTAATGATCAGCTGACACTGGTTTCCCAATGTGAATTTTTCCCATTTTTTTCCCCAAGCTTATTTCATACAAAGCATTATAAGAATTCTTTCTAGGGAATTCCCTGGCAGTCCAGTGGTTCGGACTCCGCGCTTTCACTGCCAAGGGCCTGGGTTCAATCCCTGGTCGGGGAACTGAGATCCCACAAGCCGTGTGGCACAGCCTGCCCCCCCCAAAAAAAATTATTTCTAAAGAGCTTCAAAGAAAAATTATAGACACGTTTTCTTGGTTTTTAAAATAAATAGTTCACTGTTTATTATCTGAGAAAATCTATATCTCAAAACCATTTGGACTGGGGTAATTATGCCAAAAAATAATCTCTTAAGGTTTCAAAGAAAAAAGAGTCCTTTCAGAGGAGAACAACAATAGATCACGGCAGTTCAAATAGTGTGTATCATACTACTTCATCAGAAAAATGGTGCACAATCAATATTTTTTTGACCAAAGGAAATGGTATTTGCTGAGTGTAAATTTACATTTTTTTTGAGTGATTACAGCACAGGGAAAATTTCAGAGGTACTTTTTAAATGGAAGGAATAAATGGAGCAAAGCTAACTATGTACAGTAATTTTATGGAATCAGTGCAAATATGATCCTAGAATTTTGTTTCTCCCAGAACAAAGTAACAGCATCTCATTTAGGATTACATCCCTGTAGTTGATCTTAGCTGTTTGTTTATTTGATGTGCTCTACCCAATAATGCTTCCTGCACCTCAGCACACTACCTATGTATTATATGTGCGGTTGTGGTTTGGCCAGTCATCATAGCCAATGCAGAATGCTCATGTTCTACTCTGCCTTGCCCCAGCATGGGCTTGTGCCGCTCTGGAGAAGATGCTCAGTAACCTGGCAAGTTACAGATCCTGAAAGACTCACCGTATCAGTTTACCACATTAGCCAAGTGTATTCTCTAAGGCTGCCATAACTAAGTACCACAAACCAGATGGCTTAAAACAACAGAAATTTATTCTCTCACATTTCTGGTGGCTAGGAGTCTGAAATCAAGGTGTCAGCAAGTCCATGCTCTTCTGCAGGGGCTCTAAGGAAGAATCCTTCCTGGATTCTTCCTGGACTCCTTACAAACATTGGCATTCCTTGACTTGTAGCTACGTCCCTCCAACCTCTGCTTCCTTCGCCATGACCTTTTTTCCCTCTATGTCTCTATTGTGTCTTCTCCTCTCCTTATAAAGACACTAGTCATTGGATTTAGGGCCCACTCTGATCGAGTACGACCTCATCTTAACTGATTACATCTGCAAAGACCCCATTTCCAAGTAAGGTCGCATTCTGAGGTTCTAGATAGACATGAATTTGGGGGGCACATATTCAAGCCGCTATACCCAGCAATGGAAATGCTGTAAATTTAATCTGACCTAGAATAATATCAGTTGATATATAAATATTTTTTTACATTTTGGGTTTTAAATTATAGATCCTAAAGATAACTCTTGTGGTTTTAGTTGAATATGATATTGGCTCTAATGCTAGGATGATGAATGAAAAATAACATGTTATAAAATATTAAACATAAGGGGCAGTGGTTGAGAGTCTGCCTGCCGATGCAGGGGACACGGGTTCGTGCCCCGGCCCGGGAAGATCCCACATGCCGCGGAGCGGCTGGGCCCGTGAGCCATGGCCGCTGAGCCTGCGCATCCGGAGCCTGTGCTCCGCAACGGGAGAGACCACAACAGTGAGAGGCCCGCGTACCAAAAAAAAAAAAACATAGTTCAGGTAGTGGTATGGAGGGTATAGAAGCCAGATAGAAGCTACTGATACAGCACAGGTGAGGTGATTGGGGATTAGACTATGTTGATAGAGAGGGAGAAGTGAAATTTTGTTGGATAACATCCCTGAAGATTTAGCAATTGATTAGATAATGTTAATAATAATAGCTAATTTTTTCCAGTTTAAGATATAATTGACATTTTGTACATTTAAAGTGAACAACCTAATGGTTTGTTACATGTGTGTATTGTGAAGTGGTTACCTCAATGAAGTTAGTTAACACACCCACCACCCCGTATAATTATATATATATATATATATTTGTATATATGTGTGTGTGTGTATATACATGGTGAGCACATTTAAGATCAATCTTAGCTAATATTTATTGAGCACTTTCTATGTGCCAGGCACTACTCTAAGCACTTTTTATGTACTAATATACAGTAAGTCCCCTACATAGGAACGGATCCCGTTCTGAGAGCGTGCTAAGTCCAATTTGTTTTTAAGTCCAACAAAGTTAGCCTAGGTACCCAACTAACACAATCAGCTATGTAGTACTGTACTGTAGTAGGTTTATAATACTTTTCACACAAATAATACATAAAAGACAGACACACAAAATAAAGAACACATTTTAAATCTTACAGTACAATACCTTGAAAAGTACAGTAGTACCAGCTCTATCACAGCTGCTTTTACGCTTGCTTCCAGACATCCTGGGCTTGAAATAAAGATACTGTACAGTACTGTAATCTATACAGTACTGTACAGTAAAGTACACAAAAGCACAACCACTTGTAGAGGATGCACGCACGTGACTACTCCAGACACACAAACTAACTTACGTGATTGGACACGCAAACGCATGTTCACATCTTTGAAAGTTCATGACTTGAAGGTTCGTATGTAGGGGACTTACTGTATTTCATTCTTATAATAATCCTATGAAATAGTACTATTAAAATGTTGATTTCAGATGAAGAAACTGAAGCACAAATACTTGCCAAAGATCACATATCTAGTGATTGAAGGAGGCAGGATTTTAACTCACAGAATCTGGTGAGGGTAAGGAAAGAATCTGGGGTGACTCCTACAGTTGGGAGACTGGGTGGATGGTTCTCTCATTAGCCAGGATTGAAAATACAGACCAGCTGGTTTGTGGGGAGCAGACTGGAAGGTTATGAGTCAATAGATTTGGTTTTGGATATAGTATTAAGTTTGAAGAGCTGCTGGTGGGAAATCCAAATGGATGTGCCTTGTAAGTAGTTAATAATAAGTACTAGAAATAATATTTAGTGTTAAAATTTATCTTTTGTCAAAAAGAAAATACTGTGTTTTAATGTATACATTGTGCAGCTGCGGTAAAACATGAAAAATTGGTGATACGATCTCCGAGCTCTAAAAAACTAAATGAGTGCTTTTATCCGGGTGAAAAATCTTTTTGGGTGTATTCTCATGTCCTTTTTACACTGTTAGGTAAGTAAGTAGCTATTTTACCTGGAATTTTATGGCATTTTTCAGCCAAGCAGAAAGAGGAGAGGAATTCATTTGTTATGATTTGTACCCACCGATCACAAGTGAATTTACTTCATTACAAACTCCCCTTACCCTCTCACCCTTTGCTCCACACATTCCACCAAATACACCCCTGCCTGCTCTAACCACGGGATATTCCAGTTCAAACCCAGCAGTTTATGGGAACTGCTTTTGTTGAAATCATTAAAGAAAGAAAGGCCTGTGAGTTCTCCTTCCGAAGCACTGCCTGTTTTCTGTGTCATTTCAGTCTCATTAATCAGCGTTGCAGCAAGGTAGACATTGTGCTGTGTATTTTACTGTCCCCAGCACAGCAGCTCCTGCGTCTCTGCCCCCAGGCCGACGCATTGGGGAAAAAGAGAGAGGGAAACCATCAATCTTCCCAGTTGCACATGTCAGCAGTGATTCTTTCCGCCTTCCTGTTGGCTGTCTCTCTCACCACCTGTGTTTAGAATTAGCACTGAAGCTGCTGCCCAGATGAATAAGAACCACTGTCCCTGTCACCTGCCCTGTACGGGCTACCACTTCTCAATGAAAATAAGAAGTACACAGGGCAATTATCTTTACTGTGAATGGTGCAAGAGAAAGAATCACATATCTCCTTAGAAGTTCATTATAACATAAAATTAAAGCAGATTTGAGGTCGTACATTCTAGGAGGTAGCATCATTTATTAGATCAGAGGGGTAAAAGCAAATAATTTCTTGAGTGCCTTGCTGTATTCTCATAGTCTCCCTCTGAAGTATCTACAGAGAGTCTGGCCTCGAGGGGAGGCTGCATGCTGGCTCCAGGCATCCACTCTGTCCTGCAGTGGATCCCTTGCCTTCACTCACCCACACCAGCTCTCTGGACCAAATGAAGTATATACAGCTGAATTTGATCTATTTATGTTCAAGTCCTGACCCCACTATTTATTAGCCATGCACTACTCACTGAACCCCTCTGTGCCTCAGTTTCCTCATCTATAAAGCAGAGTTGATAATACTACCTACCTTATAAGGCTTTTTGTGAGGATTAAATGAGATAATGCATTCATAGCTCTTGCTAGAGTACTTTGTACATAGTAGGCACTCAATAAATATTAGCCGTTACTATTGTTAACCTCATTGTTCAAATAATAAAACTGAGGTTCAGAGAGATTAAATAATTTGTGAGGTGCTAGGAGATGTAGAAGGAACTTGAACCTACCACTGTCTGATCCGCAAAACGGATGTCTTTTCTATTACACTATATTGTTTCCGTTCTAGTTCCATCTTACAAATAACTTCATGTGTGAGCTTAATAAATCACTTCACTTTTTCATGTCTTTATTTCCCATTATGTAAAATGAAAATGATAATAACTGACTGACATTCCTGCTGGTATGAGACTCTTGTAATTATATGTCAATTAATTATCATCAAGTCATATGCAGTAAAACTAGGCATATTTTTTAAGTTTGGCTGCAAAAAATGTTCATGCCCTTAAAAAAAAGTTAAATAGTACAAAAGTGTCGAAAAGGTAGTCATTGTGTATTCCCAATCCTTGGGGTAAGTTAAATGTGTATTCTTCTTCCTTGTCAGCAGTCATCTGTTTAACCAATGTTTATATAGAACCACTGTGGGCTAAGCATTGTTCTCAGGCCTTGAGGAGGGTGCTATTATTATACCCATTTTACAGACAAGGAGGTTCTGTGACTTGCACAAGGAAACACAGCTAGTATGTGCAGAGCTGGTTTTGGACTTGGTGCTCTGACTCCAGAGTTGGGACTCTTCACCTCCACTCTGCTCTCACTACTTACAGTCTTCTTATCTGCTGCATGGTATTCCATCATATAAAAAATAAAATTACTATTTATTTTATATGTTCCCTACTAATGGACATTTAGTTGCTTGTAGTTCTTTTGTTATTAAAGAGTCATATGGGGAATGCCAGGTGTCCTTACATTCTAGTATGATTATTTCTGTAGGACAGATTTCTGTATGTTGGATGGTTGGGTCACAATATTTAAGCACTTAAAATTTTGACCCCCATAAATGATCAGATAATTTATGGAGAACATGCTAGGCACTAAGCACTTTACACGAATAAACTCATCACAATACCCCCCCATCTACCCTGTGAGATTGGTATATTATTATCCCCATTTTGTAGATGCTCAAGAACATATAAGTAATAGAGCCAGGACTTCAACCCAGGCAACCTGGTGCTAAATCCTGCTGCTTAACCATGGTAAATAACCAGACAAGTTATCACAGTCATATTTTACTGCTTGACTTTGTCATTTTTCTAACTTATTCTAAAGTTGACTTAACAATATGAGCTGACAGGAGGGTCTGAACAGAAGCAAATGCTTCAGTTGAAACAACCCTGGGGGTTGTGTCAGTCTACAGGTTGGATGATGAGAAAGAGAGCCATGGGTCACTGGAAAATGAGACTTCTTTCTCCTAGTAGTGGTCAGGATAGTCAACAAGATTTTTTTGGTGAAATATCTTTATGCCTGGAAAATAACTTTAGAATCTTTTTCTCTGATTTTAGTATTAGTACCTTGTAAGAAATTCACACTGACTCTCAAAGGTTCAGAACACTTGAGAAGTCATGGAGTTATTTCATTTGTTGGGTATAAAAATTTCTGGCAGGGCTTCCCTGGTGGCGCAGTGGGTGAGAGTCCGCCTGCCGATGCAGGGGACACGGGTTCGTGCCCCGGTCCAGGAAGATCCCACATACCGCGGAGCGGCTGGGCCCGTGAGCCATGGCCGCTGGGCCTGCGCGTCCGGAGCCTGTGCTCCGCAACGGGAGAGGCCGCAACAGTGAGAGGCCCGTGTACTACAAAAAAAAAAAAAATTTCTGGCATCTCGGCTTTGCTTAGCCAAGGCCACCAGTTGTTAGTCCAGGTTTTCCTCAACCAGCTGAGCTGACCATGAGACCTGCCTACAGCTGCTTGAGTGTTGGATTCAGACTCTCTGTAGGGATTGGAGGGAGTTAGAGAGTTTGCCACACAGGGAGATGGGTAGAAAAGAGCATCCTATGCAGAGAGAATTTTGTATTTTATCCATGACAATTCTGATGTCAAAACCTTCTTAGTGGGATCATTTTCTTAGTGCTGTCTGGGCTACCCGTGCTTCTTAAATCCCTGAGCCATAAGGATTTATGGAACTGGGCATTGTTAAGTCAATTTACCTAACGGTGGAAGATGGTGTGCTTACTTGTCGCAGGTGTCTTTTCTCACCAATGTAGACGCACTAGCCACATCTTCATATGCTGTTGACCATAATAATCTGCTGACCTTCATGTGATACTAGAACTGCCTGAAGTCAAAGGGGCCTCTGACCATGCATTAATACATAAATGCTCAGGGATTTTATTACCTTGAAATGTAAATTATAAGCAAGTGAACTTTTCAAATTTTTACACTCTGTGTGTGTGTGTGTGTGTGTGTGTGTGTTTGTGTGTGTGTGTGTGTGTGTGTGTGTGTGTGTTCCCATGTTTCCAGTCAGATTGGCAGTTTTGGAGAATAATTATGTAGTAGTTGGCTTGGAACAGTGGTTTTTCAATCCTGGACACACAAAAAATCCCGATGCTCACGCCAAATCCCAAACTGATTAAATCAGAATTTCTGAGGATGGGACCCAGGCATCGGTATTTTTTTAAAGCTCCCAGGTGATCGCTGTACAGATAAGATTGAGAACTGGTGGCTTAGAAGGTATCTTCTATTTTTTATTCATAGTGTTTTCATCTGTACCTCATTTTATATAGTTGAAGTGAACTTTAAGACTAGATATTGGTGTCCCGAAGCCCGTCTCAAACTGGAGCAGGCATCAGAACCCCCTGGAAGGCTTGTCAAAGGACAGATTGCAAAACTCTTGTCATTTCTTTTCCTGGGATAAGTCCACCCATAGAATTTCTGAGTCAGTAGGTCTGGGTCGGGGCCCAGGAATCTGCATTCCTAACAAGGTCCTTGTTTGGGTGATGTTGCAGGTACGGAGACACGCTGTGGGAACCCCTGCTCCAATGCCTGCCTTCCACCTTCCTTCTGCGCCTTTGTTGCCAACAATGGCGGCTGGGGCAGCCGCCTCCAGGACAGTCCATATACACACAATTCGGTGTTAGGAGTGCTAATCATGCTGAAGGACGTGCCCACGTGTTGCCCCACCTCCAGATTATCATACATCTAATTTTAAAAGTCTGTATGCAAATACAAGCTGCTCTTCCTACCAGATTGCTCCCCTTAAACACTTTCTGCTTTAAAATCAGAGCCACCACAGGGTAGGTAATTCTCTAGTATCCCAAAATAGAACTTGGATTTCACTTTCCCACAGAAACAATTTTATGAATGGTGTTTAGGTGCAGCTGAAATGGTGCTGTTAAAACCATTCTTCAGAAATACTGTGGGTTCAATGAGGCTTCCACGGGCGGCCTTCCAGGACCGTAACTGCCAGTTAAAGAATTGAGTGTCTGAGTTTCAGAAAACCAATTTTCAAACGAGCTCTCAGAACATAACTTGTTTAGGAACTGCCTATAACTGGAACATCTGGTTCATTTTGTGTATAGTTATTTCGCCCTTTACATGGAGCCAAAGTGGGGAGTAGGAGTGGGAGATTTGTCATTTATTCCACTAACATTTATTAGATCCTCACAATGTACCTGACACTGCTATATACTGGGGATATAAAGATGAAAAAGGCAGCCCCAGCCCTAGAGAGCTCATATTCTAGGTGGGAAAATATTTCCTAAGCAAATAAGAAAATATTTACCAAGTTACCCGTGTGATATGTGCAATAATGAAGAACCGATGAAAGAGGGATCTGTTCTGCTTGGAGAGAGAGACTGACTCAGTATGTGTGTGGTGTGTGTGTGTGTGTGTGTGTGTGTGTGTGTGTGTGTGTGTGTGTGTGTGTGTGTGTGTGTGTGTGTGTGTGTGTGTGTGTGTGTGTGTGTGTGTGTGTGTGTGTGTGGTAGGGAGAAGGTATGTTTAAGAGGTTTAGAATCAAGGAGAGATTGTTAGGCCTTGAAGACCACGGGGAGTTCTCCAGGCAGAGAAGGGGGCGAAGGACATCCAGGATGAGGGAACAGTCTGAGTGCAGAGGGGAATGAGCGATACAAGAATGGCAAGTAACTAGGTCAGCTTCTCGTGGAGGATGATGGAGGACAGCTGGGAAGGGGATTAACTGCCACATAAACTTTGAACCCTAACCCAGAGGAAGAAATGAGAAGACTTAATGCATAGAGCTAAGTCTGTGCGTGCGGTATGTGCATTGTTGTCCCAGACTTTTCCTTTTGAGAACTTTCTTCTGTATATTTCCCACTACCCTGAGGAAGAACATTTTTTTTTTCAACAAACTATTAATATTTTTTAAATGTCCTGAATCAAGTTGTTTTCAAACCTGTGCTCCAGCAAGCCCCTCAGAGGCTGGCAGGGGTGAGGGCGGACAAGCCCGCAGGGGGCTGCCTACTGGGGCTCCCTCACTGACTCCTGTTATCCATACACCAAGCATTTCTTTGGGCTCGTCTACATATTAGACATGTCTGGTAAGAATATTACATTTGAAAATGGGCATGTAACTAAAAAAGAGACATCTTAAAACCACACCTTTAGTAACAGTCTGAGGACTTAGGTGTGGAGAGCCAAATCTCTCAGCGGCTGTAAAAGGAGGAATGTTCTCAGACAGTCAGCTGAAGACGGGACCACCAGACAGGCATGGATCTGTGACCAAAGATAATGGGTAGGATATACCTTTATTTGGCCACAAAAGGCAATGATAAAATCATATCTTTCCAGCATGATCTCTCTAACACTTTAAGATCAATGTTCATATTTTCTTATGAGGAAAAACTAGTATTTTCATAAGCATTTCAGATCATTCTTTATACTTTAAAAATGTTAGCACTTCTTGATCTCTTGCCTGTATTTACTGTTCCATCCAATATAAAAATAAATTATGTAGTGGTGGTTAAGATGTTTATGTCAAGAATTTGACCCTGGATGGTTTGGTTTAGGAAACAGTATTGTCATTAGAAATTAAAAGTGTTTCTCACTACATATCATATTATAATTATTTATGTTGTGTTTAGATAATATATTAATCTAGTTTTAGTCACTTTTCCAATAAAAACTAAAAGGACTTGCCAGTTTATTCTGTACCTACATATAAGCTTTGCATTTAAACATAACTTAGCTGCCCTGAGGTGACAATGCAGTCTTTCCTAGGAGGCAAAGTCCCCAGATTTTGTATTTCATCATCTCTGTGTGATGGGGAGACATTCACTGAGGTGCTATTTGACAAGTAAGAAAGAAAACCGGAAAAAAAGGCCTGAAGAAAATAAGCCCACAGAGATGCTGAGGTACAAAAGAAATAGCTGCAGAAGAAAAGAACGTGATAAATATGCAAAAACGTCATGTGGTCTGGTGAGCAGAGCTCTGGAGGTCTGGATTCTGGCCCCAGGTGTGCCACCAGCTGTGTGCCTGGGCCTTTCAGGAAACGACTCTGTGGCACACCTTCCCTTTCTGAGAGCGTGTGTGTGGAGGGGAGGTGCGGGCGGGAGTGAGGATACTTAAAGGCCAGACCAACCATAAGGTCAAGAAGTTCTAAACTGGATGCAGCCCTGTGCACAGGAAAGGGACAGAGCTCGGTGTCCAGGGCTGAGAGCTGGGTTCCAAATCTAACCACCTGCCTGTGATCTTGTGAGGGTTACTTAACCTTGCAGTGTCCTTCCCTGGAAAGTAAGGCCAGTAATTCCTACCTCCTTCACATCCGATGAGGTCCATGCAAGTGCCAGGGAATGTTTCTGATAGCTAAAGTTCAGCACAAGAATGAAAATCCATCTGCAAAAGCATTCTACTGCATGATAGAAGGACAGCTCAGTGCACCGAGGGAAAATAGATGCACAGCTCTTAAAATCTGGAAGCGGCTTAAATAAGTCTGTAAAAAACATTTTTAAAAAACCAAGTTTATTCCTTTCAACTTATTTCACTGACCTAATAATACGTTGCTAAGTACTTCTCATCTATGCTTTTATGGAACTCACGGTCTAGTAGATTAGTCACTCCTTTCTCCTTTTTTCTTTTTAAAAATAATTTTTTCCTGCAGTTTTAATTGTTGGCCGACATATTGCTTCTTGTTTGAGGGTGACATAAGACCTGCTTTCTCTTACATTGAATTAATATTTACTATGTTGATTCCTAGGTCTGAGCATCTGGTTTCATTTCTAAGCAGAAATGAACCCAGTTTTTTGGTTTTTTTTTTCTTGGTGCTGAGTCAGCTTTTTCTCTCCAGACCCAGAGCCCTCTGTACTTTCTGGAAGAAAGAGCTGACTGTAGCAGAACAATGCTGAGCTGTGGCCAAAGAAAGCTTCAGAGAAGCACCTGGATCCTCCCAGCCAGGACCGAAGTGCTAATTTTCTATGCCGGGTCTCCCATGTTTCAGCTCTTATATCACTAACTGGTGGTATAGACATTTTCAAGAAAGTGTTGAAGACAGATGCGAGGGGCCTAGGATTGAAATAGTAGGGTGACATACATGATAGAATTGAGAAGCACCAACAGAGAGCTTCTTAAGCTGTATTTTTTATTTAGAAGAATAAATAGACTTACAAAAAGAAATTTTCAACCAAATTAGTTGTTAATGTTGTTGATTCCTTTTTTATCGCAATCCATGATAACATGCCTTTCATGGAACCAATTAGACATAGTGCTTGCTCAGCCAAGTTTTTGGTCTGCCGTCGAGTATAGTTAAAACAGGTGTGATGAGTGCACAATTGATGCTACAGCTGGACACAAGCAGGACTTTGTAATAAGAATCTTGAAATCTTTAGTTGAAGTCTTTGGTTCCCACCACCATACCAAAGTTGAAAGTGTTTCAAAGCTAGTAGGCAGCCTTCTTTTGATGTATTTTATTCACTTGGGATTAAAATCAGAAGCTCTCTTTAGTTAATCACAAAAAATATCTTTTGCCATGATTAGCAGCTTGGGAGTTTTTAATTGCTTTTGGGTGCAATAATTGAAATTATGATAATTATGAACTTGGGATATGCTCAGTACCTTATGACAGGAGCGCTTTTAGCTACATCTGTCAGATTGATAAGTTCTCTCTTTGATACAAACTCCCACCCTGTCTTCTGGAATATATCAAATCCCAGGGCTGAAGCTGCCCATTGGTAATGCTGATTCTGTTACAAATTGAGCCAATGCATGTATTGATTGGAAGTGGCGTTTGCTAAGGAAATACACCTGAAATAAAAATGAAGACCTATTTTGTAAAATGCGCCTTTTTTATTCTCTGTGCATTGCGATGGGATTCAAGGTTGATGCTCTAGACTTCCCCATGAGCGAATGCCTGTGGGCTAGTCTTGAAGCTGTTTTCTTTGTGGTTTGCCTCCTGTCCACTGGGAAGCCCATGCTCCTTTCATTTTCATTCTTTTCCAACTCTAGTGCTTTTGAACACAGAACCCCCATCCTCCCACCACCCAAACTCCACATTCCAGCCCCATGATTTCATGGTACCAGGCATATCTCCCCTGCCATGCTGTCAGGCTGCCTGCTGACTCTTGCAGGGGGAACAGACGGGAACATAAACTCACCGCAGAAGTGCAAGACACTCTCTGTATATTTTTAAGACCAGGAATCCAGTTCTCATTTAGATCCTGTATTTTTTTAATAGCTCCTTGAAAATTGAACAAAACATTTCTTGTTGCTCTTACTTCTTGATAACATCATTCCCTCTGCCTGGATATATAGAATCACAGAAACTAGAGAACAAAAAAGATGTATTAGATCATGTCTAGTTCATTCCCACCGGTCACAATTCTTTTTTCTCATAGTCTGTCCTCTAGTGCTTTTCTCTTCTAGTTTTCCCAAGAACTAGTTTCTCCATTTCTCTCAGGGAATAATTCCTTAGTTTGAACATGGACGAATTTGTGTGGAAATATTCGTATTTTTTTCTCAGCTTGATATTATTGGCCCTTATAATCCTTTATATGACCATAAACAGTCCCCTTTCATCCTAGGTCAAGCATTTCTGGACGGCATTTTTTTTCCTCTTCATTTATTAAGTTCAGAGCTTGTTTTTCTGCTTTGCTTTCTCTCTTCATCAATCAGTCCCAAAAGCCCATTAATCATTTTTTACCTCACTGAAAGCTCCTTTGCTTATTCCCATTTCAGGGACCCAGGGCTGGTTAAGGGCCTAAGGTACTGAAGGAAGCCTCACTGATATGTACTTATTCTATGCTAACGCTTCTCTCTCCCTTTCTTTCTCTTTCTCTCTCTCTCTCTCCCTCCCTCAGCCTCAGTTCTCAGCTACAAACTATTTTTAAAGTAATGTCTCTAAATTATGATTTGGGGAGTTAGTCATTTGACAGCCTCATATGTGTGTATGTACATGTGTATGATTTTAAGTGGTAATATTATATTCTCAGTTACTTAAAAGGTATTTTTCATATTCTCAGAGCCACAAACCTCTTAGGTCTCCTGAGTGCTTATATCAAGTACAATTCTAGATCATGGAACTATGATGTAGCCTTCTATTTTAGGGCTGTTATCTCAGAAATAGAGAGGAAAATAAGCAGATATAGGAAAATAGACTGTAGGATTTGAAATTCTTGGGAAAAGGGAAGGGCAAAATATAAGTAGTCTTGGCACTCACACATCTCAAGTAGATTAGCTCTTAGGAGCTAATATTAGATATAAAGATAAAGACTTTTTTAAATGTTACATTCTTTTTTTAAAAAAAATTCAACTTTATTGATGTATAATCGACACATAAATTGTAAGATATTTAAAGTGTACATATACCATGGTGATTTGATATACATTGTGAAAAGATCCCCCCCACCTAGTTAATTATTAACACAACCAACACCTCACATATTTGTCTTTGTGTGTGTGAGAGAGCATTTGAGTTCTACTCTCTTAGCAAATTTCAATTATACAATGCAATGTTATCCTGTAGTCATCGTGTTTTACATTAGATCCTCATAAACTATATGGTTTTCTAGATGAGAGGACCCAGTATTATAAAGATGTTGGTTCTCCCCAAAGCAATCTATGGACTCAATGTAATCCCAATCAAAAACCCCAACAGGTTGCTTTTTTTTTTTCTCTTGGAACTTGGCAAGATGACTGTAAAATGGATTGAGAAGTATAAAGGACCAAGGGTGGGTTAGATACTCTTGAAGAAGAAGAAGAAGAAGAAGGTAGAAAGACTTGCTCCACCAGGTCCCAAGACTTATTAAAAAGGCAGCTGCGGTACTGGTGCAGACATAGACAAATAGACCATGGACCAATGAGACAGAATAGAAAGACCAGATACAGACTCAGACATATAGAGATAATTGGTTTATGCTGAAGTGGCATTCCAGAGAGCAGTGGGGAAAGGATCTTTTCAATAAATGGTGATGGAAAAATTAGGTATCCATATAGGGGGAAAAAAAGGAGAGAAAATAAAGTAGATGTCTACCTCACACCATATGCAAAAAACTCCAAATGGATACAGACTTAAATGTGAAAGATAAAACTTTAAAGCATGCACATACATATGCTTTATATATGTATGTATGTATATACACACACGTATCTTCATGAACTCAGGATATTAAAAGATTTCTTCTATGACATAAAAATCTGGTCAAAAATTATATATTTGAAGAACATCTCTTCATCAAAAGGTAACATAAAGGCAAATAGCCACATAATGAGAGAATACATTGGCCACACATGTAACTGACAAAATATTAGGATCCAGAATATACAAAAATTCTTAAATCATTGGAAAGATAATCCAAGCTGAGAAAACTAGGCAAAATAACTTGAATAGCCTCTCCACAGAAGAGGAAATAAAAATACCAAAAGCCATGAGTTCTCAACTTCTCTAATAAATAATCAGAGAAATGCAGTTAAACCATAATGAGATTCTACCCTATATCGTCAGTTAGCTAAAAATAGAACTACTGGCAAAGTGTTGGTGAGGATGTGGAACAATAGGAATTGGTGGTAGAAACTGCAAATTGTTACGTACTGATACTTAGGAATAGTTTAGCACGCTGTAGTACAATTGAAGGTACATATGCATACCTTATGATCCAGCAATTCAACTCCTAGCTACGTACACTGGAGAGACTTGGCACTTAATACACAAATATATGTGTAGAGAATATTCTTTTTTTCCCCCATAACTTTTTTTTTGCAACAGAAACGTTGCAAAATAATGCAGTGAATGTAATGAAGTCTTAATAGATGGTGTTTAAGCAAAACATGGTAGCTAGTGGAAGGAGCATACATGAGCTTTGAAGTCAGTAATACCTGACTTGAAATTTCAGTTCCACCTATTAGTTGTGTGGCCAAAGGCAATCTATTAATATTTGTGAGCCTCAGTTTTCTTATCTGTAAATTAGAGGTAATCATATGCCTACCATATTATATATTATAAGGAATAAATACATTAATGCATTAAAGCACTGAGCATAAATGCCTGAAACATAGTAGTTGTCCAGTAAATTATGGTTGTTATTAGTAATTTTTTATTATTGTTAAAAATGATAATGATGTATTTTATCATTTATCTGTATTAAAGACAGAAAATATTTTTTAAAAATTTGTTGCACTGGGCTTCCCTGGTGGCGCAGTGGTTGAGAGTCCGCCTGCCGATGCAGGGGACGCGGGTTCATGCCCCGGTCTGGGAGGATCCCACATGCCGCGGAGAGGCTGGGCCCGTGAGCCATGGCCGCTGAGCCTGCCCGTCTGGAGCCTGTGCTCCGCAAGGGGAGAGGCCCCAACAGTGAGAGGCCCGCGTACCACAAAAAAACAAAAAAAAAAAATTTGTTGTGCTCAAAAGCTTACAAATACAGAGGCACATTTTTTTTCTTCTCATTTTCTATTATAACTTCAATAATAGACAGTATAGACCAATGGGATAGCATGACCATGTCAAAAATGATTTTATAATTTAAAAAATTATGCAGAATTAAAAACTTCGTTTGAAGAAATAAAAAACCAACTATGATTTTATCAAAAGTAAATGGATACTGAAGCGTGAAAAATTAAATAACTTTATCAAGAAGCAATATCAGAAATAGAGTATAGGTTTCCTAATTTTTAGCCCAGATCCTGCACATTAAATTATAATATCAGCAATTATTTTTATTTTTTTATTTTATATTGGAGTACAGTTGATTAACAATGTTGTGTTAGTTTCAGGTGTACAGCGTAGTGATTCAGTTATACATGTACATGTATCTATTCTTTTTCAAATTCTTTTATTTTTAAAGAAAACTGAATTAAGTAAGAGTAGCCTTTAGCCCTAATGCTAAGGCCTTCATTGCCTTAACTGCAAAATGAATGAAGTCATGTGAAAAACCCCTGGAGCCCCTTTAATCTCCAGTGAAATTTGATTCTATGTCTGAAGTCTCTGCAACTGACCACCAGAACCACAGTCATCTTTTCCTCTTGGGAACTCTTTTCTGTACCCCACTATTTACCTTTCCAAACCAGTCACAATTGTGTTGTAATACTGTACGGTTACTTTTATTTTCATAAGCATATCCTCTATCTCCAGTTAGATTGGAGATACAGACCTTTTCTTACGTGCCTTTGTGTTTATAAGCTTTTGAGTGCAAAAAAAGATTTTTTTAATATAATTTCTGTCTCCTAATAGCACCTAACATAGTGCTTTACAAAATAAATGCATTTAAGGATGATGACTGTCAGATTGCAGTTAAAAAAAATTGCGTAGCCATCAAACATGGGCATAGGATTCATGGATTCTGCTTCAAAAGCAATGTTGTTTGTTTTCCTTTGTTCCAGAAAGATTCCGTGAAGCGCATATTTTCTGGCATTCAGCCTACAGGAATCCCCCACCTTGGCAATTACCTGGGAGCCATTGAGAGCTGGGTGAGATTACAGGACGAGCATGACTCCGTGCTGTACAGCATTGTTGACCTACATTCCATCACTGTCCCCCAAGACCCAGCCATCCTCCGGCAGAGCATCTTGGACATGACGGCTGCTCTTCTCGCCTGTGGCATAAACCCAGAGAAGAGCATCCTTTTCCAGCAATCTCAGGTCAGCTTCTCAGATTAGAACCGAGAAAACATTTATTTTCAGATTGAGGAAAAAATCGAATGGTTTATATAACTCCTGTTTTTGATTTTTTTTTTTGACCCTTCAAGTGTGACTTCATCAAATGCGACTGTTTCATTTTCATGTTTTCCCTATATTCATATCATTGAGTATTATTATAATGCAATAGTATTTTCAACTTTCCCTCCACTGTACTAGGTAAGTTTATAATGCTTCATAAACCAAAAAGTTGTATCCCATTAGTACTTCTAACGCTGGAATTGTTTTTCTGTACTGGGTTGCATTCAAACAGATGAATTCATGCTGTTGACTAGTCTCCTGGTGATGAGGGATAGAATTTAGCAACTGATGGTTTTACGTAACTCCGATGTTGCTTTATTGGGTATTGCATTTGGAAGGTCTATTGGATAATTCCCATTGTTCATTCTTCGTATAATAACTTTTGAGAAGATTTGAGAGAACTAGCTGGGAAACTGGAAGACAATGTCCAGTGTCTTGAGTCCAAGCCAAGAAAGGCTTTAGAACAAAGCCAAAATATTTGACTCATATCTTTACTATGGATGAATCAGTTTACTCTTGGACAGGCAGATAACCTGGACTAGAGACAAGGCGCTTAAGAGACTCCCTAGCAAAGAAGGTGAAAATTTTAACTGGATCATGCCCTTATCACATGTCTGCTTTAACCTGGTGACAGAGCCCCAGCCAAGGAATGGTATGTTATACATGTTTTGGCACATGTTAACATGTATGCACGTATGGAACGTGTTATACATGTGATCCTTTCTTGATCATAAACTTCTGACAATCATTATTTTTGTATATATTTAATCACCCACAGAACTTAATGTAATGATTCACACAGAGCAACCATTTAAAAATATGTAATCAATGAAAAGAGTATCTTCAAAAAATAAATGCAGTTATCAACTTAAACTTGTTACCAGCTTAGAGATAATGTGATAGAATAATAGATTCTAATCATTAAAATGACCATAAAGGCAATTTACCTCAATTTCCTTTTTTACAGTTGGTCAGGAAGCATTTCCTTACGTATGGCTTTTCAGATTCAATCCTGGACAGATGTAATTGTTATCAAGTACTTGCTTATATTGAGCAAACACCCACCTCCCTGTAACTTCTAGCCACTCATTTAACTCCTCGCTAAAAATACATATAAATCAACTCTGTCTTCCACATGACTGCTCTTCCAAACTTGGAGACATTAATTGTGCACCATCCTTACCCTCCAGGTCCTTGTTCCATAGGCCTTACCTTCTTCAAATTAGCTTACCCTAGATCTCTCACCCTCTTGGTTGTCCTACCTCAGAAGCACTCCTACCTTCTCTCTGAAAGGAAGGTGCCTCTCATATTTCATGAAGCAATGTTTATCTAAACTCTTCACATCCATCTCTGAAATTATAATGCTGGTCATCTTTAGAGCCAGTTTTGGAGTCACCTAATGCATTTTCCAAAGCATACCATCTTCACTCCATCTTAGCTGTTTTTGATACAAGCTCTCTTTTGATCCTTATGTGATATTCTTTTTAAAAATTGTATTCTCAGTACTTATTTCCATACTTCTTGTAGGTGAAAATGTCTAATCTCCACAAAGTAACCACTTGTCAGTTGCTTTTTAAAGTGACCTTTAAAATTAAAGGCTTATTTACAGTCACATCCAGTACTTGCACTTTGAGCTCATAGCCCCAGAAATGATTACCATATTCTAAAAATGTTCTCCTTTGTAAAGGATTTTTGGCAGTGACCTCCATAACTGTATAAAATTTGCAGTAATTGAGGTATCTTCTTCCACATGGTACATTGTTGTTCAAAATAGCAATTGAAAGAGTAACCCACAATATGGGAGACTTTGTAAGAACATTCTCATAAGTGAGGGATAAAAAAATTCACCTCCCTTTTGTAACATTTTTTATGTTACAAAATGAGCTCACTGGTTCCCAAACTAGTGAGCTCATTATGTGGGCCTAGGTCAGAGAGTGGAGGCAACTGGTGTTGCCTGTTTCCTCAGTGGTCTCTAAATTGGCTCCCAGTTCCCCCTCCTACCATCCCTGACTTCAGCTCCCTTGGGGGAATTTCGATAGTTTGCCAGTAAAATTTGAAGGAAGTACTCATCAGCCCACATTCCACAATTTGTCCCACAAAGACAGTATTAAAGACTTCCTCAGGTGTCTTTCTGTCCTCAAGACATGCTTGGTCTGGGCCATTTCCTTCTTTAACTCGGGCAACCAACCTTATTACAACTCAGTGGATGGACTGGATATTTTATCAGATTTTCTTTCCTTTTTAAAATATTTAATAAAGAAAACTTTAAATATATGCAGAAGAGTAGAGAGAAGAGTATACTCTACCCCCATCATTTACTCACATTTTGTGATTTGTCTCGCCAATGTTGTTTTCTTTGTTGAAGTATTTTATAGCAGATACCACACATCATGACATTTCATGCCCTAAATATTTCAGCATGCCTCTCTATAAACTAAGGAAATTTTCTTACATAACCACAATACTGTCATCACACCTAACAAGTTAATGATAATTCCATATTATCTTCTAATACCCAGTCCATGTTCAAATTATGCTGATTCTTCCAAAATGTCTTCCAAAATGTTGTCTTGTTGGAATGATGATCCAACCAAGATCTATGCATCACATTTGATTATGGATCTTAAAGTCTCTTTTTATTTCATGCCTTTTGATTTGTTGATCAAGTTTTATTTCCTGGGAAGTTAATCCTTCTGCACTTAAAAAAAAATTTTAAACTTTGGTTTTTATGCTCCCACTTTTTTCTTTTTTTTTTTTCCCTGATGTGGTATGTATTTTTTTAATTGAAGTATAGTTGATTTACAGTGTTGTGTTAATATCTGCTGTACAGCAAAGTGATTCAGTTATACATACATATACATTCTTTTTTATATTCTTTTCCATTATGGTTTATTACGTAAATATTGAATATAGTTCCCTGTGCTGTACCATAGCACCTTGTTGTTTATGCATTCTATATATACTAGTTTGCATCTGCTAACCCCAAACTCTCACTCCATCCCTCCCCCACTCCCCTTCCCCATTGGCAACCACAAGTCTGTTCTCTGTGTCTGTGAGTCTGTCTCTGTTTTGTAGATAAGTTCATTTGTACGCTTCCACTTTTTTCATGCCTTTGATATGTTAATCAGGCTTTCATTTATTTGCTATAAAATTAGCTCTTTTGGACATAAAAATAAACCTTAATTTTTTGTGCCTCCTCTTTTCACTGATCTGTGTTAGCTGATGTTTAATGGCTATAAACTGCCATCCTACATAGTTGCTTGTCACCATTTATAATAGTTTGACTAGAAACGATGCTTACTTAGTGCCTACGGAGTGCCTAGAAAGGAGTACCTAGATATCAGTTCCTCTAGAATGCTGTAAAGCTTCAAGCGGTTCATGGAGGATGATGGGAAGTTCTTCCTGATGCTTTATCTTGAAACTGTGAAGGCATGTATTGGCTTTTGCTTCTTAGGACCATTCTCAAGTAGAAGTATATTAACTAAGCTAGTCGCCTTGAAACAATGATTATTTTAAAGACCTGACCCCATATTTGCCTTGTTCTAGTAGGTGAAAGAATCATCATGGTGTTTGTATTTTATGTCTTGCTATCCAAAAGCCAATTAATTAACAACTGTCTTTATCAACCTGTGGAGTTTTCAGTAGAGGGGGATTGAGAAGAAAATAGAGCATCTTTAAACGTGGAAGATTTACCAGCCGTTTCATGTATATGACCTCTCTTTTAATCTTCAAAGCAGTGCATGAGTTAGGCATTACTGTTTTTTCACAGATGAATAAATTAAGGTATAAAGAGATTAAGTAATCAGAAAATCTCTGAGGGTGCCTGGTACTTAGTAAATGCTTAATAATATCTTCTTAATTAGCTACCTGAGGTCATAACAGCTTGTAGGTGGCAAATCCAGGACTCTTTTTTCTTCCTAAGGCACTACTTTTAGAAGCTATATAGACAGTTTCTGACTTACAGTGGTTCAACTTATGATGGTTTGAAAGCAATATGCATTCAGTAGAAGCTGTACTTTGAATTTTGGATGTTGATCTTTTTCCAGGCTGGCAATATGTAGTACGATATTCTCTTGTGGTACTGGGCAGCAGCAGGGAGCTGCAGCTCCAGGTCAGCCGCGAGATCACCAAGGTAAACAACCGAGACACTCACAACCGTTCTGTTTTTCACTTTCAGTACAGTATTCAATAAATTACATGAGATATTCAACACTTTATTATAATATAGGCTTTGTGCTGGATGATTTTGCCCAACTATAGGGCTATTGTAAGTGTTCTGAGCACAGTGAAGCTATGATGTTCGGTAGGTTAGGTGTATTATATGCATTTTCAACTTAGAATATTTTCAGCTTAACCATGTGTTTATCAAGACGTAACCCCATTGTAAGTTGAGGAAGATCTGTACTCATTTTCAACTTAGAATATTTTCAGCTTAACCATGTGTTTATCAAGACGTAACCCCATTGTAAGTTGAGGAAGATCTGTACTCATGGGGAGAGAATATTTTTCGGTCTCCCACCATGCCTTTGCCTCAGGAGCTGTTGGCAGAGGGGCAGTGCAGAGCCAGAGCTGACCTGAAGACCCTGGACTACTAAATTACCCTCTCACTCCTGCTTCAGTCTCACAAATCGATGGTCCATTCCCCACATTGTAGCCACGGTCATCTTTCTACTTAAAATACATCAGCACCTCTCTCCTACCCTCAAGGTAAAAATTTAAACTCAGTTTCTAGAAAGCCCTTCAAGCAGGAGGCCGCTGAGAACATCAGGTCAGTGTTTCTTCCACTCCATCACTTTTTATCACAGGTTATTTTGTGTTCAAATGATCTGATTAACTTTTACCAATAATTCTTTAAAGCAGAAGTTAGAGTATTTTCTTCTGTTTTTTGTTTGTTTGTTTGTTTGTTTTTATATATTTATTTTATTTATTTATTTTTGGCTGCGTTGGGTCTTCGTTGCTGCGCGTGGGCTTTCTCTAGTTGCGGCGAGCAGGGGCTACTCTTTGTTGCGGTGCGCGGGCTTCTCATTGCAGTGGCTTCTCTTGTTGCGGAGCACGGGCTCTAGGTGCATGGGCTTAGTTGCTCCGTGGCATGTGGGATCTTCCCGGACCAGGGCTCAAACCTGTGTCCCCCGCATTGGCAGGCAGATTCCTAACCACTGTGCCACCAGGGAAGCCCCTCTTCTGGTTTTATTTTGAGAAAATTTGATAAATCAATTCTTAACTTATAAAACATAAATTAGAGGTTATTTGTGTAATTTTAACAAGGTTTTTTTTGTTAATTTCTTTATATTGGGAATTTTGCAGTACATTTATGCATTTAGTTGATCACTGAATATGATAGGAATTTAGAAAATAATTAGAATTAAAGTGTTGGGAGCCAATACCAGTTAAAATTAGTTATAACTACATCTCCTCACAGACAATTATTTCCAAGTAAAATGAAGAATTTTTGAAATTGTGAGTTAGAGAAAAATACTTTTTATATTATGTAAGGGCTCTTTTCATGTATATCCATTGTGTTAAGCAAAGTACTTACAGATAAATATAAAGACTAGTTCCCCAGGTGCCATTGTTGGACACCAGAGTAAGTTCTAGTAATTATTTGAAATAGGGAAAGAGTTTAGCTATGTTATAATGCTGATTTTACCAATAATTTTTATCTCCAATCCTTTGCATTCTTTCTCAGCGGTCTGACTGGAACGATTTAGACTTACTGAAGATTTTTCTCATTATTTTCTTTTTCTTTCTTTCCCACCGGCCTCTAGTCATGGTGCTTTCCCTACAATATGTTTGCCATATGTGGGGAATTTTACAGAGCCTCTCCTCTGAAAGGTGTGTGTGTGCACGTGCGCATGTGTGTGTGTGTGTGAGTGAGAGAGAGAGAGTGGGAGGGAGAGGGAGAGGGATCGCCTGCTTATGTGTGTGCTTGGCAGAGGTTTCCATGCCAATGCCAAAGTCAGTGGTCTCTTATTTCTAGCAGGCCCGAGTGCAGATCCAGTCTGATTCCCACAGCTGCCTCTGAGGTGCACGTTTCCACATCTTTAGTTGTTACTTTGCTTGGGATTGAATCACCCTGCAGATGGAAGATAAAAGCTGGAGTTCATAGCTTTAGGCACTGGCTTTCTGCCAAGGCTGGGAGAAAAGGACAGTTTTCGACCATCAGACATCATGTTACAGAGGGTCCAAAACAGTCCAGGGAAGAGTCGAGGGAGAAGAATGGAATCTGCAGCTTTGGAATGTGGCCTCATTCTCTAATTAGAGGTAGGTTTTGTTTCCCAGGAAACTAAAATCAATAATAACAATAAAGGAAAGGGGGCTATGGAGGAACCAATTTCCGAATAAGGGCCAAAGGAACTGACTACATGAATCTTGGCTCACTGAATACAAACAAAAGTGGTACCTGACCCATTCGTTGTCCCTTATCTTAGAGGTAAAAAGCCAAAGCCTAAAGTAGGACAGAGAATCTTTTGTGTTTTCACTTATCCTAGTAATTTTGGAAGCATATTTGAGTACATACTTGTATTCGTTAAACTCTCAAGTTGTTAGGCTACCAACAACAGGTGTACATTCAACTCGTAATAGGAAGGAAGCAAACAGACCTCTATATAGGTTAATGGTCTTGAGGAATCTATTTGTAAAATTGGTGTCACCTCCAAAGTTTCCAGGGAGAGACAAAAGTTCTAAATGGCCCATGGCATAAATAATAAAGAGAAGTTAGGAGAATTATTATATAACTCAAACTCCTCATGTTATATTTCCTTCTCTAAAAAGTTGCCACTAGTACCACTTCCTTGCCTAGATCTATACTCATGTGTGACTTGATGAGAAGCTGTAGTATTTGTGCTGCTTGCATCCTGGACTACAGGGTTAGGTCATATCTTAATGACACCTCCAAGAAGAGTTATTTTTTACTATCAGGGCAGTAGTGGAAAGAGTATGAGCTTTGAAGCCAGATACAGTTTGAATCTCACTGTGATCTCTTCTTGTAGTGACACACTGGGCAAGTTACTGAAGCTCTCTGAACCCCCTTTTTAATGTCTATAATAGGGATATTTAAATAATATGATGTATAATTCCTGGCAGATGTTAACTTTCTCTCTCACCCTACATCACCAGACACATATTGTCCCCACCCTAGGCTCCTTGATTTGTTTAAGGGTAGAGCGGATTTGGAAGGTGGGGATCAAATTAATGACAGTGCCTGTCTTTATACTCAATAACAAACTATTTTCACAGGCGTTTGTTGTCAAAGGTTTTTCAGGACTTTTTAAGAAATATTTCAGACATTCAGAAAAATATGAAGGCGAATGACTGCTTTTTGAAATGCTAACCTTTTGGCATAGTTGCTGCATGTAGTTTCTGGGTTTTTTTTAAATTAATTTTTATTGGAGTACAGTTGCTTTACAATGTTGTGTTAGTTTCTACTGTATAGCAAAGTGAATCAGCTATACGTATACATATATCCCCTCTTTTTTGGATTTCCTTCCCATTTAGGTCACCACAGAGCACTGAGTAGAGTTCCCTGTGCTCTACAGTAGGTTCTCATTAGTTGTCTGTTTTATGCATAGTGTCAGTAGTGTATATGTGTCTATCAAACGTTACAAGTACAGTCGAAACTTTCTGTTTAGCTCTCTCTAACCCCATTATGTTTCCTGCCTCCCCAGAGGTAACCACTATACTGAATTTAATACTCATCATTCCCATGTACGTGTTTCTATTTGTATTGCATATAATTTGGCCATAACAATCCATATCATTTATTTTGTATGTTTTAAAACTTTATGTAAATAGCATCGTGCTGCACAAATCTTCCTGCATCTATATTTTTGTGTGCAACATTAGTTATGTGTTCGAGATTTATTCGTTTTGACTGCTCTACAATATTCCATTGTCTGGCTCTATCACAATTTATTTATCTATTTTCCTGACAAAGCGTATTTAGATTTTTTCCAACTTTTTTGTTACTGCAAATAATACTACAGTGGGCATACTTCTATATGCTTTTTGTGTACATCTGAAAGGCTTTTCTAGGTGTACATACTAAGAGTGGAATCATGAGGATATATGACATGTATATATATCATAAGTGTTAGTGGCTATTGCTAGATTGCTCTCCAAATTGGTATTCCAATTTACATTCCCAACAAGTGAAGAGTTTCTTTTGGTCTATGGCAATATTTGGTATAATTAGACATTTTACTTTTGCCATTATAAAGGATAGAATATGCTATCTTATTTTAATTTGCATTTTCGGTTTTGTGAGCCTCTCTATCATACCTTTCTTTTCTATTTCATTAGTTTCATTGTTTCCTCTCTTGCTTCTGTTTTCTTTGAAATTACTTTGTTGTTATTTTTCTAACTTCTTAAGTGGACCTCATTAATTTTTAGCCATTCTTCTTTTCTAATATAATTATAAATACTCATTTCCTTCTAAGTACTGTTTTATCAGCATCTACAAAGTTGTGATATGTAGTATTTTCACTATAACTCATTTGTAAATGATTTCTAATTTCTATTATTTCTTGTTTGATCTGTGATTTATTTAGAAATATGTGTTTTAATTTCCAAATACATGACTCTTTTTCTAAAACCCATTTTACCCACTTGAATGACTAAAATTAAAAATACTGATAGTGCTAAGTTTTGGTAAGGATGTGGAACAACATGAACTCATACATTGCTGTTAAGAGTATAAAATGACAATTTCTTATAAAATTAAACATATACTTACCAAGTGACACAGCAGTTTCACTCCTAGGTATTTACCAAAGAGAAATGCAAACATTGCCTGCAAAATGACTTATACGTAAGTGTTCATAGTGTTTTTGCTCACAATAGTTCCAAACTAAAAACAACCCAAACGTCCATCAATGAATAAATAAATAATGGTAGAATATTCAATCAATGGAATATTATTAAACAGTGAAAAGGAGTCTGTAACAACATGAAGGAATAGCAGAAACATTATGCTGAAAGAAGCCAAGAACAGAAGAATTCATATTATATACTAACATTTATATGATATTCTAGAACAGGCAGAACTAATCCATAATAACAAAAAACAGATCAGTGGTTCCCAGGAGCAGGGCTGAGGGAAGGGTGAGGAATAAACTGCAAAACTGTGTGAGGGAACTTTTGGGGGACATTGAACTGTTCTATATCTTGACTGGTGTGATGGTTACACATGTATAGATTTGTCAGAACTCTGTGGACTGAGCAGCTAAAGTGGGTCCATCTTATTGTTTGTACTTTATGCCTCACTAAAGTTGACTTAGTATTAAAAAAATTTTTTTAATGAGTAGGCACTTAGGATATATAAGTCAAAAGAAAAGAAGAACCCACAGAACTGTGTGAGAACACTACAGGTTTTTCAATATAGTTGTCATTCAAGCATTTAAAATAACAAAGGCAAAATAAATATGGCATAAAAATTTCATCTGAGCTTTGAGTCACCCATTCACAATGAAACCAAGAAACAACCTGCTCACAAGTTTAGTCAGTAAACTAATTATTTTGTTTGCTGTTGTAACATGTTCCCTAAACTTCTTGTAAAACCAGCAAAAAGCCCCATGAAACCAAGTGTTGCAGCTGTTGACCCCACTACAAGGAAAGTATAAAAAGAGAGTAGCTCTGGGACTTCCCTGGTGGCACAGTGGTTAAGAATCTGCCTGCCAATGCAGGGGACATGGGTTTGAGCCCGGGTCCGGGAAGATCCCACATACCACGGAGCAACTAAGCCCGTGTGCCACAACTACTGAGCCCGTGTGCCACAACTACTGAAGCCCACGCGCCTAGACCCCATGCTCCACAACAAGAGAAGCCACCGCAATGAGAAGCCCGCGCACCACAATGAAGAGTAGCCCCCACTTGCCGCAACTAGAGAAAGCCCGTGCACAGCAACGAAGACACAACGCAGCCAAAAATAAAAATAAATTAATTTTTTAAATAAAGAGAGCAGCTTTGCCGAGGACAGTGCTTTGAATTAGACTGAAGGGATCTTTACTGCCAAGAATTTTAGGGAATTTTAGTCAAGAGTTGAAAAGAGTTTAAAATAAGAATATGAAAATCATCTTATGATTTAAGACTTTCATCATTTTTGTTTGTTTTTAGATGATTTTTTAATTCATGTTTTTCCTTGTTTAAACATTATTTATCCAAATCAAAACAATAACAAATATATGTAGGGAGAGACATCATTTACAAACATATTTTGTACTTATTTGTTATATACTACAGGATAAAGAACACAACCCAGGGTTGTGTTTTTTTTTTTTTTAATGAAGCACAATGTGACCTCTAATTTACCTGTGCTTAGTCTTTTCTTCTTATACTTCTTTACTATTCTGATTCATTGATATATTAACTGCTCATTCCTTTTAATCTCCAGAATTCTGTCCTGAGCTAGATAGGTAGGTAGGTAGGTAGGTAGATAGGTAGATAGACAGATACCTAGACAGATACATAGATAGATCTATTCCATATTTTTTATTTTTTCTGCCCTCTTGAAGTCTCATCTACTTCTATAACTTTCAGCCATTTTCTCTCAAATCTTGTCTCTTTCCCTGACCTTTCTTCCTAGTTTTTTGTGTTTCTAGCAGTCTTCTAGACTTCTATCTCTGCATATCTTTCCAAAATCTCAATTTCAACATATCTGAAACCAGATCTTTCCTTTTCACCTCTAACCAGCCCCTCCACTTGAATTTTTAAAATAATTTGGGATGAAATTCACATAACATAACATTAACTACTTTTTCCCAACCTTAGATATATGTTTATATTTTTTCTTTACACAGACTTTTTTTTAAAACTGAGGTAAAATACATGAATATAAAATGTACCATCTTAACCATTTTTTAAGTGTACAATTCAGTAGTGTTAAATATATTCATGTTACTGTGCAACCAATCTCCAGAACTGTTTCATCTTGCAAAACTGAAATTCTGTAGCCATTAAACAGCTATTTCCTCCCCTCCCCCCAACCTCCAGACCCTGGCAACCACCATTCTGCTTTCTGTCTCTATGAGTCTGACTGTTCTAGATAATTCATATGAGTAAAATCATACAGTATTTGTCTTTTTGTGACTGGGCTCATTTCACCTAACATACTGTCCTCCAGGTTCATCTATGCTATAGCATGTGTCTTAATTGCCTTCCTTTTTAAAGCTGAATAATATTCCATTGTGTGTATATATCACATTTTGTTTATCCATTCATTCATCTGACAATGGCTATTCGGGTTGCTTCCCCCTTTTGGCTATGTTTAATAATGCTGTTGTGAACATGTGTATACAAATAGCTCTTTAAGATCCTGCTTTGTATTCTTTTTTTTTTTAATCAAAGTATAGTTGATTTACACTATTGTGTTAGTTTCAGGTGTACAGCAAAGTGATTCAGTTATATTAATTCTTTTCCATTATAGTTTATTACAAGATATTGAATATAGTTCCCTGTGCTATACAGTGAATTCTTGTTGTTTCTTTTGTGTATAAACCCAGAAGTGATATTGCTGGATCACATGGTAATTCTATTTTTAATTTTTTTAGGAATCACCATACTGTTTTCCATAGCAGTTGGACCATTTTACTTTCTGACCAACAGTGCACAAGGGTTCCAATTTCTCCATCCTCATCAACAGTTGTTATTTTCTTTTTTGTATGTGTGGGTTTTCTTGGGGTTTGTGGGGTTTTTGTAATAGTAGCCTTCCTAATGGATATGAGGCGATATCTCATTTTATAGTTTTAATTTGCATTTCCCTAATCAGTAGTGATGTTGAGCATCTTTTCATATGCTTGTTGGCCATTTGTATAACTTCCTTAGAGAAACGACTCTTCAAGTCCTTTGCCCATTTTTTAATCAGGTTGTTTTTGTTGTTGTTGAGTTGTGGTAGTTAGTCTTTATTTTCTCCCACTTCACAGGTTGCCTTTTCACTTTGTTATGCCCTTTGATGAATAAAAGTATTTAATTTAATGTAGTCCCCAAAATCTTCAATATTTTTTAGGACCTAAGTTTTGGGGTCTATCATATATACACACATGAAAATTTCACATAAAATTTACTCAAGAAATAAATTTTATAAAAACAACAATAAACTGTCTGCCGTCTTGTCCTCTACAGAATAGCTCTCTTATTCTTCCTCAAGGTAGGAATTGCTGGTGGGGGGGGAGGGGCATGTTTATGGTAGATTGTTATCATTCCTAATTATTCATGTTCATTCCTGTAAGGACAATGATCAGCAGACTTTTTCTGCAAGAGCGTAGATAGTAAATGGTTTAGGCTTTGCAGGCCCCATGTGCTGTCATCACCCTCTTCACCACCACCTCTCCTCCTCCTCCTATTCTTTTTCCTTCTCCTTCTTCTCTTTTTTTATATTTGACTGCCCTTTAAAAATGTAAAAACCATTCTTAACCCATGGGCTGAATAAAAACAATCCACAGGTCAGATTTGGCCTGTGAGCAGCAGTTTGCTAACCCATGTGTATGAGGATTATATGTCCTCATCCATTGCCGCATGACTGACAGTGCCTTCGACAGGAGAAGCATCTGTTCCTACTCCACTCGTGTTGCGCTTGTCCACATGACTTGCTTTAGCCAATGGAAAGCAAGTGAGCATGTGATACACCGTGCCCACGCAGGATCTTTGCAAGCCATTCCATGTTTGTTCTGACTCTCTTGCTCTTCCTTCCTTCTAACTCCTTCAGTTTGGGTCCTGGAATGAGAAGGTATGTAAAGCAGAGGAAAAGCCAGCCTACAGCTACTAATATGTGATGTGAATGAGAAAGAAACCATTGCTGTGGGCCGCTTATTTAGGGTTGTTACCCAGCCTAGCCTAGAAAAAGCTGACTAATATACTGCTCTAGGTAAAGAGGTACATATGTGTACACATACACACACATATACACACTAAGCAATAGGACTTAGACGGAGGTGGCTTTTAAGTCTGGAGCAGGCTTATAGAAGCTACTTATTTAGCTTTGTAAATATTGAACTAAGAAAAAAGTATAGAAGAATCCAAACGTGTACAGATAGATATTCATTGGCAAACATAAATACTGACAGGAGGCAGACCAGTTGAAGAGAGTGAGTGAGAGTTTATCACTGATAACAGAGTTCTTTTAATTTAAATTGATCCCCAAACAAGGTTCCTGTTAAGGGGATTTGTGATGAGGATGATAAGAGTCTAATAAAAATAACTCAGCATGAAATTGCTAGTTTCCGAGAGGAAATGATCAATGGGAATTTGTGAGTCTGAACAGTCTTCCAGGTGTCCTAACCAAAACTTATAGTACCTGATTCCTGGGAAGATAACATTTATATAGGAAGTAGTAAAATCCTAAGGGACACTTAGACATTTGATCTAAGATTTACTGAATCAGCTAATTGCTTGAATGGCTTTGATTGATACCTAAGGGACACTTAGACACTTAGACATTGGATCTAAGATTTACTGAATCAGCTAATTGCTTGAATGGCTTTCATTGATACCTAGCAGCTGTATTTTTTTGGAATCATGCTATCCTGTACTCTCCTTGCTAATTAAATGTTTCTGAAAAAAGTTTAAATTCAGCAAAACACAGGGGCTACTATAACAGACATTCATGTTCCCAACACCAAGGATGAATATTGTTGACATTTTGTCATATTTGCTTGACTTCCTATATTAAACAAAGTTGAAGGACCCTTTAATTCTTTCCTTGCCCACTCCTTTCACCCCTTCTCCCTACCTCCCTTTTCTCGATCCCCAGGCAACCAAATCTTGGACTTGACCTATATCAATCCAGCCAATTTTTCACACTTGTTTTCATGTGTAATCCCGTGAATAAATATAATATTTTTAATTGTGTGGTTTAAAAACAAAATGATACAAGTGGTGCCGTATTGTAGAACCTTTCTGCAGTTTTCTTTTTTCACACAGCGGTATGTTTTTTGATCTCATGTTCGTACATCTAACTCTAGTTCATTTCTTCTATTTGTTGTATAGTGTGCCATTATATAAATAGGCCACACTTTATTTAGACATCACCCTATTAATAAACCTTTAATTTCATTCATGCATTCATTTAATAAATATTTATTGAGCGCTTACCATGTCCTAGGTCCTGTGTTATGTACTCATGTTACATCAGTGAAGAAAACAGACAAAAATCTTTGCCACCATAGTACTTACATTCTGTTGGGGTAACACAACATAAATAATAACTATAATGAATAAGCCAAACATAAAGTATATTAGAAGGTGATAGGTTATATAGAAAAAGATTAAGGGGAATTGGGAGTGGCACTGAGGGAAACATGTTGCTATTGTAAACAGCGTGGCTTGGTGAACCCCCTTGATAAGATAATATTAGAGCAAAGACTTAATGTGAGGGAGTTAGTGACGTGAATATCTGGGGGAAGAGAATTCCTATCAGAGAAAAGAGTCAGTGCAAAGCCCCTAAGGTGGGAGTATGCCTGGTGTATTCAGGGAACACAAGGAAGTCAGCATGTCTGGAGAAGGGGGAACAAAGCGGGTGAGGAGGAGGGTTGGAATCCAGACGTCACAGGGTTGAAAGGGAAGAGATGATCATGATAGGCCATTGTAAGGACTTCGGCTTCTACTCTGAGGAAATGGGAAGTGCAGGATTTGGAACAGAGAAGTGACACAGTCTATGTTTGTTTTTGTTTTTTTTGTGGTACGCGGGCCTCTCACTGTTGTGGCCTCTCCCGTTGCGGAGCACAGGCTCCGGACGCGCAGGCTCAGCGGCCATGGCTCACGGACCCAGCCGCTCCGCGGCATGTGGGATCTTCCCAGACCGGGGCATGAACCTGCGTCCCCTGCATCGGCAGGCGGACTCTCAACCGCTGCACCACCAGGGAAGCCCACAGTCTATGTTTTAAAAGGGTCGCTTTGGCTATTGTTAAGAATAGACCGCATTGTAGCTAGGTTGGAAGCAAGGAGACCAGTTAGCAATCCAGGTGAGAGTTGATCGTGCCTCAGACCAGAGTGGTAACAGCAGAAGAGGTGAAAGTGCTAAGAGATTCTGAATATATTTTGAAGGTAGAAGCAACAAGATTTGCAGATGGATTAGGCATAGAGTATGAGAGAAATAGAGGAGTGAAGAATGACTCCAAGGTTTTCGCCTAAGTAACTGCAAGGGTAGAGTTGCCACCAACAGAAAGGACAGCTGTGGTAGAGCAGGTTTGGGAAGGAAGGGTCAGGAGCTCAGTTCTGGGTAGACTGAATTTGAGATGTCCATTGGATATCCACACGAATATGCTGAATGGAGAGTTGGATATATGAATCTGGAGTTCAGCAAAGAGGTCTGGCTAGAGTTATACGTTTAGAAGTCATCAGTTACACAAATCGTAGTTAAAGCCATGAGATGAGATGAAATCGCAAAGAGAGTGAGTGTAAAAAAGAATGTAAATAAAGAAACAAGGACTAAAACCTGGGTGTCTGCAATATTAAGGTCAGGGAGAAGAGAGGGAACCACACAAAGAGACTGAGAAGAAAAAGTATTGAAACTGGGAGAAAAACTACAATAATGCAGTGTCTGGGGAGCCAAGTGAAGAAAGTGAATCAAGGTGGAAGAAGTAACTAGTTGTGTCAAATGCTGTTTACTATGTCAGTAAGATAACAACTTTATCTTAACCATTAGCATTGCTGACTGGTGAGCGGTTGTAGTGGAGCCGTGGAGGTGAAACCTGATTGGAGTGGGCTTAAGTGAGAAGGGGAGGCTCGTCAAACACAGCAGCAGCTCTGGCATCTTTTTCTTCATTGATGAGAACCCATTCTCCCCACTCACGTTTTGAAAGGATCTGGAGTTGGCTTTGATTTGAGGGCCATCTATTCCTGTGGGGAGAAAAATTCCTGTCTGGAGGAAAGTGGAAATCATGCCAAAGATCAGAAAATCAGGACTACTCAAACTACATTATCTTTATTGCCACGGAATAAGTAATGGATGATGCATCAGAGAACAGTTGTGATGAATTCCACCTGCATAGTTTTTTAAATAGCCTTATTGAGATAAAATTCATACACCATACAATTCACTCATTTAAAGTGTACAATTTAATGACTTTTGGTATATTCACAGAGTTGTGTATCCATCGCCATAATCAAGTTTAGAGCATTTTCATCACTCCGTGATGAAACCCAGTACCCATTGCCCCTCTCCCCTCTCCACGGCAACCTCCGATCCACTTTGTCTCCTATGGGTTTGCCTTTTCTGAACATTTCATACAAGTGGATTTTGTGATTGGCTTCTTTCACTTAACATAACGTTTTCAGGGTTCGTCTATGTTGTAATATTTATCAGTACTTCATTTGTTTTTATTGTGGAGTAGTATTCCATTGTATGGCTATACCACATTTTGTTCATTCATTCAGGATGAGTCAGTGAACATTTGGGTTGTTTCCACTTTTCCAGATGTTTTCCACATGAAAATGCTACTCCGAACTTGTGTATAAAGTTTTTGTATAGTTAGATGTTTTGGGTTATCTTGGTATACATCTAGGAATGGGATTGCTGGGTTATATGGTGACTCTATATTTAACATTTTGAAGGACTGTTAAAGGGTTTTGAAAGTGGCTGCACTACTTTGTATGAGAGTTCAACCACCAATGTACAGAGGGTCCCTGACTTAGGATGGTTCAAACATACGATTTTTCGACTTTACAATGGTGCAAGAGCAATAAACATTCAGCAGAAACGGTAGCTCGAACTTTGAATTTTCCTTTTTATTTTCCTGGGCTAGCGATACGCAGTTTGATACTCTCTAATGATGCTGGGCATCAGCGGCGAGCCACAGCTCCCAGTCAGCCACAAGATTACGAGGGCAGACAACTGACAGACACACTTATGACAGTTGTGTACCCATACAACCAGTCTGCTTTTTGCTTTTAGTACAGTATTCAATAAATTACATGAGATGTTCAACACTTTATTATAAAACAGACTCTGTGCTAATTTTGCCCAACTGTAGCTGATGTAAGTGTTTTGAGCATGTTTAAGGTAGGCTAGGCTAAGCTATGATGTTGTGTATGTTAGATGTATTAAATGCATTTTCAACTTAGGATATTTTCAACTCAATGATGGGTTTATCAGGAAGTAACCCCATTGTAAGTTGAGAAAGATCTGTATAAAGGTTCCAAGTTTTTCATTTCTTTCCCCCAATTTTTTTGTTGTCAGTCTTTTTTTAAGTATCCTAATGAGTATAAAGTGGTATCTCAATGTGTTGTTTTCTCAATGTGGTTTTGATTTGCAATTTCCTAATGACTAATGATGTTGAGCATTTTTTCATGTGCTTATTAGTTATTTGTATATCTTCTTTGAAGAAGTGTCTTTTCAAATCCTTTGCCTATTTTAAATTGGTTTATCTGTCTTTTCATTGTTGAATTATGAGTTTTTTATGTAGTCTGGATACAGCTACCTTATCAGACATGATTTGCAAGTAACTTCTCCTACTTTGTGAACAGTCTTTCACTCTCTTGATGGTGTCCTTGAAACACAACATTTAAAAAAAATTTTTTTAACATCTTTATTGGAGTATAATTGCTTTACAATGGTGTGTTAGTTTCTGCTTTATAACATAGTGAATCAGTTATACATATACATATGTTCCCATATCTCTTCCCTCTTGCATCTCCCTCCCTCCCACCCTCCCTATCCCACCCCTCTAGGTGGTCACAAAGCACCGAGCTGATTTCCCTGTGCTATGCGGCTGCTTCCCACTAGCTATCTATTTTACGTTTGGTAGTGTATATATTTCCATGCCACTCTCTCACTTTGTCACAGCTTACCCTTCCCCCTCCCCATATCCTCAAGTCCATTCTCTAGTAGGTCTGTTTCTTTATTGCCATCTTACCCCTACGTACTTCATGACCTTTTTTTTTTTTCTTAGATTCCATATATATGTGTTAGCATACGGTATTTGTTTTTCTCTTTCTGACTTACTTCACTCTGTATGACAGACTCTAGGTCCATCCACATCACTACAAATAACTCAATTTCGTTTCTTTTTATGGCTGAGTAATAGTCCATTGTATATATGTGCCACATCTTCTTTATCCATTCATCCGATGATGGGCACTTAGGTTGCTTCCATCTCCGGGCTATTGTAAATAGAGCTGCAGTGAACATTTTGGTACATGACTCTTTTTGAATTATGGTTTTCTCAGGGTATATGCCCAGTAGTGGGATTGCTGGGTCATATGGTAGTTCTATTTGTAGTTTTTAAGGAACCTCCATACTGTTCTCCATAGTGGCTGTATCAATTTACATTCCCACCAACAGTGCAAGAGTGTTCCCTTTTCTCCACACCCTCCCCAGCATTTATTGTGAAACACAACATTTAAAAATTTTGATGAAGACCAGTTTATCTGTTTTTTCCTTTTGTTGCTTGTGCTATTGGTGTCATATGGACTAACAAATCACTGCTTAACCAAGGTCAAGAATACCTACTCCTGTTTTTTTTCTAAGCAGTTTATACTTTTGGCTCTTATACTGAGGTCTGTGATCCATCTTGAGTTAAGTTTTATGTATAGTGAGAGGTAGGGCTACAACATCATGCTTTTGCTTGTAGATATGTGCCTGTAGATGTTCAGTTGCCCTAGCATTATTTGTTGAAGAGACTATTCTTTCCCCCAATGAATTGTCTTGGCATCTTTGTTGAAAACCAATTGACCATAAAGGTAAGAATGTAATTCTGAACTCTCACTTCTTTTCCATTGATCTATATGTTCTATCCTTATACCATACATTTTCTAAATTACTGTAGTACTGGATATTAAACCAAGCTTGCATTTCTGGAATAAATCCCACTTGATTATGTTGTGTAATACTTTATATATGTTGCTGGATTTAATTTGCTAGTATTTTGTTAAGGGTCTTTGCATCTATATTCATGTCATTGGCCTATAGTTATTTTTGTTGTGATGTCTTTGCCTGGTTTTGGTTTCAGTATAATACACGCCTCCTAGAATGAGTAAGAAAGTGTGCCCTCATTTTTTATTTTTCCAGAAGAGATTGTGAGGAATCGGTATTAATTTTTTCAATGTTTATGGGAATTCACTAGTGAAATCTGCCCTCCACCCACCACCTAGGGTTCATTTTTGTTGTTGCTATGTTTACTTAGTGACTTTTCTGCCGCAATTCTGTAAAGTCTGTCTTCATAGTCATGTGTGGCCACTGCAGTCTCTGCTGGGTTAGCTTAGTACTCAGATAATGATTGAGCAGAAATGTCTAAATGCTTTGGTCCTGTATTTTCAACCCTTTGCTGAGGGGCTTACACGGGGCCTCAAGGTGAGCTAGAGGTAAGAGATTAGGGTCTTCTTAGATCTTTCCTGGACGTGTGCACAGCCCTGCACATACTTGTGGCCTGCTGGAGGCCCAGGAATGTGTCAGGTCTTTTAAAAGTACTCTATACGCATATCATTTTCCAGCTTTTCTCCTTAAGTTTTCTAGACAGCCTCTTGTTTTCTCCTACTGGTATCAGCACCTCAGGCAGTTGTAATATTAAATCATTGCTGATGATTATATTTGAAAAGCGTCTTAGGGCTGGGGCTTTTCCCACTGAGTGAGCGCTAATCAGGTCAAATAATAGCCGGCCCTGCAAATGGGGCTTTTCCCCATTTTCCAAATGGAGAGCTGTCAGACAGGTCGAGTAGTGATGATTTTCTGGGGCTGGATCTTTATGAGGAGCTCCAAACCCTCACATTCCCTTCCAGTGGCTGCTCTGCTGCTGTTTTCATGGCTACCACAGATATGGGGAGAGGCTAATGGGAATCGGGCAAGTTAAAATGCCACAAAGCTCTCTGTTTTTACTGAGATTTGGATGTTTTTCTTAAATAAATACTCTTCAGATTATTGCAAGCCTTTGGCTAATTTTCCAGAGTTTTGTAAAAGTTGACTTTGACAGTTTTTGCTTGTGTTCTCATTGCTTTTATGGAAGAACAGATTTTCAGAGGTCGTCGCTCTGCTATTCCAGAAGTGCCTCCACCTCATTTTAAACACCAGAAATGTTTTAACTTTTATTCAAGGCCAAGTATAGTTAGATTTACAAGCCTTTTACCTATTTTCACAAACTGAACACACCCATGTACAAGTTACATGGGTAACTTGCATTGCTCTTTATGCCCCTTTCCAATCACTAAACATCCCTTCCCTAAGATAACCTGGTTTTAAACTTAATATAATTTGAACCATTTAGTATACACTCTTTTATGTCTGTCTTCTTTCATTCAACATTAAGTTTGTGAGATTCTTTCCTGTTAAATGTAATTCAGTCTTCCTCATTGCCGTAGTATTCCGTTGAGTGAATATACCACAATTTATACATTCTCTGTAGGTGGACATTCGGATTACTTACAATATGGTGCTGTTACAGCATACTCTTGCACAGGTATTTTTGTGAACGTATGTAAACATTTCTGTTAGGTATATACCTAGAAATGGAATACCTGGGTCATACGTTACATGAATGCTGAGCATTAGTGGATACAGTCCGTTTTCAAAGTTGGTGGACCAATTTACATTCCCACAGCACTGTATAAGAGTTCTGTTTACTCAATATCCTTGCCATACTTGGTAGTATTTTGGGTTTTTCATTTTAATCATTCTGGTGAGAGTGTAGTGGTATCACAGTATGACTTTAATTTGCATTTAATGCACTTGGCCAATTTGTATAAGGTTATCTGCTTTTTTCTTATTAATTTGTAGGTATTCTTTTTTTTTTTTTTTTTTTTTTTTTAACGGTACGCGGGCCTCTCACAGTTGTGGCCTCTCCCGTTGTGGAGCACAGGCTCCGGACGCACAGGCTCAGCGGCCATGACTCACGGGCCCAGCCACTCCGCAGCATGTGGGATCTTTCCGGACCGGGACACGAACCCGTGTCCCCTGCATCGGTAGGCGGACTCTCAACCACTGCGCCACCAGGGACGCCCTGTAGGTAATTCTTTACATAGTCTGTGTACCAGTATAATCTGTATAGGTTTGCAGATAGCTCCTCCCACTCTGACTTGCCTTTTTTCCCTCTTTTAATGGTGGTGTTTGATAAAGAGACATCATTAATTTTAATGTAGTTTCATTTATCAAGATTTTTGCTTTATGTTTAGTACTTTTTAGATCGTATTAAAAATCCTTACTGACCAAAGGAAAGATGCAATCAACTGATTTAATTTTTTCTGCAAATTTTTAAAAATTTTAAAATATTTAGGCAGAACATTTTAGTCTACCCTGAAGAATACCAGTGTTTCCCCATGAGTGTATTTTACAGATGATTGTCCTCTTTCATTCACAAAATCACCAGCAAAGCATCAAGTCTTAGACAGCTCTATTCCAAAATATCTTTTATTCCTTCCTTTCAAACCCAGCAATTCCACTGAGTATATTTCTTACCCCATTTATTTCTAATCACCCTGTCTTCTGTTTTCAGAGATAACAGAACTCATTAGAGTTGAAGTTCTCTCACTTTCTGCTCTCCACTCCTATCCCACAAGATAGATCCTCATCTATATTTATTTCTCCTCCTCCTATTTCAGTGGAAGATGTAGGTCTCTCCCACCTTAAAAAACAAAACAAGGGCTTCCCTGGTGGCGCAGTGGTTGAGAGTCCGCCTGCCGATGCAGGGGACACGGGTTCATGCCCCGGTCCGGGAGGATCCCACCTGCCGCGGAGCGGCTGGCCCCGTGAGCCATGGCCGCTGGGCCTGCGCGTCCGGAACCTGTGCTCCGCGACGGGAGAGGCCACAACAGTGAGAGGCCCGCGTACCGCAAAACAAAACAAAACAAAACAAAATTTTTATTCTTAATCCCTACTAGTTACCTTTATTTCTATACTCCTTAAAAAAGAAATGTCTTACACATGTGATAAAATTGCATTGAACTAAATACACCCACACAATGAGTACATGTAAAACTGATGAAATCTAAATAGGGTGGATGGATTGTATCAAATTCAGTTTCCTGGTTGTGATATTGCACTATATTTATGCAAGGTGCTGCCACTGGGGGAACCTGGGTGAAGGGTGTACTGGATCTCTCAGTATTATTTCTTACAACTGTATGCAAATCTATAATTATCTCAGAATAAAAAGTTAAAAGAGTCTTTCTAAAAGTTATCTATAGTCATAATAACTACCATTTATTGAGTGCTTACTGTGTGCTAGGTACTGTACTAAGCACTGTCAGGTGGATACTGTTGTTAATCTCATTTTATAAATGATGAAACTGAGGCACAGAGAGGTTAAGTCATTTACACAGGGTTACCCAGCTACTGAGTGGCAGAACTAGCATTCAGATCTGGTAGCCTAAGCTCAGAGAGAGAGTTCTTATCCACTCTGCTATACTTCTTGTACATCTGCCTTCATATTCTGCCTCCTAGTCACGCTTCAACCCACCCCTCTATAATAGATTTAGCATTCATCCCAATCACTCCCCTGAACCTGCTTTTGCCTGGATCACCAACAAGTCCATTGCTAAATCTAATGGATTCTTTTTGGTCCTAACCATTCTTTCTGCAGCCTTTGTTATTGTTCATACATTCAACAGATATTTATTGAGCACCTACAGTGTGCCAGATTCTTGTTTTACAACAGTGAACAAGATGAGCAAAACTGCTGTTAACTGAAGAATACATGTCTTTACTTGTTATAATTAGGAGGTCAGAAACCTTTAATCACTGCTGACTTATTTGTGGACGGTCAACAGACCACCTTATTGTTCCATGCTTTTGTTTCTCTGTGGCTAAACCAGATTATATTGTTATTTTGTTTGTGATTTCACAACATAAGGCAGAATGTACTATATTTAATACCATTTTCACTTTTCTCCAGATTGAAATCTGACCTTTTCCAAGCAGTTGCCATGAATATGAATAAATTAAGAGAGCTAAATCCTAAAGTATACTACCTTCTTGTGTAATTATTAATGATATATTAATTTATGTTATAAATTATAATATTATAGATAAATTGTGAAAATTAATTGCCTTTGACCTTTTACTTAACTTTTTCCAAATAGGGATAATTGAATTAATCAATGCCACATTATTTGGAAACACCAGGAAGATCTCTGCAGAATATTCAATAAGTTTCATTCCATATAGCCAAATAAAAAGCTACTGGAAAATACTTGACTTCATGGAGACACCATGGTAGCTGTTTGCATATCACCAAAGCTGAGCTCTTGAGCCCTAGTTGAAGGAAAGGAATCATCTTGTCTCTTTCCACGTGTCCATGGTTATATTCTGTGTTTTTATTCCTTTCCCCAATTCAGTAAAGAAGCAAAAAAAAAAATCTCTCCTACTTCTTCATGTCAAAAAACAGCTCTTGTTTTATTAGTTCTAATGGGAATGTGTTTTGCTTGGTGATTGGAAGCAACTATAATCCTCTTGCTTCCATCCAGGGTTACTGTTTCTGTCTGATAGCTGTTTGTTTACAGCAGCAGTTAGCAATTTGCATGGACAGTGCTGTCAAAGTCACTGCCCTCAATGAATCCCAAATGCCTCTTGGAAGAAAGATGACAGATTCAACCCAGCGACTTGCAAAACTTTAAAAGCGATTCCTTGTCAAACATGTGAAAAACAGCTCTTCCCTCTCCATGACTTGAGGAAAAAAAACGAGAAATTATCTTATGCCAGATGGCGATTCCTTGCTAGTAAAATAGGCCTGGGCTGATTCAGCTTCATTCCTTTATGTTCCATTTGCAAAACCCACAAAGAACACATTTGGGGCCACTTTTCAGAGCTGGCAACAGCCTCTGCTTTTTAAGGAAATCAGATGGGCACACACACAAAAAGCCACAATGGATGAAGGGCTCGGAATCCCCAGGGTCCAGAAACAGGATGCATAGGCCTTAAATTCTAGGTCACCAATTAGAACCTGGCCTGGACCCAAGAATCATCCCAATTGTTGCCAGATTTGGTGACTTGATTGAATTTGGTTAAAACAAAAACAAATTGGGAAAAGGTTATATTTTCTTGTTGACTAAACCTCTTCTTAAAAGAAAAAAAAAAAGGAAGAAATAGAAACTATCTAAAAACATGCTTTCAGATGATAAGTGATTCCTAAATTTCAAATTTCTGTGGGTCTAAAGGACTCAGTCTTTAAGTCCAGTACCTTTCTTTGCCATTTACATGTAAGATATTACGACTGCTTTCATATATTTAGAATTCGTTTAGAGAGGATTTGACCAGTGTGCATGCGTGCATGTGTGTGTGTGTGCATGTGTGTGTGTCTTCTTAATTACATTGGCTTGTTAAATTGACATATAGTTGACTTATTATATTAGTTTCAGGTGTACAACATAGTGATTCAACATTTTTATAGATTACACATCATACAAAGTTATTATAAAATATTGACTAGATGCCCTGTGCTGAAATAGATGCCTCAGGACATAATGAAACCCTCTCACTGTCAGCTGCTAGCTAGGGATGTTGTGAAGAGAATTTAAACACTAGAATAGTAATGGTATTGGGTAGTTTTGAAGATGTCTTCTTCATCTAAAATTCTATGCATCATGAATTAGCCCCCCTAATTTTTTTAATTACCTTCATTTGCGGTATTTTTAGCCAAGGTAATACCTGTTGTCTGTTTGGTTTTGCCTTATATGCAAGAAGATATTGACCACCTTTGTTAATGTTCTGTTTTATTTCTTCAGGTGTCTGAACACACACAATTAAGTTGGATCCTTACCTGCATGGTCAGACTACCCCGATTACAACATTTACACCAGTGGAAGGTAAATGCCAGTGATCTGATTAATAAACAGAAAGAAGTTCAGTTCCCAGTGCAGCTATTTTTCCTCTTTCTGTTTATTTTTGTGTTAGGCTCTGGGAATCCTGAGTTTGCTGGCCTCCCTGGTCTGTTACTCTAGCAGCTAGCTAGACCAGCATCTTTAACCTCACCGCCTCAGGGTATGAAACAGATAGTAAGAGCGTTCTCTAAGATTCTTTCCAACTGAAAAACTGGATGAAAATATCCAGCTTATTAATTATTTGATTTTATCTGTGCATGGTCGGTCCTGAGTGACCTTTACATAGACTTGGTAATGACTTTGAACATGCCACATTCTAATTAACAAACAATCACCATTTCTGGATTACTGGACTCTGAAGTTGCCTCCACCGGAATTAACTGGCATTAAGGCCAGAACGTTTTCATTGTGGGGAGAAGAGACAGCATATTTTATTTAATATTTAAACAAGTTGAGTCCAAGCAACAGTTCAAACCCACAGAAAAATTAAGCCTGTTCTTTTTCTAAGAAGTTCAGCAGAGAAATATAAATTGGGTAATTCAAAGTACTTTACTCCCATGTATTTTTGCAATTGGATAACCTGAAGGTAGGTGGCCCACCACTATGTCAACACTGATATCAGTATCAAGCATCTTTCCAGCATATTTTCAGGGCCATTAATTTCCTCAAAAGGCTTTGATTTCCTATTTAGAAGGCTTCACATATGCTGCAGAGAGAAACAGACAGAGCTTTAACATGGCAGTGTCTAAATAGGAGGTACTGGCAATGCTGCAGAATCGTTACCTGCCAGGAGTTAAAAACAAAATTTTGTAATGTTCTCTACCGTATTTTGGTTTGGGGCAAGACTTTCCCATTTTATCGTAATATGGTAATGCTAAGCTGAACACTGAACGCTGAAATCCTTTTATAAGAACTGATTTAATGGGAAATGCTCCCACTTTTTTTTTTTTTTTAATTGGCTGCATTAGGTCTTCGTAGCTGCGCACAGGCTTTCTCTAGTTGGGGCAAGCAGGGGCTACTCCTTGTGGTGGTGTGCAGGCTTCTCATTGCAGTGGCTTCTCTTGTGGAGCATGGGCTGTAGGCACCTAGGCTCAGTAATTGTGGCTCGCGGGCTCAGTAGTTGTGGCGCACGGGCTTAGCTGCTCCGCGGCATATGGGATCTTCCTGACCCAGGGATCGAACCTGTATTCCCTGCATTGGCAGGTGGATTCCTAACCACTGCACCACCAGAGAAGTCCCTCCCACTTTAAAATAGTGTCTAAGGACCTCCTGGTAACACGTTACTAGTGAATGATTCTGAAGAAGGCTTCTACTAGTCCATGATTTCTTATCTTTGGGGAAAACATGGCTTTCAAAGCCAGTCTTAACTGTAGAGCATGGTATACTGCCTTCTATGGTCATTCCTTCATTAACAAATACTGGTGATGCCTTCTGCTAGTCTCATATCACACTAAGGCCTGGAGGTATTACAGTTACCAAGATGGATGGATGCAGCCCCTTTCATGAGGCTTATAGTTTATTTGGGAACAGACAGGTAAACAAACAAAGTGTAAAAAGTTTTAGGAGAGAAAGGTTCCAGTTCTATGGGAAGAGCTAAGAACCCCTAGGTTGGTTTTGATTGGGGCAGTGAGGGACAAAACAGGGGGGAGGAAGGGTAGGGTCAGGGCTGGAGAGGTCAGGGTTATTTGGAGGATTGATGAGATAGCACAGATGTGAGGCATCTGGGGCCCATAATAGGCATCCAATAAGTAATAGGGCTCTCCACACCTCCCCACTTCCTTTGTAGTTTCAAGGTCCAGTATTCTAATATAAAAAGACTATAAATCTAATACAGTAGCAATTTTTTAAATTTTTTTTGAGGTACGCGGGCCTCTCACTGTTGTGGCCTCTCCCGTTGCGGAGCACAGGCTCCGGACGCGCAGGTTCAGCGGCCATGGCTCATGGGCCTAGCCGCTCCACGGCATGTGGGATCTTCCCGGACCGGGACACGAACCCGTGTCCCCTGCATTGGCAGGCGGACTCTCAACCACTGCACCACCAGGGAAGCCCGACAGTAGCAATTTTTAAAGACTGGGTTCTTTTCCCATTTGCTCATTTCCAAATTAAATTTTTTTAAGGGAATTCCTTTACTTTTATTTATTTATTTTTGGCTGTGTTGTGTCTTCGTTTCTGTGCAAGGGCTTTCTCTAGCTGCGGCAAGCGGTGGCCACTCTTCATCTCAGGCCTCTCACTATCGCGACCTCTCTTGTTGCGCAGCACAGGCTCCAGATGCGCAGGCTCAGTAGTTGTGGCTCATGGGCCTAGTTGCTCCGCAGCATGTGGGATCTTCCAAGACCAGGGCTCAAACCCGTGTCCTCTGCATTGGCAGGCAGACTCTCAACCACTGTGCCACCAGGGAAGCCCCCCAAATTAAATTTTTATTATAATTACCCTATGATCATTGCAAACTGGCCTTTATCATGAACGTAGTAATAAGGTGTACTGAAGGAATTGTATGATCAAACTTTCAAATTTCCTATGAATGGCCTATAGCATTAGTGGTGCTGTAAGCCGGAAACTACTTGAAGTAACTAGAAAAATTTGTAACTAAATTATGGAACATTAAGATGATTAAAGAGAGAAGCTGTTGTTTTCAGACCCAGTCTCAAAGGGTGTGTCTGCATTTTGGTTGGGGAACCCCGAGTTGTGAGCACGTGAGTTTGGTCCTCAGAATCATGCAGATTTATAAATTGAGTTGTTCATTTCATTCAGGAATCTTTGGATTTCAGGGAAGTGATTCATATTAACTCAACAAATAAAACTTATCTACACACCAAAATATACCAAAATATCCATTTATCATTTTACAAGATATGATATACCTAGGCCTTAGAAGCAATTACCAGTGAACTGCACACAATAGTCCCTGCTAATAAGTAGCTCTGCTCAAAAAGCCAGATTCCCTGCAGCAAGGGAGTTAGTATCACTAGGGCTCACATTCAGCACCCAGTGCTCGCCAGTTGTTAAATATTTCTAGTATCACCTCCAGTGTTTCCATCAGCTTCCCTGTTAAGGAAATATTTTGATTTATACCACCTGTACTGTTTATTGGATCACTTTACTCTCAGGACAGATAATTAGGATTGGTTAGATGAAATTTTCTCTTAGTTTCATTGTTTTTAATGCCATGATTTTCTGGTTTTTTGTTTTGTTTTAATGTGATTTTAAGGGAACATTACAGTTTTGTCAATAGCAGAGTGTGAGACTTTCTGGGAAGTTTCCACAAACAATTTGATGTTAACTAATGTTAATTTATAAAAATTTAATTTCATGGTTTTTTCTGACCTTCCCTGTGAAATCTAGAATTTATCTGATTTGGAACCTAGAAAATCTTATGTCCTTACTTTAATAAAATGAAAAAGATATAGTGGCAGTGCAGGATCGTTTCAAGGGGCAGTGGGGAAGCAGATTCACCTTATTCCTGCCCAAGGCTGGAGCATGGAGACAAGCCAGCCAGAAGATGGCCAGAGTTACTAACAGGAACTGAGATAGAATGTTGTTACAGGTGGCTTCAAATCACCCCTTGCTTGCTTTAAAGATTTCCTAATTTAGCATTATAATTAGGTTCATGTCGGATTTGTTTCCCTCCTCTCTTTCCACCCCCGCAGGCAAAGACTGCCAAGGAGAAGCAGAATGGAACCATGGGCCTGCTCACCTACCCAGTACTCCAGGCAGCTGACGTTCTGCTGTACAAGTAAGGAGCAGAGTTCACCCCTCGTCCTAGATGTAGTCATGCTGACAAGAGAATGTCTCACCTATCTCAAAAAGATTCGGTTCACGGGGAAAGATGGGTACAGAAAGGATCAGACACATGAATCTATTTGTGTCTATTCCCTGGTAATAATACTAAATTATAGAAGTATGTTTTAATGTGAAACTAATAATATTAAGAAGTAGACCTTAGGGCTTCCCTGGTGGCGCAGTGGTTGAGAGTCCACCTGCCGCTGCAGGGGACATGGGTTCGTGCCCCGGTCCGGGAAGATCCCACATGCCACGGAGCGGCTGGGCCCGTGAGCCATGGCCGCTGAGCCTGCGCATCCGGAGCCTGTGCTCCGCAACGGGAGAGGCCACAACAGTGAGAGGCCCGCGTACCGCAAAAAAAAAAAGAGAAGTAGCCCTTAAATAGCACTTGCCATGTGTTGGAAAGAATTATAAGTGCTTTACATACATTAACCCATTTAATCCTCACAACAACCTTGTAAAACTATACCATCATCATCCTTAGTTTACAGATATGCAAACTTAGGCTCAGAGTGGTTAGTAACTTGCTTGAGGTCATGTGCTAGCGAGGCTTGGACCCAGGATTTGAGTCTAGAAAGTTTGGGTACAAAATCTGTGCTCTTAACCACTATAGAATATATCCTTCCCTAGTAATAATTACACTTCAAGAGTTTTAAATGTTGATTTCTTGTATAATCGAGACTCTCAAGCAATGCTGTCCCATAGAACTTGCTGCAGTTATGGAAATGTTCTCTACCTGCGTGAAGACCATAGCCGGTAGTCACATGTGGCTATTGAGCGCTTGAAATGTTGACAGAGGAACTGAATTTTAACTTGTATTTAACTTTCATTAATTTCAATTTAAATAGTTGCCTGTTGTAGTGGCTACTATATTGGACCTGCAGGTTGAGATCAAGTTTTTCAACATGGTATAGGGTGCCCTCACTTTTCTTGGACCCATAATCTATAAGTCAGCTACTGCTGCTACTTACAGGTCTCAAAACTATACAACTAGAGGATACGTGCGCTCTCTGGAGGGCTGGCCAGGGCTTCTGACCCCATTCCTCTCCCGATTCTTCCCTCCGATCCCCACATCACCTCCCTCGGCCCCCATTTGGCCTTCTAGAGATAAAGCCTCCCAGTCAGCATACAGTCATGGCCAAACCTTGCTACTGTGAAAGCTTCTGAGGAAAAAGAGAAACTATATGGGTCTTTTTTACCCCTTTCCCCTAAAACCTTGACCCCATAAAAGTGATTCTTCTGGGCTTTCCTGGTGACGCAGTGGTTAAGAATCCGCCTGCCAATGCAAGGGACATGGGTTCGAGCCCTGGTCCGGGAAGGTCCCACATGCCGCGAAGCAACTAAGCCCGTATGCCACAACTACTGAGCCTGTGCTCTAGAGCCCGTGAGTCACAACTACTGAAGCCCACGTGCCTAGAGCCTGTGCTCTGCAACAAGAGAAGCCACCACAATGAGAAGCCCATGCACTACAACGAAGAGTAGACCCCGCTCACCGCAGCTAGAGAAGGCCCGCACGCAGCAATGAAGACCCAACACAGCCAAAAATAAATAAAAATAAAATAAATTTATAAAAACAAAATAGTGATTCTTCTGTGGTAAAACTAGAATTCTTTGCATGTAAATGTGATAATAGCATGGAGATGACAGTATATGTACCTTGTGACATGACCTCAGAGCCCTCGTGCAATTATGATGGAAACAGCTAGAAGAATAGCTGCTTAACTTTACATATGAGGAATGTCCATTAGTACATGCAATCTATCTTTAATTCTGATTCAAACTTATGTGTTAGGATTATGTGTCTGTTTGATATATTAACTTGAATGCTGGACCCCTGATAGCATTTATTATTTATAATAAGTAACTTTTGACTTATCCTGGGAAATCTAGAACACTTTTCTCCAGGAGCAGCAAATGAAAGTCTAATGAGGGTCTAATAATATATTTCCCAGTGAAGTAGCATATTTACTTAGAAAGGTTCTGTAAAGAACTTTGATTTTGTCACCTGTAAAGATGAGAAAAATCATTATTAAAGGATTAAAATGAAATCTGTCACTTGGCTATGATTGATGATGATGTCTTTGACTATTACAAGCTTATGTCTAGTTTCGTTTTCAAGGGCTACTTCTCCATAGAACCAAAGGCTGATTTTTCAGCACCAGGATTTGGAAGCACACAGAACAGCAGATTTCTTCAACAGTTCAAGAGCTATAATGGGGGAGTCCTGTGAGTTCAGGGCTGTGAAAAAGAGTAAACTTGAACAAGAATGACTGCCCTCTGTGATACCATGGAGCACAGAGTGGGAAGGAACTTTAAAGGGCCTCTTCTTCGACTCCCTTGCTTTACAAATGCGGCCCAGGCAGGTTAAGCAATCTGCCCAAGCCATGCAGCCAGACAGTGGACAGAGGAGCCTCAGAGCGTGACTATGGTCTCCCGAGGCCAGTGCTCACCTTCCTTAAGGAGCCAGTCGTTGTGTTAGGAAACAAGGTCATCACATGAACAACCAGAGCAATATAGATAACATATAACAAAGTGATGATGAATTTATTTTTATCAGGAGCCCGAAAATACAATTGTCAGAATGATAAAAATCCTGCAGTTTCTTTCATTCATAAAGTGCATTAATGGGACATAGCTCAGGGGGTTATTAAACAGATTATGTATGCATTGATATCACCTAGTATATACTCAATACAAACATTTTAAGAGTGCAAGCAACATTTTAAAAGGCTGATATTGGCAGAAATATCTCCTTAACATCCCCAAATCGGTCATATCATCTACCTTTCTTTCAACCCAAGCCTGAAGTTGAGAATGTCCTCTTTTCTTACACAAAACAGTAATTATTTCAGAGGGGGCAGGTAAACACCAAGAGCTTTCCAATAGCTTCCTGTCTGTCTTACTCTGCCCAACATCAGCAGGTTCTCACAGTCGGTTAAGGGTTCCAAGGATAAGTACTTCTCCAGCCTCAGTAACCCCAGCCTACTCCCAGTAGCAAAAAAATTCCCATACTATAAATATTCCTTCTTTAACGCTTATTGATCTATTTGGTGGTTAGAATATGTACTAAGAATGCCATAAGATGCCTTTCTTTTTCCTATTTTCTGAAAAGAAAATTTTCATGGCGTATGTTTTTCTATCCCCATCAGGCTTCTGATATTTTATATATAACTTGTTAAACAGACAAAAGTATTTTTCTACAAAACTAGGTAATTATCAGTATTCAAGATGATTGTCTCCTACCTTAGCCTAGAAACTATCTCCCTGCAATGTCACGATTAGATCAAAGATGTGGAGCTGGTACCTGCATGCTCCTTTTCTAAAGGGAGATAGCCCTACGTTTCTTTCCTGTCTGGTCTTAGGCTGGACATACTGCTACCAGCCACCATGCTCCATCCCATAGACTCTGTTCCTTTGAGCTTTTTCCTCCTGCCATCTTCCTTCAGACTATTCCCCAGGGCGCCATTGCCACACCAGGGCATATGTGTCATTTGGACCACTGCAAAGTGTGCAGACAAGTACAATAAAATCAGCTCTGTCTACTACAACGTTTATTCTGCTAACATACAGTTCTCATCTGTATCACTGTGCTTCTTTCCAAGTTTAGAAATTTCCTAATTGCTTGATAATAAGTAGCAGAGGCAGGACTCAAACCCAGGTCTGATTTTTAGCCTGTACCATTGTTTTGCCTATAACAGAGCTCAAGCACTTGGGGTTACTTTTTGTTTGGTTTTGCTTCAGATAGTTCTGGATTTTGAAAAATATCATAACTAGAGTGTCTATGAATATATACATTATAAACATAGATAAATACAAAAAATAAAAATAGATACAAAAAACATTCATATTTTCTCTCACCAGAAAATGTGTATGTGGCCTCTTCATAAAATGTTGATGTGCAGGGCAGTTATAGATTTCATGTTTGCTTTTGTCAAAATCAGCATGAGAATTGAGTGGTACATGGTGGGGTGGAGAACAAACAAGAGGGAAGGGAATGGAAGAGGAGCCTTCCAGGTAAGTGTTTGAGAGATTAATGTAATTGTTTTGGCAGAACTTCGTAAGGAACCCAGGAATGGAGACCTGAGACCATCTTAAGCTTGAGAGCATAGTAAAATAGCAGGTATCTGAAGAGAGACAAATACTCAGAAAAAATGTTTATAATTTTTTATTTTATATCTACATTATTATTCTGAATATCTAAGTTCCAATAGCTAGATATATATATTAAGTAAATATTTCTCTCTCTCTCTCTCTCTCTCTCTCTCTATATATATATATATACACACACACATATATATATACACACATACATAGTTTTTATTAACATACAGCAAATACTTGTTAAGTAACTGTAAGGCCACTAATCTAGAAAAATGCACTGTGCATGGACTTGAGGGAAAGGGAAGAAGGAATTCACATGTGAGCATTATTTGCTAGGTGCCATACTGGCTGCTACACATACGTTATCTATTCAGATTCTCACAACAGCTCTGTAAGACAGTTAAGTGGTGTTATTCCCATTTTACAGATAAAAAATGGAGTTTGGGCTTCCCTGGTGGTGCAGTGGTTGAGAGTCCGCCTGCCGATGCAGGGGACACGGGTTCGTGCCCCGGTCCGGGAGGATCCCACGTGCTGCGGAGCGGCTAGGCCCGTGAGCCATGGCCGCTGAGTCTGCGCGTCCGGAGCCTGTGCTCCGCAACGGGAGAGACCACAACAGTGAGAGGCCCGTGTACCGCAAAAAAAAAAAAAAAAAAGAAGTTTTAGAGAGGTACCACTAAGTCTGCTCAACTAGAGATGAGAGTGATTACCTGGGCTACTCAGTTTCTCTTTCTCAAGAACTAGAACAGAGAAATACAGGAAGAGGATAAGAAGATAGTGAAAGCAAAAGCTGAAATGACAAAGGAAAATGTGGAAACAGAGGCCTCAAGGAACTATGAGTAAGCAGAACCAAAACCAACCCCAAGCCAAGAGTACAGAGAGTAAGATGTTTGGTCGGAAACGTCAGACTTGGTAATTCCAGAGAGAAGCTGAGTTGCTGTAATGTCTGAGGATCAGACCACTGCCATTGAGAACAGTTGAGATAATTCATTCCTAAAACTGCTTTGGAGACATCTAGTTTTTGCATTACATTCTTTCTTTGTGAAGTCAGTGTGTCCTGAATGTTTATGAGATTCTGAAAGCTGCTGGCCAAATGTCATTTCAGTACTCTGCTGAGGTTCACATACTTACCCACAACAGCCAAAGCAATCATTTCTTCTCTTTCTCTTTCACTTTTGAGCTTTCAGACAAGCGCCTACAGTAAACCAGAACCCTACTGGAAAGCAGTCTGAGAAATGTAGCTTACAGGCTGCTAGCCCCTGAAAATCAAGAAATAACGTAGAAGGAAACAATGATGCTGAGAGGTCAAGAGACAATCCAGTACACTCTCCTAAAAGCAGGGGGAAGCTATTTGTGCGCTTTTAAGGACAGAGTGAAATGATTTGATTTGTACTTTTAAAAGAACTAATTAAAATACACAGAATGAGTTATAGGGGCACAAGAGCAGCCAGGGTAGTCTATTAAGAGGCTCTTTCATTAGCCTATTTAGACCATGATGGTGACAGTGAAGATGAAGAGAAGAGACAAATTTAAGAGATTTTAGGATGTAAAGTGGATAAGATTTCGTAATGGATTGGATGTGTATGAGAAAGAGCTATCAGGGATGTCCCCAGGTTCCTGACTTATGCAGCTAGATTGATGGTGTTGCCATTCATTGAGATAGGGAATACTGTAAGAGGACTAGCCAGAAGAATTTATAGCTGCAGTTAGTGTTCTCTCTCCTCTTGGAAGCTAACTCCCTAGAAGTTAAAACCTTCTTTATATCTCTCATAGTACTGGCACCAGGCCTTGCATAGCATAGGTCTTCAATAAATAATTGCTAAATTAAAGAGTCATTACAATATAGCCAACAAGCAACCAGTGGTGGTGAATTCATCCTTTACAAAAGGAAAAACGGCACCAAACTCCTATCGCAGCCAGGCTGGTTAAAGGCAGTAGCGCCGAAAATGCATAAACACAGCCAAAGAAGTAGGAAAAAAAGTAAGAGAACAAATCTCTGTGAGCAGATATTTGTAGGCAATGATTATTCATCTGGACACTAATTCTGCCAGAGGGGTGGGGTGGATCCCAAGTAAACGTAGATGCCACAAGGAACTAAGCAAAAAAAAAATGGTTTAGTCACCAAGGAAGATGATCAGACGCATTATTGTGTGACAGAAGTTGTAACAATCAAAATTATGAAAGACTTTTGTTTTATGTTGTGTCTAAGAAAGTACAGTCAGGGTAAGTAAAAAAAAAAAAAGAAAATGGGGAAAAAGAGAAGACATATTAATATGGAGATCATTATGTAGGGTATAAATTTTAAAAGAACAGCACTAAATTATTTGAAGTGAGAGGAAGAGTGTGAGTAGAGAGGTTGAAATGTGAAGAGAATCAGCCCCATAAGTGAGCAGAATCAAAGACAGACTGAATTAATGTAGAGTGTAAACTCAATGGATGAGAAGTAAGGGCCAAGATAAATTACAGGAGGTGAAAGGACCAGCTGGAGCAGAGGGAGGAAAGACTAGAAACAAACAAACTAAAATCAGATGAAAAAGCCAAGTGGAGCAATAGGTCCAGGTGAAAAAAATTAAAATTTTTTTAATCCTTTTTTGAAAAAGAAAAACCTCACAGAATTGTAAGAAAAGAGGCTAGGATCCGACATAAGGCAAAGACACATGCAGAGTCATTATGAAAACTAAATGTGTTTTCTGTTTAGTTTGGTTGCTTGGTGAATCTGGAACCATTTTGACATGTGGAAATATTCATTTTGATGTGCTTAAAGTGTATTGATTATGGTAATTGTTTTTTCTGTGTTAGTTGCAGTCCATTGTGATTTCCTATGGGCTACTGTAATTGCTTTTTAACCTGCCCTGTTGGCTAATTTGGTTTGGGGGAGTCAAGGTAACCTCTGCGTGTCAGCCTCACTATAATTACAAGACAGGAGTGCAAAGTCCAGTCAAAGGACAGGAATTTAGGAAGGTGGGCGTGTGCACGTACATCTCAGAGAGGAGCACGTACAGGGTTGTGGACAGGAGGGAAACATAAAAAGGAACATTTTTGTTTTCGCCACTTGTCAAGCCAGTGACTTTCTTCTCCAGGCTGTGTGGAAGAGAGCACTGGACATGGCCTAACAATCATTTTGTAGAATTTCCTAAATTTATTTACTGACCTTAGAAGAAGAGAAACTACTTTCTGATCCTTTGTCATGGTCCCTGGATTTTCCCTTTGCCTTCATTATCCTATCTCTGTTTTCCTTAAATTAAAAGACTCCTTAGAATTCCTATAACATACCATTTATATTTGGGTATAACCTAATCAGATATATAAACTATCAGTTTGAAATATTTCTTCTTCCCAAATCAGGATTGCTGCCCAGGTCTGTGACTGTCTCTGGGATTTTATGTTGATATTTATGTTCGTGGTATGAGTCAGCTATCAAAAAGGAAAATGGTCCTGGTTTGAAAAAGGCCACAAGGTACCTCACATCAAGGTCCCTAATATACCTTTCTTGTATCATTTTGTCCTTCATGGTATCAGATATTAATGACTATATGTTATAGCCAGTGTTGATTGAGCTCTTACTATCAAGTATTGTGCTATGCTTGGTTAGCTCATCTAATCTTTGAAACAACAGTAAGAGGTACACACCATTCTGATCCTCATTTTGTAGAGGAAATGGAGGCTTAGGAACAGTAAGACACTTGGCTATGGTAACTCGCTAGTAGCTGTTGGAGCTATGATTTAGATTCAGTCTGATCATAAGCTGATTTTATTATAATTTTTCTCTTGGTATATAACTATATACATTATACTTACTTCCTCTTAAGATCATTCATTTATTGAAGAAATATTTGTTGAGTTTCTCGTACCTACCAGGCAAATCTAGTAGGCGTTGGAAATAGATTGAAAAGCAAGACAAGTTCTCAAAAAGCTTATTTGATAGCAGGAGAGAAAATAACATACAATTAAATAAACAAACAAATGAAGTAAAATACTTAGACTAGGGTTAATACTATAAAGAAAATAAATAAGATACTGTGAAAAAGAATAAGAGGGGGAAGCCAACTGTGGAGGTGGTAGTTAGGGATGTCTTCTCCAAAGAGGTGATATTTAAGCTTAGACCTGAAATCAAGGCAACAATAGGCAGGATTTAAGGGAGGAACATTCTGGTAGGATAGAAGAGCAATATGTTCAATAGATCCAGCTCCCTGCCCTAAACACTTGAATTGTAAACTTTCCAGGATACACCATTTTGTTTTCTGTCTTCTGTAGACCTATAGGGTCTAGTAGTAGGAGAGTCAATGGTCTCTCACAGGTTCATTTCAATGTTCTACTATAATTTAAGCATTCTCTATTCAACAGGAAAAAATTAAAAATCACTGCTACTATTTCTGTTCTTTTTAACATATTGGTGCATTTCCTCCAAACCAGTTTTTGAAGTTAACATTTCTTGTTTGCACACTGTCTACCAGGCACCAAACTGTGAGCTTTGCATGCATTATTTTACTCACTCATCAAGCAACCCCATGAGTAGGAACTTATTATTAGTCAGCTTTAAAAATGAAACAGATTTAGGTTGAATACCTCTCCCAGGAACACGCAACTGGTGAGTGGCAGAGCAGGAATCTGACCCCAGAACTGCCTGACAGCAGAGCGCCCCCTCTAACCACTATGGCCTCTCCTTTATCTGAATGTACATTATATGTATTTTCCAAAAAGCTTGCATCCTGGGTTTTGTTTATTTTTTTTGGCTTATATTTTCCCACATCATTAAATGTTTTCTGTTTTTATTGATTTTAATGTCTTCTTTGTTTTCTGCCTTTTGCTATATAGATTGTGGTTTTTTTGCTTTTATGTATTCCAATGGTTTGGAAGGTGTGCTTTCTGTTTTTAATTCTAGCAGTGACCATCTTTAAACAAAGACCACCCAAATGAGAAAACAGCCTTTCAGAACTTGTCACAGCAAGAGACTCAGCCACCATCACTTGTGTTCCGCAGGCAAGCAGGGGAGTACAGAGGCCTTATAGGAAAGAAAGTCTTCAGGGATGCTCTGTTTAGAGGTTGTTGCCACGGGGAAGCTGGAGGCTGACTAACTAGAAACGAGGCATCTTATGTGATTGGTTTGGGAAGCATATTTGACTTTCTCTGGTTGGTCCTGAGTTGGACAAAGCTAGGACAAAGAACTGGGACGTTGGCAGTCATTGACCAAGTCTTGACCATGCTGGGCCCATTGCTGCAGAGACTGTGGCTTGGCCTCCTGAGCTAGTTGCTCCAGAGGTTTTGGGTCAGTTTTTTTGGCCATATAATGTCTGGCCATTGTCCATTTCTATGCCAGTTTCTCTCTTTTCAAATATGTGTTTTTGAATCTTTTGCTGATCATTCCAAATAAAAATGTTATCATGATATCATGTGGTAAGATGGGTTATTAATCACACTTGTAGATCCTCAGTCAATACTCACACTTCGTTTTGATTTTGTAAACTAACCTGGGATTTTCAATAGATTGTTGTTATTTAAATGGCTTGATTTTAGACTACATCATTTTCTATTTCAAATTGTAACCAAAATTTAGACTTTATGTTTTTTAGTCTTTACAGCCAGTCCTTATACCTTGGCATCTCCATTTCTGAGTTCTTTAGTCTGTAGATTTGCTTCAAATTTTTTTCCAGTCCTTTACATGCCTGAGAATTTCTTTCTGTTCAGCTTGCCTCATCAGTAAAATGGGATTAAGTACAATAACAATACATTAAAAGTGCTTAACAAAGTGTACAGCATATAGGAAGTGTTCAGTAGCTATTAGCTACTTTATTATCATCATCATCATTATTATTATAGTTCACATATAAAACACAGCTTGGCTAGGTTTTTAATACTTTTTTCTCACAACCCTATAAACATTGTTCCATTGTATTATCAACCTGATTTCTCTTATTTTTGTCTTTATTTTCTGACTGTGGCCTATAGGATTTTTTTCTTTACCTTGTCATTTAAAATTTCTTCTGGTTGTGTTTTGGTGTGATTCTCCAGTGTTTTTTTCCTGAAACTTGTTGAGTTCCTTCGATACTCAGTTTTGTTTGCTTACTTGTTTATTCTTAGTTCAGTAAATCCTCCTTCTGTCTGAGGTTATTGCTTCGTTCAGATGATCTTGATGTCTTCCTGAGGAGGACCATAATCTTAGATCAGAGCATGGTCCTCCAACCTGTCATTTGCTCATCACACTTCTTTTTTTCCTCTTGCTCTGAGTTCCTGAAGAGCCTCAAGTTTCTTATCCATGTCACTGCTATGACCTGTCCTTAGGATTCTGCTCCTACTTCTCCCATTTCTTCTATTATGTGTTTGGTTTTATTTCATCATTTCACTTTCCCTTCATTTTATTGTTTTCTGTCACCACCTATGTTTTTCTCCTTTTGCGATTTCTTGCTCATGTCTCATAACAGCCATGCATTTTTTAATCCTATTGAGGTTACCCAGCAATTTTCTTTAAAAAACAAGACAGAACTAGGGGCTTCCCTGGTGGCGCAGTGGTTGAGAGTCCGCCTGCCGATGCAGGGGACACGGGTTTGTGCCCCGGTCCGGGAGGATCCCACATGCCGCGGAGCGGCTGGGCCCGTGAGCCATGGCCGCTGGGCCTGCGCATCCAGAGCCTATGCTCCGCAACGGGAGAGGCCACAGCAGTGAGAGGCCCGCGTACCACAAAAAAAAAAAAACAAGACAGAACTGTTTCTTGTAAAAGTGCTTTTCAAATGTTTGACCTTCCTCAGGGTCTGAAGGGTAAAGTTCCCCTTCCTTTGTTCCACGATATTTTTCATAGGCCCTGTTATTGGGGCCTTTTACTTGTCTGTTTGATCAATTGATTTTTATGTGTTGGGTTTTTAAAATCCATATTGGAACAAGAAAACTATATTCAAATAGCGTCTGCCCATAGACAAAATCTATGAAAGGCCCTTGTGTCCACCTTCTGTCTACCTGGACGCTAGTTGAATTCCCTGCTCAGAATTCAACAGGAGAGCAGAATAGTGCACTGTGCACTTAGCGCAATTGTTTGTGTTGCTCAACTAAGCAACACAACAATACTATCTAAGGTTAGTATTTCTGCCTTAGATTTTCTCCTACTCCTGTCTGCCTGGCTCTTTCATTCTCTGAGCAGATGTATCACATGAAAAAGAATAGTCACCAGGATACACTGCTACCAGGTCTTATCCTGCTTCATTCTCTCACCTTCAGCACTTTACTTTTTAATTCTTTCACAAAGAAGCCTTTTAGGGGGCTTCCCTGGTGGCGCAGTGGTTGAGAGTCCGCCTGCCGATGCAGGGAACACAGGTTCGTGCCCCGGTCCGGGAAGATCCCACATGCCGCGGAGCGGCTGGGCCCGTGAGCCATGGCCGCTGAGCCTGCGCATCCGGAGATTGTGCTCCGCAGGGGAGAGGCCACAACAGTGAAAGGCCCGCGTACCGCAAAAAAACAAACAAAAAAAAGAAAGTCAATGAAAAAGAAGCCTTTTAGTTTGATGCAGTCCCATTTGTTTATTTTTGCTTTTGTTGTCCTTGCCTGTGGAATCAGATCCAAAATAAATATCCCTAAGACCAATGTAAAGAAGATCACCACCTATGTTTTCTTCTAGGAATTTTATGGTTTCAAGTCATACATTCAAGTCTTTAATCCCATTTTGAGTTAATTTTTGTATATGGTGTAAGTTACTGGTCCAGTTTCATTCTTTTGCATGTAGCCTTCCATTTTTCCCAACACCATTTATTGAGGAGAGTTTTTTTTCTCAATTGTATATTCTTGCCTCCTTTGTCATAGATTAATTAACTGTACATGCATGTGTTTATTTCTGGGCTCTCTATTCTGTTCCATTGATCTGTGTGTCTGTTTTTCTGCCAGTATAATCTGCTTTGATGGTTGTAGCTTTGTAGTATAGCTTTAAATCAGGGATAAAGTAGCTAGTCTTTATGATAGTCAAAACTATCTTCACTTCCTCATGCTCTACACAACTATTTTCAATAAACCAGTAGCCTGTGGACAGTAATTCACAAGGAAAATAATATCTCTTCCAGTTTTTCAAGGACCACTAATTAACCATGAGGCTAGGAGGTTCTCTCTATAACAAAGTACCGTAGTTTTCTAGCAGTTTTTCTTTTCTGTGGTTGTTTTGAATAGTTGCTATTCTACTCATATGTACAATTGTCATTTAAATATTCAAGTTTACTTTAAGGCTGCTGCTTTCACAGGCAGAATATTAAACTTCCTTGATCAAGATACTGCAGCACTTTATTAACTAGACTATCAAATGTCAACTCCCAGCCAAACATTAAATACTTAAAGTCACCTGCCTCCTTCCCCACTAATATTTCAGTATAACATTTTCCCCATCAAGACTTCTCTATAATGGTTAATTCTTCCCTTGTTTGATGTACCTCGTCATGATCCAACACTGCAATCTTTATATATGGGACTAAACTAATTATAAATAAAGTCCTTATATGTTGATAATTTTCATTTTACATCTTCATTTTTTTTTTCTTTTTTTTTTTGCGGTACGCGGGCCTCTCACCGTTGGGGCCTCTCCCCTGCGGAGCACAATCTCTGGATGCGCAGGCTCAGCGGCCATGGCTCACGGGCCCAGCCGCTCTGTGGCATGTGGGATCTTCCCAGACCGGGGCACAAACCTGCGTCCCCTGCATCGGCAGGCAGACTCCCAACCACTGCGCCACCAGGGAAGCCCCATCTTCATTTTTTAATAAAATAAAATATTGCAGCTAAAATCAAGGTCTCCTTTGTTCCTTTCCCCAGACCCATTCTCTTTCCTTCTTTAGAGGCAGCTATGATCATGAATTTGTAGAGGAGCTTCCAGTATGTTTTTATACTTATGTATGCATCTATAAACAATATATAATATTGTCATATGTACTTTTAAGATAAATGTTCATGTACTCTACACGTCTTCTGCGACTTGCTTTTTTTCATTCAACATTGTTTTGGAGATCCATCAACATTGTACTAATAGATATTGTTCATTTAAGTTCCCTGCAGTATATTAATTGTTCTGTGATTACAATTTACTTGAAAACGAAAGAGCATATTCCAAAAAGATCTTGAGTTACTCGCTGTGTGACAGGGAAGGAAAACTCTTGCCCAAAGAGCTTTCTGCCATCTTTGATGTGAAGAGTGGGCTGGAGTGTCTTTCAAGTGTGAGTGCAAGCTCTGAAGTAAAAAGCATCTGGTCAAAGCTAGGATAATATGTGCTAACTGGGTGAGGGAAAGAGGAGTGGTTTAAAATACACTTATGCTTGGAACATATGCTATATAAGATACCATTCCTCCCTCCCAGCAAGATCCTGTCACCCTGCTGTTGAAGGCTGTATTCTTCTGCTGTGGAAGAAACAGAACTAGAGTAGACAAATGTCTCCTTGCCATTTGTCTGATACACAGATAAAGACTTGGGTCTCAACACTCCCTCCGTAGCTGGTGAACATTTGTTGAACATGAGCAGTGAAATAGGCATGGGAAATGCATCTGCTTGCAATATCATTTTAGTATAAGCAGGAGCCTTGCTGAGTTTCTCTGTCTGTCTTTTATTAAAGGTCCACACACGTTCCTGTTGGGGAGGATCAAGTCCAGCACATGGAGCTAGTTCAGGATCTAGCACAGGGGTTTAACAAGAAGTACGGGGAGTTCTTCCCAGTACCCAGGTCCATTCTGAGTAAGTAACAAACATACGATTTTTCAATCAGGATGCATTTTGAAGAGAGGATTGGATAACGGACTGAGAAGCTTGGAACTTTCTTGGGACTAAACTTGGCTTCGTCGTGCACAGATTTCAGGATTTATAATGAGAATCCCATCTTTTTCTGTAATGTAGGACTAGTAGACCTCATTGGATTATTGACTAAAATAACCAAAAGTTTGAAAAGTATGGGAGAGACTAGAAACTACAAATAATCATTTTCATTATAGAGTATCATATATATATATATATATATATATATATATATATATACACACACATATATATATATGTGTGTATATATATAAACATATCTCATTTGGTAGAGCAGGTATCTTTCCCTATTTCATAGATGAGTAAACTAAGGATTGGCAAGCCTGACTTTGTATCCAAGTCGCGTATCTAGCTGGTGGCAAAGCTGGGCCCTACATTGAGCTCTTCCGGTTCCAAAGCCAGCTGACCTTGCCTTCTCTATTCACAGTAGAACAAAAGTCATAAGAGTGAGAACTGCTGGATCATAATCTAGATAAAACAAGAGGGCATTGATCATCCTCGCACTTTGCCTTCTTAAATACACAACTGAGATAGAATGTACAATCTACCTACTGAATCCAAAACCTCATCTGCTTGCAAGGCTATGCTAGTCTGGAATCTTCTCAAGAGAAAAAGCTGTAAATCTCTATCAACATTTTGGTAGCAGTGTAAACTTGTGGCAGGGGCGGAGATCACTGAACCTAAGCTCTGCCCATCTTTATTAAGGTGGCTGCATTTTAAAGAATATAACATGTGCCTAGTGTCAATTTAGAAGCATAAGGTGGATATAAATTACTAAGTTATTCCAACAGTTCACACAAATAAATTCAGGGCACCCCATGCATTGAAATCAACCTTCTTTTAGCAACGAGGACTATTTTAATGCTTTGGCTAATTGTTATTTTACCTATTTCAACTTTATATGTTTCTGTAATAGCCATAAATTAGGCAATTATTAATAACACAGGTTTTATGAAGCACAGCTTAACATCTTGATTCTATCAGAGCAATAAACAAGTCACTTCTCTCACTCTTGCGTGTGTGTGTGTGTGTGTGTTGGTAATTACTTATATAATCATGGGTAAAGAAATGGAAGGATGCCGCAGGTTGTGAAAACTGGCATGGGGGTAGGAAGGGCAGTGGTTGTGGGCAGGGGGTGATTAGCCAATAAGGAAGAGCAGAGAAGAAGGAAATAGACAATACTTTTTTTAATAGGTATGCACAGCAAAAACAGTATGATTGATACAATTTCATTTGTGTAAGATTATATGTTTTTATGTTTATATATGCATTAACAGATGCATGAAAATATGATCAAAATATTAACATTTTATTACACATTTCAGACACCTTTACTTTCATGCTTATAGAAATTGCTAATTTATTACAATGAGTATAATCAGATAAAAATAATAAAGTTATTTGGTGTTCTTGGCACTTTTTAAGATCTAGACACTGACATTCCTATTGGTGTTTACTCTTTTGTTTTGTTTTTTTGTTTGATTTTTGTTTCTCGTACGTGTGTGTTGGTGTTTTTACCTAGCATCAATGAAGAAGGTAAAATCCCTGCGTGATCCGTCTGCCAAGATGTCAAAATCAGACCCTGATAAACTGGCCACTGTCAGAATAACAGACAGCCCGGAGGAGATAGTGCAGAAGTTCCGCAAGGCTGTGACGGACTTCACCTCGGAGGTCACCTATGAGCCAGCCAGCCGAGGGGGCGTGTCCAACCTGGTGGCCATCCATGCAGCAGTGACAGGGCTCCCTGTGGAGGAGGTGGTCTGCCGCAGCGCTGGCATCGACACCGCTCGCTACAAGCTGGTGGTGGCAGATGCTGTGATTGAGAAATTTGCTCCAATTAAGAGGGAAATTGAAAAACTGAAGACGAACAAGGACCACTTAGAGAAGGTTTTACAAGCTGGGTCAGCAAAAGCCAAAGAATTAGCATATCCCGTGTGCCAGGAGGTGAAGAAATTGGTGGGGTTTCTATAGGAAGTTTCAACGAGTCACAAAAAGTCTTTTCTATCTTGTGGTCCACGCACTCCTATTAAGGCAGCTTTCCTCACAAGGGAACGATTAGTTTGGGGACACACAATTTGGTATACCTGATCATTGGCTTCATCTGATGAATAATGATTTGTAGCCTTCAAATAGAGCAATGTTCTAAATCCCATCAGCAAAATTCTGTGGGAAAAAAAAAGAGCACACAAGAAGGCATAGCTATCTGAATCCTCAATTATGTGAGGCACACTCGGCCTCATTTATTCACACAAATGTGATTGAGGTAAGTAGCAATTTGGCAAGTGGGTGTTTCATTTGTGTCTCTCTCTGAAGTCCTTACTGTCACAGGTGCTCACTTCATCTATCCCACCCCTTTTAAAAAGTAATATGTAGACGTTTTAGGCTTATAATCCTTGGGATGCCATTTGAACCAATTTGTGTTCAGATCTCCTAAAAATAGGTTGATGATTATCATTCATTTGTCACTGAGATGGTACCTGCTTTATTGTGTTTAATCTATTTATTTCCCAAGAGACCACACTGACTATTCTAGCAAGTGTTATTTGGGTTTTTTGCTTGTTTTTTAAATTCAGAGGTACATGGTATGACCTTCTGAGAAGGTTGCATTATTTCAGCTTGATTTATTTATTGTACAAAAGCCCGAGTCCATACATTATGTTCTTAATAAGTACTTCCTTGCATTTGTCTCTCAGTGTAATATCACCAACCCACTGTGAAATCTAGAGGAGAGGAATTACCGTTTTACACCTGAGGAGCATGAAGCTTAGAGAGTACAATTAGCTTGTACAGTATCTCTCCGTGAGTAAGAAGCAAATCCAGGATCAAAACCATTACTCCTTATTCCTAAGAATAGTGCTTTTTTCGTCAGTACAGAAGTCAGAAGTCACAGAAGCCAGCATGTTTGAGACTACAAGCATTCTTGTTTTGAAAGTGGGCACTGGAAATATAAGACCTGAACTACTGACACTGTTTATATCAGCAAGTCAACCACTAGCTGCCAGCTTTCAACCTGGATTCAGCCAACCTTGGTCACATTTGTTACTCAGAATCCCCAAGGCCGGTCCCAGGTCCTGTTTTCTATGCTTGTTTCAGAGACACTTCAAAGTATATTCTGCCCGACTGCAAGAGTAGTTGGCCTGACAAGTCAGATTTTCCCAGTGAGCGGGAGCTTCTCATCTTACCTTTACCTCAGCCTAAGTAGTAGCAAGTCACTCTAAAAACTACCTTCTCCGCACATCCCTTTCCCACACCTGAAAGCGGAAATGATCATTGTGACTCAGCGCACCACGGCCTGATTGATTTTGTAACAGAAATTACTTGTAAGTTTTTTGCCAATTGTCACCATTTATATATGAGTGACGAGCATGTTGGGCAAAGAATTTTTCCTCGTTTCCTAAGAGAAGAAAGTAGAGTGGTCCTTTTATCAGAACAGATGGAAATACACCTAACACTGCATCCCAGAATCCAAATTAAAAGACCCTTTTTGGATCTTTTCTTGGAATGGGTTGTCTAGAGTGGGCTCTGAGGAGCCTCTTTGGCATTATTTTCTGCAAGCCTCTTTTTTTGTTGTTGTTTGGTTGGTTTTTTCCTTTCAAAGAAACCCTAGTATGAATACTGGAAAATGACTAAATTAAAGGTGGATCTATCAAACTGTCCGTGTGTTTTCTTTACCCCCTTGCCACACCTTTCATCCAAAGAACTAAAGGCACCATGGAAAGAATCTCAGAGGAGGAAAACTAGATGACGTGTGGTAACTTCTAAGGAGCAAATCCCTGTACAGAAGAGGTTGGGCTTGTGAGAATCCTGTTGTTGTATGAAAGTGACCTGAGGACTCATCAAGTCTAATACCCAAGTCCATAATGACTGAGAGAGGTGTCCCTTGATCTCAGGAAGCTGATAAAAGAGCCAAGGCTAGAACCTAGATTTGTTTTTACACCCTTCCACTTGCCATTTACAGGACTCAGCACAATCTTCTTATCGAGATGAAAAACTGGAGAGAAATCCAACTCGTGACTTACCCTCTAGGTGATTTTAATTGTTTTTTTCTGTATGTTTTGTGGAGAGTTGAAATGAAAAACACCTAGATGGTGGTAATAATGCTCAGGTAACTTGGTGCTCTGTAGCTCCACCTACTGACAAACCATACTTCAAACCCACCTTGACAGACTGTCACTCAAAATACAATGGAGGTATCTTGCCCGTTGTAGGTGCCTCACAAACATCTATCAAAATAATGTCAGAACAGGGGCTAGAGAGTCCTAATGAAGTATGGATTTTTTGGTAAGAAACCTTCTTGATGCAGACCATAAAAATGCTCATCATAAAACAATAACTAACACCTGAGTCCTCACTAGGTCTCAGGCACCATTACTCAATATCTTATAACAGTGTTTTTCAAAGTGTGGTCTCCAGACCAGCAACATGAGCATCACCTGGGAACTCATTAAGGATGCAGATTCTCTGGCTCTACCCCAGACCTACTGAAGCAAAACTTTGCAGATGAACCCAGCAATCCATTTTAACAGCCGTCCAGGTAATTCTAATGCATGCTAAATTTAAAGAACCACTGCTTTTATATATATTCTCTCATTTAGTCCTCATAACACAATAAAGTGAAACTATTATCAATCTCATGTTATTAAGGATGAAACCAAAGCTGCGGGGGTGGTGAGTAATTTGCCTAAGATAGTTCAGCTTCCAAGAGCTAGTCAGGTCATCTGATCCAGAGTCCCACTAGGCCACAGTGGCTCCTGCACAATGTCTCCTGCTGTATGTGGGGTAATATGCTCTGAAGCTGCACCGTCCAATATGGTATATGCCCATTTAAATTTGAATTAATTCAAACTAAATTAAAAACTCATTTCCTCAGCAGCACTTTCAAGTGCCCAGTGGCCTCAATAGCTATTGACTAGCATATTGGACAGTACAGATGAGAGTATTTCAATCATCACAAATGTCTCTTGGACACTGCTGCTTTAAGGCATTCAGCTTATTGATTTTGCTTATAATAGGTCAAGCACATAGAGTTGAGGAATCTCCCTGGAGAATTCTTTTTTTTTTTTTTTTGCGGTACGCGGGCCTCTCACTGTTGTGACCTCTCCCATTGCGGAGCACAGGCTCCGGTCGCGCAGGCTCAGCGGCCACGGCTCACGGGCCCAGCCGCTCCGCGGCTTGCGGGATCTTCCCGGACCGGGGCACGAACCCATGTCCCCTGCATCGGCAGGCGGACTCTCAACCACTGCGCCACCAGGGAAGCCCTCCCTGGAGAATTCTTCAACTGGAGAATTTATGAAGGTAGTAAAAGGATTAGTTGAGAATGACAGACCTTATGGTTTCCCAAATTTAGTATCTATAGTTTCTTAGATAATAAGAGCACATATTACATACTTGCTATATGCCAGGTACTTTGTGTGTTTATATGTGATATTTACTATTTATATCATAAGATAGAAACTATTAGTGCTATTTCTTCAAAAAAGTAAAGAAAGACTCAGTAACTTGCCTAAAGACACACGTTATTATTAGTCTGTAGTTTCTCCTAGTTAGGAACCCAGTGGTATCTTAACTATAAGTGTGCCCAAGGAAATGGTGTGCCCCTTCTTGACTAGTCTAGATTCTGTTCCTCTCCTTCATGTCCCATTGTCTTAGCCCTCACATCTCCCTCCCTGCCTTCTGTCTTCCTTCAATGCTCTTATAATTATTCCCCCAAAGGTCTTGTTTCGTGCACACAGCACAGTCTTTAGGCTGCTTTCTCCCAGGCTTTGTTTCCTGCGGTTCACTCTGTCCAGCACTGTGTGCCTGTGTTACTAGGTAATGGGACTGTGCCATGGGATAGCGCTTGGTCTCCTCTTTAACATGATGACTGTGTCTGTTCTCATCGACTCTGTGTTTTCCCTGTGTGACCAACATTCTCTTTTCACTCTGTCAGCTGGAGGGGACTTTTGAAATATTTTTGGCTGGGAAGAGTCAATTCCTCTCTAAAATTGAGCTGAAAACAGACTGCCTATTGCTAGCACGTAACATTTTCAAACACCCCCCCTAGACAGACAAGCTAGAGGCTTCACCGTTAATCATTTAAGCCCTCATATGTTAACTTTCAACAGTTCTGTTATATTGGCTAGGCTGGGATTATCTTATTTCTCTAGGAAGGAAACTGGGGCTCAGAGCATTAGTGACTTATCCTCAGATATGTAATGCAGCATTATGACAAAAGTTTATGTAGGGCCTGCTTTGTGAAAAGCACAGGGGAAATGCAATATGCCTGTAACTTAGAGGAGAACACACAAGAGATACTAGCTAGCACATGTTGGTTGAGCACAGGAATGAGCACTTAACCAAGATGTTTAGGGAAGGAATAAGACAGATATAGGATAGGAGAAAGGGCTTTCTCCTATCCTAGGACACAGAAACATGAAATTTGCATTTAGGGCGAAGCAAATCCATACAGTATGTGAACAAATTGAGAATGGAAATATTAGATTGAACCATATGAAATTGTCAGTATTTGATTAGTACCTTTCTACCAACAAAGCTGGTCGTTCCATGTGGATCCACCCGATGTATCCAATGGACAAGCATTTTGTGGAGTACCTGTTTTGCAGGCACCATCTAAACACCAAGAATTAGAAATGAGACACAGTCCCCAGCCTCAGAATCCTCCCTGCCTGTGTGGAGATGAACATGGAAAGCCAGTGAGAGGTAGAGTAGCAACTGGAACCAAAGTCTTCTGGGTCTTGTACCTCCCCGGAATACATCAACTCAGGCATTCACTCTTAATTATTTGAAATACAGCTTCTAAATGTTGCACTCAGTGGCTCTCGAATAGAATCCTTAGTATTGGGTATAACCATGTTGGCTCTGTGGAATGCAACTCGTTTCTTTCAAACGTTCCTTCCCCACTCCTACCCACGTACACACGGTAAAACAGGATGACAGTCATCATTTTCTAGAAGTGTTTCTGAAAAGCAGATGATGACGTGACTTTATGTGACTCTATAATAAAGTAATCTACTTTTACCTAGTCACTGTCTTACTCATCGTATCCGCCTTAATCCCTTTTTCAGTTAAGATGTTCAGATACAGAGTCTTCCTGGGAAGAAAGCCACATCCCATGTCCTATCTGTGAGTGCAGGACGAAGAAACACGTGTGCCTGGCATTTACCACCACATCTCCCTGCACTTGCCTGGCCCACGGGGAAGCTCACTGACAGCAATGGTTAGTTCAAACACATAGTTTGAGGATCAGTAGGAATAAGGGTGAACTCTTTCCTTGAGTGCTTGATCTGAGAAGAAGCCAGGCCTGTTCAAGGACCAGAGAGAGGAAGGCCCTCATTTCTCCACTCTACCCCCACCTTCTGAGTTAGACCCTACTGTTGGAATGCTTTCTGTTTGTTTATTCCTGTGGCTATCAGAATGACCTTGTCGTTTTTGTGCATGGCTATTTGTCTATCTAGTACATTGGCAACAAATAAATGCTCAATAAATAGTTGAATGATTAAAAAAACCAGCAACATAGTTTGTCCAGAGAGTTGCTTGAGTTTTCAGCAGCCTCCACCACAAAAAGGAGCTCCTGTGATCATTTTTTTTTTTTTAAAAACTGTGTGGCTTGTCCAGATATGACCATGGGAGCCAGATCTGGGGAGAGAAGTGTTCCCACCGTGAACCAGCCAGCCAGTGAGCAAGAAAGGCGTTATTCCTACACTAGAAGGGGAGGTGAGTACTCATGGGAATTCAAGGCCAGAAATTGCTTTCTGATGGATTCCTCTCCTGAGATTAACAAATAGTGGAATTTCTGAGCTTGGTGTCTCCTCAGTGATTATTATATTACATTGTTTTCATGCTTGCCTTTTCTACTCACTATTTTCTAGTCATCTTTAAAACCCCTGCAAGCTCAGTACGAAGACAAAGGATGCCCTGGTGATTCGTGTGCACATCATGCAGAATGGGCATGTGCTTTTGCTCTGGGGTGTCTCTTCCCCACTCCCCATATCTAAATGGACGCCCAACCTGGCTACTGCTGCTGCTTCTCTTACCTATTGTTTCTACTTATTTTCTAGAAAAACAAATCAACAAGACACCCCTCAACTTTGGCATTCTTCTAGCTCAATGCTTCACAACTCCCACCCTGCTGTTTCAAGATCTTCCCTGATGCCTGTGTAGGTTTCATTCCTCTTCAAGTCTCCCTTCATGTCTCACACCACGATAGCCAACATAAGCTACCTCCGCCGGTTCATATTGTGTCTGGGCATCTGTGCATTCCTTATTTCCTTCCCACCGTTCTGCAATAACTACCACTGTGTTATCACTCCTACCCACTCTCAGCCCCACTCTCCTTTCGGCACCAGCCACTATCATGACTTCAATGCCGTTCTCACACCTTCCAGAACTTCATATTCATCAAACCACCTGTTCCTCCGTATTCCTCCTTTGAGGAAAGAACATTCTTGTGTCCCTTTGATGTACTGGCATATTGACGTGTCAGGGTAAATGGAAGAGTCGTTGCCTTTTGATTCATCTTAATTTCGAAGTAACAACCTCTGTATTAAGCGTAAATGCTTCTCCACCCCACCCCGTCCCAGCACCCCTCCCAGAAAACAATATGTGCAGATACACAAAGAACTCTTATTGTATTTATGGTTCAGATTTTTGTCACTTTATATGTGGGTTTGCCATAAAGTTGTGGCAGAGACTGCTAACTATGCCCCAGTATCCAATCTCTGCTTCTTCCCTTTTGGAATGGAACGCTCACCCTTAATTTTAGTAGAGCACATAGTCTCAAATGTAGAAACTACGTTTCCCAGCCCACCCTGCAGCAAGGTATAAATTTGTTCTAGCCAGTGGTACGTGGGCAAAAGTGATATGTGCAATTTCCAAGTCACATCTTTTTTAAAGGAAATTGCTTCCCCCTCCCACTTCCTGGAACGGCCCATTGATGAAAGCCACAAGAGAAACATGGGGAGGGTCAAACCCCAGCTTGGGTCCCTGAACTTGGCAAGCAGCACTGCCTTTCTGTCCTGGATTGCCCACCTACCTCAGGACTGTTATGTGAGAAATAAACTTGTATCATATTTAAGCCACTTTAACTTGAGATCTCTTTGTAATAGTGCCTTAGCTATTATCCCAACTAATACGCTAATTCTTACTGGCCTGTTTGTCTGATGTCTTCCTCTGACTGGATTACTTCAGTTCAACCAGCATTTTGTGTGAGCCTTCTTTGTGGTGAGGCGGTGGTTTCCAAAGTATGGCTCCTAGACCAGCAGGGTCATCCTCGCCTGGGAACTTGTTGAATATGTGGACTTGTTAGATAGTCCACAGACTCCATTCCAGGTTTGCTGAATGAGAAACTCTGGGGGTGAGACTCAGCAATCGGTTGTAACAAGCCCTCCAGGTGACCTGGATGCACACTAATGTTTGAGGACCACTGTACTGGGGGGATAAAAAAGGAATAAAACCCGGCCTCAGTCAAGGAGTTTACATTGGAGTGAAAGGGGCGCAAGTAGATAGTCAGCCATAAAAACATAATTATTGTCTTGACTTTCTGCTATTTCCTGTCTGCTCACCTTTTTCATCAGATTAACTCAAGATAATTTAACTCAGATGATTTTTTTATATATGTGATTATTTATAGACAGCCTAAACATTTAGGTCATTTGGGTCTATGCAGATCCTAAAAGGGAAAATAACTGAAGTTACACTTGTAGATAAGTGTAGATAAGTTACTCTGTAGAGTAAACAGAGAATTGGTCATCAATATTAGAAGCAATGAGAATCTCCTGAAGGCAAGAGAGACATAAGAAAAGGGAGTTATTTTACACCGTGGGTAGTAAAATCATACTACTTATTACCCTATAGAGGGTTATATGGCCTAGAAATAAAAACAGTTGAGTGTGGATTAAATTTATGAGTGAGAAAGTCATAAAATTACATGAAGCACAGGTTAGGAATGTTTACATTGTTTCTGAAAGTCTCAGACGTCAGTGTCATAAAAGAAAACTACCGTGTTTGCTGTCACCACTCTTATCATCCTATCATCCGTGTCCAGAACTCTAGACTAGACCAGACTAGGCCATTGTGGTATCGGTGGTGGGCTGGAAAGACGAGCGCCTGAGAGTAAGGAATCCTGTACTTAGCGCGTTTTGTATAAAACCCGTACACACTTCAGATCTGATGGGTGATAAAGGTGGAAGAGATAAGGGAGACAATTGATGTAGTTCATAAAAGAATTTGTTATGATTTCAGATGAAAGCCAGTTTGACATTATTCTTATTAATAAGGGACAATCCATGGGAATTCCCTGGCAGGCCAGTGGTTAGGACTCAGCGCTCTCACTGCCGAGGGCCTGGGTTCTATCTCTGGTCGGGGGCCTAAGATCCCACAAGACCAAGCCACGCAGCCAAAAACAAAAAGGGAGGGGGACAATCCAGATAAATCTGTAGATAATCCAAAAGCTAAATAAAGTATTATTACCACCATACACAGCAAACTGATCTTAGGTTTTTAGTGCAGGAGCTAAACACTCGGGATAATGCACTGATACTGAAGAAGTGTGAGCACGTCCCCACACTAGCCAGTCTTGAGACTCAGGAACTCTAGACTCTTTGTGATAATGAAGAGGTGGCAGTTAGCGTTGCCCAGCTTCCCCAAAGTTATTTGAGTCTTTAGAAGAAAGGGTTTAATCTCCCCACCCACTATTAGGAACACAACATCCTTTGCTGCTAGAAATTATGTTAGCCCTGGCAGATACGTTTTCAAAATCTTGCAGTGTCTTTCATCAACCATCCAGTTTGGTAAAATACAGCCATTTTATTTCCTTCATTTCCTCCTTTTTCCCTTTAAGGATATTTCATCCATCTTCTTCCCCTAAATACTGTCAGTCAGGATTTCTATTTCAAATAATTTGGAGTCAAAAGCATTCAGCAGTGTGAAAGCAAGTGAGCTTTTTACTGCATTTTTATAGAGAGTGTATTGAACTGCATGGGGCAGGCTAGAGAGGGGCTCCTCTGTGAGGCTCCAGCATGCCCCACCGGTGCACCCCAGCAAGGACTCATGTTACAAGAATTACGTCACAGTAATCTGCTTATATTGGCTGACCAGACCCACCAGACCCCTGTGCACTGCCAGGCAGGTTAACTCCTTCTTCATCCAGAAGAGAGAGTTTATGTGACTCTAGAAGTCTCTTTTTTCTTGTGAGTTTTCAGTCTTTTCCAAATTTACCATATGAAGAAGTGTTTGATAAACTATAACCATATTTCATCTTCACAAACCTGTATCAAGCATAAGAACTGTTATCCCCATTTTACAAATAAGTTTTCCCTGTGTACTTCGACACCCCCTAGTCTATTTACTGCACTTGAAGTTTGTGCCATAAATTACTATTATTTTTATCTTATATGTACTTGTTTGTAAGTGCCTTTCAGTGCATACCATTGCAAAAATATTGGTTTTTTTTTTTATTATTGTTTTTGTCTTGTAAACTACTCATAGTTTGGAGCACAGTACTGGGCATAGAGTAGATGCTAAATAAATGCTTATTGATTGAAAACAACCCCGGGAAGAGAGAGAGAGTTTAGGGGCTGCCAAGTTCAATGGCTCCATGAGACAGATAACTAAGTAAATTCATTAACTAATTTAACAAATATTTTTTCCTTACTTGCTATGTCCCACGCACTGCCCTAGACACTGAGGATACAGTGGTGAATAAAATTGACAAAAATCCCTACCCTCTCTGAATTGACATTGTAGCAGAGAGAGACAGACAATGAACCAACAAGGAAAGTAAATGGTAGGTCATAAGGTGATGAGTGCTATGTAGAAATATAAAGAAAATGGGGGTGGAGTGTGTTATGGATTGAATTGTGTCTTTTCCCCCACCCCCTGAAATTCATAGGTTGAAGCCCTAGCCCCCAGCACCTAAGAATGTGATTTTATTGGGAGATAGGGCCTTTAAAGAGGTAATTAAGTTAAAATGAGGCTGTTAGAGTGAGTCCTAATCCAATCTGACTGATGTCTTTATAGGAAGAAGAGGTTAGGACATGTAAAAAAAAAAATCAGGGATGCTCACACACAGAGAAAAGACCATGTGAGGACTGTGCAGGGGGAAGGTGTCCATCTGCAGGCCAAGGAGAGAGGCCTCAGAAGAAACCAAACCCACCAACACCTTGATCTTGGACTTCCAGCCTCCACACTATGAGAAAATTCATTTTTGTTGTTTAACAGTCTGTGGTATCTTGTTATGACAGCCCTAGCAAACTAATATGGAACACTTCTTTTAAATAGGGTTATAAAGGATGGTTGTGCTGGACTTAAATTTAGGCAGAAAACCGAATGAGGTGAGGAAGACAGCCCTGTAACATCTGGGGAAAATCAGTGCAGACAGAGGGAACATCAAACCCAAAAGCCTTGACGCAGGAGTCTGCTTGACGTGTTAAAGGAGAGTAAGGAGACCTGTGTGGCTCCTTGATAGGGGATAGGGGTAGATGAGGTCGGAACTGTAGCACGGTCAAGGCCTCACAGGCCATTGTAAGGATCTTGGCTTTTACTTTAGGGCAATGGAATTGGGAAGCCATTGCAGGTTTAAGTTCTAAAAGTTTCATGTTGGCTACTATGTTAGGAAACAGACTATAGGGGTCAGAGATGGAAGTGGGGAGACCAGTTGGGAAGGTATTTTAATCATCCCTATTAGAGGGAAGGCTTGGAGTAAGGTAATAGTGATCGAAGTTGTAAGACATGGTCAAATTTGCGATATTTGTGAAAGTATAGCTAACAGGAGTTGCTGATAGATTGGTTGTGATATTTGAGAGAGAGAAAAAAGTCAAGGGTAACTTCAAGATTTTCGACCTAAGAAGTTAGAAGGATGGAGTCCCTGGTTACTGAGATGGGACAGACTGTAGAAGGAGCAAATTTGGAAGGATGAGGAATTTTGTTTCGGACACGTGGAGATGTTTCGTGGGCAGTTAGATATTTAAAACTAGAGGTCAGGGAGAGGTCCAGGCAAGAGATATTAATTTGGGAGTCTTCAATATACAGGTAGCATTTAAAGCCAAGAGTGTTGATGAAATCTCTAAACAAGTTAAGTGTGGACAGAGAGAAGGGGAGGTCAAAGGACTGACCCCGTTTCAAGGTAGAAGGAAATGAGAAAATAAGCAGCAATGGGACCGAGAAAGACCAATATGATAGAAGGAAAACTAGGAGAGAGTGTTGCCTTGGAAGACAAGTGAAAGAGATGTTTTCTGGAAAGGGACTAATCTGTGTCAAGTAAGGTAAGGACTGAAAAAACACCATTGGATTTAACAATTTGGGGGTCATTGGTGACCTTGATCAAAGCAGTTTGTGTGGATGGTGAGGTCAAAGTTGAATAGGTTTAAGAGGAAATGGCAAAAGAGAAATGAGAGATGGTGATCTTGACAGCCCTTGCAAGCAGTGATGCTGTAACAGGAAAAGGGAAGTGGAACAGTATGATATTGATATGGACTCAGGAGAGCATTTTGTTACTTTTTAATTGTGGGGGGCAATAATTTCATGAGTGTATGTTGTTGAGAATGGTCCAGTGAAGAACAAAATTTGATGATACAGGAGTGAGTGAGAACAATTACTGAAGTCCTTGAGTGAGAAGGGATGGGATCCAGAGCACATGAGACCAGGCTGGAATTAGATGGGAGAACAGAGAAGAGAAGGAAGAAGATCTGGATGCACATGAAGGTGGATTTTACATGTGGTAGAAAAGCAAGTAGAAGTCTCTTCATTGCTTCAATTTTCTTAGTGTAAAAGGAATCAAGGTCTGCAACAGAAAATTAGGATGAAGGAGGACGTCTTGGAGGTTTGAGGAGAGAGAAGGGGGAGGTGTAAAATAGTCACATAGACAAAAGGAAAGGGAATGGACCAGAGAAACGTAATAGAATTGCCAGGCCATATGTAAGGGCTCTCTTGAGACTAGGGAACATGAATTCATGAGAGCAGCCAACATAGTTGATTGTTTTGCTCCAGCCTCATTCCACTGTGTGGGTATAGGTGGGGTGTAGGAAAACTTGGAATTAACCTAGAACTGGGCTTTGCTAGGTAATTGCAAAAATAGGGCAAAGTGGCAAAGGACCTAAGTATATATAACAGTTAGCCATGGCACCCAAATTGGGCAAAGGTGAAAGTGAGAGTGTGAGGGATATGGAGACGGTGAAAAGAGGGCAAGATCAATTGATTGAAGGTCCCAGTGATGTCAAAGAATTGAGGGAGTGAGCTGGAAAGACAGGAGATGTTGGTCTGAGCTTGAATTCGAGATTATGGGCAAGCAATTCTTGATACTGACAAAGTTTGAGGTATGGCCTGAGGAATGATTGTTGATATAGGGAGGAAAATATTATCTCTGCATAAGAGAAGGTCAAAACTGCAATATTGCAAAGATCATTTACTTCACTGTGCAACCACAAAGACTATGCCCAGAGTAGCATGGAAACAGTGAGTGTAAGCCAGGAATTAAATCTTTAAGAAATGAAGGAGAGTGGTCTTAGGAGGCTATAAGCTAATGACATGAGTTCCAAAACCAGGGGGTTGGGGAAGACAGAGAGATAATGATCTTGAAGTATCTATGAGAAGCAAAGGGGATACTTATTCCACCTCCAGCTGCCAATATTGCATATAGGCTGTATCACAAGATTTCCTGTAACTCCAGCACCTCCTAGGTAAGAGGCCTGGGCTGGATAGTGAGCATGAAGTTTTTCCTCAGTCTGCGCTTTGGAAGATTATACTGGGCACATTCAGAAACATGTGGTTGGCCACTGGACAGTTATTTCTTAACCTGTAGATGATCCATTGTCATTTAAGCCATCAGCAAACTTCTGTACTTCTGCTGTTTGGCCCTACTAGTCTGATTCCTAGTCTAAATGCTGTGTTTTTGTTGTTTTGTTTTGCTTGTTTTTGTTTAGAGGGGTTGGTAAGGTGAAGGGCCTGACAGTCAATTAGTCCAGTTCCTCTGAGACCATCTTAGGATAATTCAAAATAGGGATGCTGTCCTGGAACAAGCTCTCTCTCAAATAAAGGGACCCTTGAAATATCTGGAATATCCAGGCACCCCCGTAGGAATCTGCTAATTTCCTGCAGCTGCTTTGTTCTGGAGGTCTAGAGCCACTGGATGTAGTTGGGACTGGCCCACAGTTGCTTTATGCCACCACTTTGCTTGCTGTGTATGTCACAAGGACACCATCGAAGTGACACACTCTCTCTAGGCAAAGATGCTGCTTTGCACTTGACGCTCCTAGCTTTTGTACTCATCTTAGCCAGCAAGGAGGAAAATAGTATCGGAGTAAGTGATGATGCCATCTTTCATGTGGCTGGTAAGCTATCCCTAAAGACATTTCCAAGAGAGGCATTCCAAAAATGTTTTGAACAATCATTTGAATACAGGGTAGAATCCCAGGGTACTTCTTTGAAGGACAACTCCAATTTGAATAAATAAATTCTGGTACTTAAAAGAATATATCAGTCTCATTGCTTTCTAGTCAGCTTTCAATCCTTTAGAAAAATTTTAACTGATCCAAGGAAAGAGCCCTGCCTAGTGACAGTTGCTATTCACCATTATGAGATAACAGGCAGGACCTGTGACTGAGACAGAAAATACTTCTGACTTGGTAGATTTAGGATCGAACTCAACACTGTTTGGCCTCCAATCTAGCCAACATTCAATTCAAATATTTGAGACTTTTGAACATGCTAAAGCAGAAACACAGTGAGGAATCAAAGGATGAACTATTCATGGTTAGGAAGGCCAGCATTTTAAATGCTTGTGTACCGTGCTTTATGTCTAAGTGCAGGGTGATAATGAGATGGCTCCTCAAGAAAGAAGGTCTTTCTATTTGGAAAGCCACAAGGAATGATGGACAACTTGACCTTGAGTGCCTATGCTTGCCATGGAGAAATTTTTAATGAAAAATATAAAAAGAAGTGAAAAACAGAAAGCTCCTTGAAAGTATGTTTTACATCTTTTTTTTTTTTTTTTTTACATAGTGTTACACATGCAGATAAACCTGTGTGATACCTTGGCTCCTATGGGAAAATCCAGTTGATTGGCATACCTTTTCCAAACACAAAACCTCCTGTAAGAATATATTAAGAATATATTAAGGGTGGCACTTTCCTTTGGCCAAATAGCATGAATTTATAGGAAATGGTATCATGGATGTGCTTGGAATAGGCCAAACTAACTAGGGCCCAAGTGGATGGAAACTTTGTGATGGTTTCATTAGTACTCATGCAAACCTACTGAGCTTACAACAGAGAAACTAAAATAGCTATGGGTGGTGGGGGTGAGGTAGGAGGTAAAACGGAAGAGTCATTCTCAGGTCAACACATCCGGTTCTCTGTGCTTTCATAGCCTAATGTGGGAAGGTACCAGAGGAGAGGATATTGGTTCTCGAGAGGATCTGGGCAAGATAATATATGGCCCGATGGAAGAAGCAGTCTCAACCGAAATTTTCCTACCCCTGAACCACTATTGTCCCTCTACCTGGCACTGCCCAAAGGGATGCCTGCACATTAAATTTCTCTTAACATTTTTCATCATGAGTCTTCCCCCTCACCATACTTTAAGATGATTCATAATGTGCCCAGAAATATGAAAGACATTGTATATAAGGAAAGTGTTAGCACTGAGTTTCTGATCTTGTACGTTACAGTTTAGTCAGTGAGATAAAACTTAAATCCATTAAACATGGTCAGTCCCTCACAATCCAACAAAAATAGTTTTGCTTTATATGACACATTCACTCAAAAAATGTGTCATAGGGCTTCCCTGGTGGCGCAGTGGTTAGGAATCTGCCTGCCAATGCAGGGGACATGGGTTCGAAACCTGCTCCGGGAAGATCCCACATGCCACGGAGCAACTAAGCCTGTGCACCACAACTACTGAGCCCGCGTGCCACGACTACTGAAGCCTGCATGGCTTGAGCCTGTGCTCTGCAACAAGAGACGCCACCTCAATGAGTAGCCCACACACCGCAACGAAGAGTAGACGCCATTCGTCTCAACTAGAGAAAGGCCACGTGCAGCAATGAAGACCCAACACAGCCAAAAACAAACAAAAATAAATAAATAAATTTATTAAAACAAACAAAAGAAATGTGTCATAGAGGGGTTTTTAACTGAATGAAGTTAAATATCCAATCCCTTTTGTGCTCCTTTGCTTTATACTTCTTCATTTGTCCATTCATTCAACAAATATTCATTGACACTTGTTATGAGAAAGGCACTATGCTGGGCACAGGGAAAACCTTGGTAGACATGATAACATATTACGGATTTAATACCTATCAATAACACCCCTGAGAAAGCATGATTCATTGTGATGCATTCTAAACAAATGATTTGTTTAACTTGGTTATTATCTTCACTTTCCCTTCCTGAGGTAACTTTTCTTTCTTTCTTTTTTTTTTTAACATCTATATTGGAGTGTAATTGCTTTACAATGGTGTGTTAGTTTCTGCTTTATAACAAAGTGAATCAGCTATACATATACATATATCCCCATATCTCCTCACTCTTGCGTCTCCCTCCCACCCTCCCTATCCCACCCCTCTAGGTGGTCACAAAGCACAGAGCTGATCTCCCTGTCCTATGTGGCTGCTTCCCACTAGCTATCTATTTTACATTTGGTAGTGTATATATGTCCATGCCACCCTGACCCATGTCCTCAAGTCCATTCTCTACGTCTGCGTCTTTATTCCTGTCCTGCCCCTAGTTTCTTCAGAACCTTTTTTTTTTTTTTTAGATTCCATATATATGTGTTAGCATACAGTATTTGTTTTTCTCTTTCTGACTTCACTCTGTATGACAAACTCTAGGTCCATCCACCTCACTACAAATAACTCAATTTCATTTTTTATGGCTGAGGAATATTCCATTGTATATCTAAGCTACATCTTCTTTATCCATTCATCTGTTGATGGACACTTAGGTTGCTTGCATGTCCTGGCTATTGTAAATAGAGCTGCAATGAACATTGTGGTACATGACTCTTTGAATTATGGTTTTCTCAGAGTATATGCCCAGTAGTGGGATTGCTGGGTCGTATGGTAGTTCTATTTTTAGTTCTTTAAGGAACCTCCATACTGTTCTCCATAGTGGCTGTATCAATTTACATTCCCACCATCAGTGCAGGAGTGTTCCCTTTTCTCCACACCCTCTCCAGCATTTATTGTTTCTAGATTTTTTGATGATGGCCATTGTGACTGGTGTGAGGTGATACCTCATTGTAGTTTTGATTTGCATTTTCTAATGATTAGTGATGTTGAGCATCCTTTCATGCGTTTGTTGGCGATCTGTATATCTTCCTTGGAGAAATGTCTGTTTAGGTCTTCTGCCCATTTTTGGATTGGGTTGTTTGTTTTTTTGTTATTGAGTTGCTTGTAAATTTTGGAGATTAATCCTTTGTCAGTTGCTTCATTTGCAAATATTTTCTCCTATTCTGAGGGTTGTCTTTTCATCTTGTTTATGTTTTCCTTTGCTGTGCAAAAGCTTTGAAGTTTGATTAGGTCCCATTTGTTTATATTTGTTTTTATTTCCATTTCTCTAGGAGGTGGGTCAAAAAGGATCTTGCTGTGATTTATGTCAGAGTGTTCTGCCTATGTTTTCCTCTAAGAGTTTTATAGTGCCTGGCCTTACATTTAGGCCTTTAATCCATTTTGAGTTTATTTTTGTGTATGGTGTTAGGGAGTGTTCTAATTTCATTACTTTACAGGTAGCTGTCCAGTTTTCCCAGCACCACTTATTGAAGAGGCTGTCTTTTCTCCATTGTATATATATATATATATATATATATATTTTTTTTTTTTTTGCAGTACGTGGGCCTCTCACTGTTGTGGCCTCTCCCGCTGAGGAGCACAGACTCTGGACGCGCAGGCTCAGCAGCCATGGCTCACAGGCCTAGCCTCTCCAGGGCATGTGGGATCTTCCCAGACCAGGGCATGAACCCATGTCCCCTGCATCGGAAGGCGGACTCTGAACCACTGCGCCACCAGGGAAGCTCCTCTCCATTGTACATTCTTGCCTTCTTTATCAAAAATAAGGTGACCTTATGTGTGTGGGTTTATCTCTGGGATTTCTATCCTGTTCCATTGATCTATATTTCTGGTTTTGTGCCACTACCATACTGTCTTGATTACTGTTGCTTTGTAGTATAGTCTGAAGTCCAGGAGCCCAATTCCTCCAGCTCCGTTTTTCTTTCTCCAGATTGCTTTGGCTATTTGGGGTCTTTTGGCTTTCCATAAAAATTGTGAAATTTTTTGTTCTAGTTCTGTGAAAAATGCCATTGGTAGTTTGACAGGGATTGCATTGAATCTGTAGATTGCTTTGGGTAGTATAGTCATTTTCACAACGTTAATTCTTCCAATCCAAAAACATGGTATATCTCTCCATCTGTTTGTATCATCTTTAATTTCTTTCATTAGTGTATTACAGTTTTCTGCATACAGTCTTTTGTCTCCTTAGGTAGGTTTATTCCTAGATATTTTTTTGTTGTTGTTGCAGTGGTAAATGGGAGTGTTTTCTTAACTTTTCTTTCAGATTTCTCATCATTAGTGTATAGGAATGCAAGAGATTTCTGTGCATTAATTTTATATCCTGCTACTTTACCAAATTCATTGATTAGCTCTAGTAGTTTTCTGGTAGCATCTTTAGGACTCTATGTATAGTATCATGCCATCTGCAAACAGTGAACAGCTTTACTTCTTCTTTTCTGATTTGTATTACTTTTATTTCTTTTCTTCTCTGATTGCTGTGGCTAAAACTTCCAAAACTATGTTGAGTAGTAGTGGTGAGAGTGGGTAACCCTGTTTTGTTCCTGATCTTAGAGGAAATGGTTTCAGTTTTTCGCCATTGAGAATGATGTTGGCTGTGGGTTTGTCATATATGGCCTTTATTATGTTGAGGTAAGTTCCCCCTATGCCTACTTTCTGGAGGGTTTTTATCATAAATGGGTGTTGAATTTTGTTGAAAGCTTTTTCTGCATCTATTGAGACAATCATATGGTGTTTATCCTTCAGTTTCTTAATATGGTTTATCACATTGATTGATTTGCATATATTTTTTTAACATCTTTATTGGGGTATAATTGCTTTACAATGGTGTGTTAGTTTCTGCTTTATAACAAAGTGAATGAGTTATACATATACATATGTTCCCATATCTCTTCCCTCTTGCATCTCCCTCCCTCCCACCCTCCCTATCCCACCACCCCTCCAGGTGGTCACAAAGTACCGAGCTGATATCCCTGTGCTATGCGGCTGCTTCCCACTAGCTATCTACCTTATGTTTCATAGTGTATATATGTCCATGCCTCTCTCTCGCTTTGTCAGAGCTCACCCTTCCCCCTCCCCATATCCTCAATCCGTTCTCCAGTAGGTCTGTGTCTTTATTCCTGTCTTACCCCTAGGTTCTCCATGACATTTTTTTCTTAAATTCCATATATATGTGTTAACATACGGTATTTGTCTTTCTCTTTCTGACCTACTTCACTCTGTATGACAGACTCTAGTTCTATCCACCTCATTACAAATAGCTCAGTTTTGTTTCTTTTTATGGCTGAGTAATATTCCATTGTATATATGTGCCACATCTTTATCCATTCATCCGATGATGGGCACTTAGGTTGTTTCCATCTCTGGGCTATTGTAAATAGAGCTGCAATGAACATTTTGGTACATGACTCTTTTCGAATTATGGTTTTCTCAGGGTATATGCCCAGTAGTGGGATTGCTGGGTCATATGGTAGTTCTATTTGTAGTTTTTTAAGGAACCTCCATACTGTTCTCCATAGTGGCTGTACCAATTCACATTCCCACCATCAGTGCAGGAGTGTTCCCTTTTCTCCACACCCTCTCCAGCATTTATTGTTTCTAGATTTTTTGATGATGGCCATTCTGACTGGTGTGAGATGATATCTCATTGTAGTTTTGATTTGCATTTCTCTAATGATTAATGATGTTGAGCATTCTTTCATGTGTTTGTTGGCAGTCTGTATATCTTCTTTGGAGAAATGTCTATTTAGGTCTTCTGCCCATTTTTGGATTGGGTAGTTTGTTTTTTTGTTATTGAGCTGCATGAACTGCTTGTAAATTTTGGAAATTAATCCTTTGTCAGTTGCTTCATTTGCAAATATTTTCTCCCATTCTGAGGGTTGTCTTTTGGTCTTGTTTATGGTTTCCTTTGCTGTGCAAAAAGCTTTGACGTTTCATTAGGTCCCATTTGTATATTTTTGTTTCTATTTCCATTTCTCTAGGAGGTGGGTCAAAAAGGATCTTGCTGTGATTTAGGTCATAGAGTGTTCTGCCTATGTTTTCCCCTAAGAGTTTGATAGTTTCTGGCCTTACATTTAGGTCTTTAATCCATTTTGAGCTTATTTTTGTGTATGATGTTAGGGAGTGATCTAATCTCATACTTTTATATGTACCTGTCCAGTTTTCCCAGCACCACTTATTGAAGAGGCTGTCCTTTCTCCACTGTACATTCCTGCCTCCTTGATCAAAGATAAGGTGACCATATGTGCGTGGGTTTATCTCTGGGATTTCTATCCTGTTCCATTGATCTATATTTCTGGTTTTGTGCCAGTACCATACTGTCTTGATTACTGTAGCTTTGTAGTATAGTCTGAAGTCAGGGAGCCTGATTCCTCCAGCTCCGTTTTTCTTTCTCAAGATTGCTTTGGCTATTCAGGGTCTTTTGGCTTTCCATACAAATTGTGAAATTTTTTGTTCTAGTTCTGTGAAAAATGCCAGTGGTAGTTTGATAGGGATTGCATTGAATCTGTAGGTTGCTTTGGGTAGTATAGTCATTTTCACAACGTTAATTCTTCCAATCCAAAAACATAGTATATCTCTCCATCTGTTTGTATCATCTTTAGTTTCTTTCATTAGTGTATTACAGTTTTCTGCATATAGTCTTTTGTCTCCTTAGGTAGGTTTATTCCTAGATATTTTATTTTTTGTTGTTGCAATGGTAAATAGGAGTGTTTTCTTAACTTTTCTTTCAGATTTCTCATCATTAGTGTATAGGAATGCAAGAGATTTCTGTGCATTAATTTTATATCCTGCTACTTTACCAAATTCATTGATTAGCTCTAGTAGTTTTCTGGTAGCATCTTTAGGATTTTCTATGTATAGTATCATGTCATCTGCAAACAGTGACAGCTTTATTTCTTCTTTTCTGATTTGGATTACTTTTATTTCTTTTCTTCTCTGATTGCTGTGGCTAAAACTTCCAAAACTATGTTGAATAGTAGTGGTGAGAGTGGGTAACCCTGTTTTGTTCCTGATCTTAGAGGAAATGGTTTCAGTTTTTCGCCATTGAGAACGATGTTGGCTGTGGGTTTGTCATATATGGCCTTTATTATGTTGAGTTAAGTTCCCCCTATGCCTACTTTCTGGAGGGTTTTTATCATAAATGGGTGTTGAATTTTGTTGAAAGCTTTTTTCTGCATCTATTGAGACGATCATATGGTTTTTCTCCTTCAGTTTCTTAATTTGGTTTATCACATTGATTGATTTGCATATATTGAAGAATCCTTGCATTCCTGGGATAAAACCCACTTGATCATGGTGTATGATCCTTTTAATGCGCTGTTGGATTCTGTTTGCTAGTATTCTGTTGAGGATTTTCACATCTATGTTCATCAGTGATATTGGCCTGTAGTTCTCTTTCTTTGTGACATCTTTGTCTGGTTTTGGTATCAGGGTGATGGTGGCCTTGTAGAATGAGTTTGGGAGTGTTCCTCCCTCTGCTATATTTTGGAAGAGTTTGAGAAGTATAGATGTTAGCTCTTCTCTACATGTTTGTTAGTATTCTCCTGTGAAGCCATCTGGTCCTGGGCTTTTGTTTGTTGGAAGATTTTTAATCACAGTCTCAATTTCAGTGTTTGTGATTGGTCTGTTTATATTTTCTACTTCTTCCTGGTTCAGTGTTGGAAGGTTGTGCTTTTCTAAGAATTTGTCCATTTCTTCCAGGGTGTCCATTTTTTGGCATATAGTTGCTGTAGTACTATCTCATGATTCTTTGTATTTCTGCCATGTCAGTTGTTACTTCTCCTTTTTCATTTCTAATTCTATTGATTTGAGTCTTCTCCCTGTATTTCTTGATCAGTCTGGCTGATGGTTTATCAATTTTGTTTATCTTCTCAAAGAACCAGCTTTTGGTTGTATTGATCTTTGCTATTGTTTCCTTAATTTCTTTTTCATTTATTTCTGATCTGATCTTTATGATTTCTTTCCTTCTGCTAATTTTGGGGGGGTTTGTTCTTCTTTCTCTAATTGCTTTAGGTATAAGGTTAGGTTGTTTATTTGAGATATTTCTTGTTTATTGAAGTAGGATTGTATTGCTATAAACTTTCCTCTTAGAACTGCTTTTGCTGCATCCCATAGGTTTTGGGTCATCATGTTTTCATTGTAATTTGTTTCTAGGTATTTTTAAATTTCCTCTTTGATTTCTTCAGTGATCTCTTGGTTGTTTGGTAGTGTATTGTTTAGCCTCCATGTGTTTGTATTTTTTACAGATTTTTTTCCTGTAATTGATATCCAGTCTCATAGCATTGTGGTCAGAAAAGATACTTGATATGATTTCGGTTCTCTTAAATTTACCAAGGCTTGATTTGTGACCCAAGATGTGATCTATCCTGGAGAATGTTCTATGTGCACTTGAGAAGAAAGTTAAATCTGCTGTTTTTGCATGGAATGTCCTATAAATATCAATTAAATCTATCTGGTCTATTGTGTCATTTAAAGCTTGTGTTTCCCTATTTATTTTCAGTTTGGATGATCTGTTCATTGGTGAAAGTGGGGTGTTAAAGTCCCTACTATGATTCTGTTACTGTCGATTTCCCCTTTTATGGCTGTTATCATGTGTCTTATGTACTGTGGTGCTCCTATGTTGGGTTCATAAATATTTACAGTTGTTATATCCTCTTGGATTGATCCCTTGATCATTATGTAGTGTCCTTTGTCTCTTGTAATAGTCTTTATTTTAAAGTCTATTTTGTCCGATATGAGAATTGCTACTCCAGCTTTCTTTTGATTTCCATTTCCACCCCCTCACTTTCAGGCTGTATGTGTCCCTAGGTCTGAAATGGGTCTCTTGTAGACAGCATATATATGGGTCTTGTTTTTGTATCCATTCAGTCAGTCTATGTCTTTTGGTTGGAGCACTTAATCCATTTACATTTAAGGTAGTTATTGTATGTATATTCCTATTACCATTTTCTTAATTGTTTTGGGTTTGTTATTGTAGGTCTTTTCCTTCTCCTGTGTTTCCTGCCTAGAGAAGTTCCTTTAGCATTTGTTGTAAAGCTGGTTTTGTGGTGCTGAATTCTCTTAGCTTTTGCTTCTCTGTAAAGGTTTAGATTTCTCTGTCGAATCTGAATGAGATCCTTGCTCAGCAGAGTAACCTTGGTTGTAGGTCTTTCCCTTTCATCACTTTAAATATGTCCTGCCGCTCCCTTCTGGCTTGCAGAGTTTCCACTGAAAGATCCCCTTTTAACCTTATGGGGATTCCCTTGTATGTTATTTGTTGTTTTTCCCTTGCTGCTTTTAATATTTTTTCTTTGTATTTAATTTTTGATAGTTTGATTAATATGTGTCTTGGCATGTTTCTCCTTGGATTTATCCTGTATGGGACTCTCTGAGCTTCCCCTGTATGGGACTCTCTGAGCTTCCTGGACTTGACTGACTATTTCCTTTCCCATATGAGGAAAGTTTTCAACTATAATCTCTTCAAATATTTTCTCAGTCCCTTTCTTTTTCTCTTTCTTCTGGGACCCCTATAATTTGAATATTGGTGCATTTAATATTGTCCCAGAGGTCTCTTAGACTGTCCTCAATTCTTTTCATTCTTTTTTCTTTATCCTGCTCTGTGGTAGTTATTTCCACTCTTTTATCTTCCAGGTCACTTATTCGTTCTTCTTCTGCCTCAGTTATTCTGCTATTGATTCCTTCTAGAGAATTTTTTATTTCATTTATTGTGCTGTTCATCATTGTTTGTGTGCTCTTTAGTTCTTCTGGGTCCTTGTTAAATGTTTCTTGTATTTTCTCCATTCGATTTCCAAGATTTTGGATCATCTTTACTATCATTACTCTGAACTCTTTTTCAGGTAGACTGCCTATTTCCTCTTCATTTGTTTGGTCTGGTGGGTTTTTACCTTGTGCCTTCATCTGCTGTGTGTTTCTCTGTCTTCTCATTTTGCTTAACTTACTGTGTTTGGGGTCTCCTTTTCACAGACTGCAAGTTCGTAGTTCCCGTTGTTTTTGGTGTCTGCCCCCAGTGGGTGAGGTTGGTTCAGTGGGTTGTGTAGGCTTCCTGGTGAAGGGGACTGGTGCCTGTGTTCTGGTGGATGAGGCTGGATTTTGTCTTTCTGGTGGGCAGGACCATGTCCGGTGGTGTGTCTGTGACCTTATTATGATTTTAGGCAGCCTCTCTGCGAATGGGTGGTGTTGTGTTCCTGTCTTGCTAGTTGTTTGGCATGGGGTGTCCAGCACTGTAGCTTGCTGCTTGTTGAGTGGAGCTGGGTCTTAGCATTGAGATGGAGATCTCTGGGCGAGCTTTCGCCATTTGATATTACGTGGAGCCGGGAGGTCTCTGGTGGACCAAGTCCTGAACTTGGCTCTCCCACTGAGGTGACTTTTCAATTCTACTATAAAAGTACTGAAATTATTTTGGTTGAGTGAAGTACAAAAATAAACCAAGTTTGTGATGTAAAGGAATAAATGAAATCGGCATTCTCTTCTGCTCCTAGAAACATGAGGACTCTCCGCCTGCTCTGGGGGTTCCTGTTCTTTTGGAAGCCCTCAGCTGGTCTTTAGCAGCAATGATGACATAAAGGAAAATTACATTCTGATGCAGAATTCAGCCCCTTCATCTTTCCCCTGTCTCTACAGCATGAAGCTAGGGGCCCATAGAGGATCTAATATCAAAAGGAAGAGGGTAATACCACTACATGGAGAAAAAAAATAATTACCAAATTTCCTGAATAGTACACAGCTTTTAAAAAAAGAAGAAGCTGAGCCCTTTGATAGCTTGGCCCTTGGTCTGCCCGTGAATGCCTTAAGGATTATATCATCAGACTGACTCCAGCAGCCCGTGCTATTGTTTCAGAAGGAGGAAACAGGGAGGAAGGGGTGGGGGGAAGAATAAGGGGATGGCTGGGAGCAGGGCTGCACCTTGGGGAGGGGAGAGTTCGATTTTGAAAGTGCAGTTATCAGATGTTAATGGTAGTGAGGCTAGAAAGACAAATTGAACAATTTCTCAGCGTCTGTGGGAAAGAGGTTTCTCGGGGCCATTTCTCCTTTTCTTGGGGGATTAACGTAAACGTTTGGATTCAATAACTTTTCTACCACAGATGACATTAGCTCAGCAGAGAGATAAAGCGACCTAAAGTCGCCCAGAAATGCTGTTGCTGAAAACCATCACCTGGTGGCAGTCTTGTGACTTAAATTTCCTCTGCTTCACTCCAGTACGGATTTTACTAATTTTTCCCCTCGACGTGCTCAGAGTCTTTATCCGAGGTTGAGGGTGAGAAAAAAGGGCAATGGGGGAGACAGCTTAGGAACTGAGCATTCCACCCTCCTCAGACAGGAGGTGATTCCACGAGAATGTGCAGAAGAGTCAGAACAGTTTTCCTTTGGTTCCTTGAAATGGAAAGGCCTCAGAAGCTGAGGACGCGGCGGGGCGGGGGCGCAGACAGCGGGTCCTGGGATGCTAACGACCTCAGCGCGGACGGCGAGGGCGAAAGGCCCGATTCGGGGCGTTTCCCGAGACCCCCCCCACCCCGGAGCCCGCACCTGCGCCCCCGCCCCTCCTTGCCGGGCTAGCCCCTCAGGTTCCGAGACCCCCGGCTCCAGCCCACAACTGCGCGGGGACTTGTTAGCAAAGGGAGGAGCGGGGCGCGGACCCTGCGAGGTGATCGCGGACTCCGACCGTGGAAACACCGGCTCCGGCCCCCAGGCCTGCCATGAAGTTGAGCTGCGGCCACAAAAGTCGGAAGTTCCGGTTCACGAGCGAGTGCGTTCCTCGGTTTGCTCCGGGGGCATTTCTCGGCCCGAACCTGGCCATCCGCAGCCGGCCCCCGGGACGCAGAGCCGGCCCAGGTCGCCCGCCTCCCGCCAGCGCCAGGCCGGGGGCCGCGGGCGGCGGGGCGAGATCCAGGCTCACCGGCCGCACCCTTCGCAGTAGGGGCACAAGACTGTCTGCAACCTTCGTGCTGTGCGCAACGCAAGGGGGTTAATGTCTTAGCATCAAGAGCCCCTAAGACCTTCCTGCGCCAGAGGGTAAAGTCCGTGGAAGGGAAGCGGAGCCACGGGCCAGCGCCTGGGCCTGGGGGGCTTGGCTCTCTGTGCAGCGTCTGGGGCGGCCCGAGAACCGGCTGAGCACGAGCGCAGTCGGCCGTGCGGGCCGCGAGAGTGTGAAATACAAGCCCAGAGCACCGAGCCCGAAACAAAGCCAGACTCCCGCTCCACAAAACCGCGGCGGGGATTCGGGGTTTATGAGCGAGGAGTTCCTCGAGGCTTTACCTCCTTCCCCCGCGGGCCCACCGTGCAGAAGAAGGGGTCACGTTTCCTGAGGGACAAAATGTCAGGCCGGGAACTCGGAGCAAATGGGCTCCGCGAGCGCTGGGGCCTCGGCTTCCACCGCGAGCCCGCTCCGAGGCCTCCTCCGGCCCAGGCCCCATGCCGGGCCTCGCGGCGCCAACTGGCCGGTCGGGCCCCCCCCCCCCCCCGCCGGCTCCACGGAATTCACCGCGTGGGCCCATTTCTCCGGAAGTTGTGCCCTGCGGGGCAGACCCTTGTTGGGAAAGAGGGAGAGGCAGTCTCTTTTCAAAATCGGGGTGGGGGGGGTGGGGGCGGTGTGTGAAAGCTCCAAACGGCATTTTTTTTTTCCTGCTGAAGACGGAGAAGAGGGCAATGCCGAGTTAAGGTAGATTAGCAGCTGCAGCCCTCCCCATCTCTAGCTCCTAGAAATAAGGTGGGGGTGCCTTTTTGCCCCCTCGCGGACTGCCGTACACGCCCTCGCTGCCCGCTCGCTTGGGGCGGGGGGGGAGGGGATCGGTGGGCGGCGAGGCTGGGTGGGGGGCGCTAGGAAACCTCCCGAGGGGTCACAGGGCGCCAGGGCGCCCGGATCCAAGTTCCTCGAGGTCCCTACGCGTGTGAAACCCGGGGTAGCGTCCGGTACAAGTAGCCCGCGGGACCGACAGGCTCAGTGGATTGCAGAGCAGGCTTCCTAGAGGGTCCTGGCCGCTCCCCCCTCCCCTTTTTTCTTTTTGTTCCCCCCCCCCCCGCAGCCACACCCGAGCTCCGCGCTGCGGCTTCCCTCCTGGAACAAAGGCAGGCGCAGCAGCCTGGCCTGCGTCTGAATATCGCAGATACGCCGGAGTCGAAGAAGCCTCCACTCGCCCCCGCAACGGGGAGAAAGCGCAGAGTCGCTAAGGGCACCGCCCGCTTCCTGCGCCGAGCGGCCGGGGTTGGACTCTTCCCGCCTGGCTCCGGCGCCGGTGGAAGTCCGGGCCCGCAGGCAGCCTCGCTGCCTCTCCCAAGCGGCCCGCACCACTGCCCCTGAACCCGGGCCGCGGGGGGGGGGGGGGGGGGGGAAGCTCGTGGCCAGGACTCCTTCTGGGTGGTAGCCGCCCAGCTCGGTCATTTAGAGATCCGACGTCGCAGGGGTGTGCGCGTGTCTCACCTGTACAGGTGCAGTGGAAGTGATTGTGCGCGTTTAATTCCGAGTCTGCATTTCCAAAATCTAGATGGCAAAGTAAGAGCGATGTTCAGAAAAGGAAAAGCCGTTTATTTCACTTGTTTAGGGTGAAAGTGAAAATGTTTTCAGCTTGATGGGGCTGGATGTTTTTCTCCGTTGTCTACTTCACTAGACACAGCTAAGGCGAATGGACATTTAGGGAGGTCGTGTGCAGTTTACACCGTCCTCTGAATCCGTAAAAGGAAAAGCTCGGTTCGCAGGACCCTCACCTCCCTACCTTCGCGTTGGGGGAATTGTACCCGCCTCGGCCGTTGGTGCGGCGTGTGCTTGAACGCAGCAGGATCTGGACGAGTTCCCGTGGCGGCGTATGGTTCCCACCCCCGCCTTTGACCCCAGTCCCTCCAGCAGCATTATTTTCTACTGCGGCTTGTGGCCAGCTTTTCTATTTTGGGGTCATCTTACCTTCCTCTCCACCCCTTTGTCACACTCTTCCCCAGCTGGACCCCCACCCCCCAAAAAAGGCATTTGGAGACAGAATCCGTACCCTGGTATCTCTCCGCTTGGCTTGGATCATAGAATTCAAAGTCACAGCCTGGAATATGCTTGTACAAGCAGAAACCTGCGCCAAGGCTGCTAAGCCTCATTCACCAGCTCCGTTAGATATCAGAGGGTTTGAGCATTGATACCAAGGAGTGTAGATCTGATTTTCACCGACTATGCCATGAAGTCACGAGCCACTGGCCCATTTATTGCTGCCCTTTCAGGATAGTGTTTGCTGGGCTGGTCACGCACCGATAAAGCAGATAAGGTGATAAGAATTTATGGAAAAGATGGTTAAAAAGCTAAGTGATATTTTGAACCTACTTGTAGAGTTTCTGAATTTGGGAAGCAGGGAAACTGAAGGCACTCTTCTCCCATTTTGCTTTTTTTGTAGGTATGATTATACGCTGTGTAAAGGAACTTGTATAGTAATGTGTGTATTTGTGTATACATGTGTTTGGGTGTGTGAGCGTGCTATTGAAGTGTGCACCTGTGGAAATTACCCTAAATCAGTCTCTCCTTTTCAATGGCATATGCATCGAAAAGAATTTCTTTGGTTGCAGGGTTTGTGATTCCCAAGCCCCTTAGACCGCTCCTCGCTCGCTCCTAGAAGGAGAACAGGCTTTAGGAATGGAAAGCATTATTTAAAAGGTGTTTAGCATACTCTGCTTCTCAGCATTTCCCCCCAAGGTAGTAGGACTGGAAGTTGGAGCTCCCCCGCTTCCACAACTGCACAGGAGGAAAAGTGTGAACTCCGAGGGCGCCAGCAGACTGGTTACCACCTCTGGCATTGACCCAAAGTGTGTGTGTCCTGAAGTCTGAGCCCCATCACTCTGATTGTTGAGCTGAAACCTTCCATGAAGCCAGCTCAGAGTTTGCTGGATGAATTTGTACTCAGACACACACTCATTTTTACAAAGGAGAGCATAGTAAAATGCCCTGCACACTGTAGACATTCAATGATATTTTTGCTGAGTGAATGAATGAACTCGTGACTAATTATTATTTTCAAGTTAAGGTTTTTTTTTTTTAAACTAAATGAGCTTGTATATGTGTATGTAATACACATGTGACAAAGAATTGTGTCACATGTCCCAGAATGTAGGATAACTTTTTTTGGTATTTGCCTCTTTTCCCGTCCAGTTCTCCTGAGCAGTCCCCTTCCCCGTGTCCCTGCCCGAGGCGCAGGTCTCTGCAACCAGTTGGTAAACTTATCTGACCCCCACCAAAGCCTGTCAGTCAACCAGTAAAATCAAATGCATTACTTTGGTCACATCCTTACTTCCCTTACAGGTCACACTCATGTTTCTATAAAGGTTCTTTGACTGATTTCACCCCGCACACACCCACATTCCTTTATACCCTCTCTAGGTGGTATACTGCTTGGGTTTCACAGGCCTGCAGACAGACCGGTCGTCCCTGTTAACCCACCCAGGCTCAGTCAGCATTTTCGCAGACTGGCTGAAGTTCTCAGGAAAGCTTGGGGTCTTCATTTGGGAGAGGATTGTCAGTTCCAGGAAGGGTAGAAGAAAGCCACTGTTCCCAATCTGGCTGAGGCTAGTCTAATGTTCTGGGTTTGTTTTACAAAAACATGTATTTAATCACCATGGTGTGTGATTTCAGATATTACAAACCTGGTACCTCGGAGAAGAGAGTCCAGTGGGTCACACTCTTGCCCTGGGGCAGCCTGCTACCACCTAGAGGGTGCGGATACCCTCTTCTTCCCACTGCCCCCAGACCCTTTCAGAGGGATAGCAGACTGGAAGGAGCGGCCAGCCAGTGCCCTAGTCACCACAGGGGAGGCAAGGAGCTAATTTCTGACCCCTCTGAACAGAAATAGTCTGCCCCAGCCTGAAAGGCCCAGGAAAACAAGAACAGAGACTCTTCCCATTCCCTTTCCCCTTCCTCATCTCCCACCTCTCTCCTCACACGGCCCCTAGCATTGGGGAGTCCAGGAGGTCCTTGAAGGGAGCTGTCTCTAAAGGCTCTGCCCCCAGGGCAGCTGCCTGCTTCTTCAGGAAGGAGTGGGGGACAGGGGTAGGAAAGGAGTATTTTTAAAGCTTCTCTAAAGCCGAACTGCCAGAGACACTGTGGCAGCTCTTGCGGACAACCTGGTATGTTTCAGACCCACTCCCAGCCCCTCAGGAGCGACAGTATCCCTTCTTTAAATGAGATGACAGCAATCTGGACTCATTGGAGTGGAGGAAGAGGGGGCGCTATAGAAGTGGAGGGGAGTCTAACTAACTTGTTTCTATCCTGAATGTCAGACTGAGGTTGCATCTGGAGCAGCTCTGTGGTGAATAGGTTCCGGAAACAGCCCTGACCTAGAGCACAGTTCTCCCAGTGAGGCCTTGGATATGGGGCAGGACACTGGTGATCTCCCCTTTGCTCACGTGTCTGCCCCACCCACCTCAGAGACTAAGGCCCAAGGGGAGTTTGCTCTTTGCCGGCACTTTACAGTTTATAAAGAATGAGAGTGGTGACAACCCAAAGGCTAGTCAGGGACCTCCGCAGCCTGCTGCCTGCCGCCTCCTTGAAGTTCTCCAGGGGCTGCTTTCTGAACCGCTTTTAAAAATCGAAACCAAACCCCAATTCAACAGTGTTGAATCAGCTGCTCACTCTACCTGACCTGCCCCCATGTGATCTACAGCCGTGATCGCTAACGGTCACCTAGGGACAAATTAAGGGATTGAAAATGCTGAGCTTGAGAAGCCAAATTCCTTACACTATCTGGGGTCGTTAATCACCCAGCAGAAACCAGCCCGGCAAGCAGGAAAAGTAGCTAGAGGGACAGAAAGAAAGTGTGGGTCTGTGCGCTGGTGTTCAGCGGGCTCAGGCGGCGGGATTCAAACGTAGACGTGCACGCGTGTCGGATGTACTGGGAATGGGCGCCACAGCTGACGCGTCTCGGGGAAACCGTAACGCTCTTTTAGCTGCCCCAATCATCCTAATTTTACAAATGGGAAATGTGGACTTGGTAATCTAGAGACTTGTGCAAGATTAGCTCACGGCTCATCGGCCCAATGAGCCAGGTCTGCGCCCGCACGCGGCTGTTTCCTGAGAGAAGGCTGACGATGTTTTCCCCGGTGTGGTGAGAAGAATCGAAGATTTGCGTTCGGAGAGTCCCTCTTAGGAATCCACCTCCAAAGGTGGGGTGGGGTGAAGGGTAGTGCACTGCGGGAAGGCGTGTGCCAGGAAAAGTGGGACTAGAGATTTGAAGAGATAGGAAAGCATGTGTTCTGAAGGTGGAGAGTGAAACTTCTCTGCAGGAAAGGAAGGGGAAGCTTCACCACCCGCCACCCTCCGGGGTGGGAGTGATTACAAATTCAATATCTGGAAAGCCTGGCGCTCGAAATCGGCTATTGGGCACCGTGTCTTGCAAGCAACAAGTGCCCTGGCTCTCCCAGAAGCCTGTCGCCGCCTGACTCTGGCCCCTTGCCCACCCGGAGCCCAGGAGGCCAGGCCTGGATGCCCCGAACTCCCCGGGCCTCGACGCCAGGTGTTCAGCTCCCCGACTGCAGCGTGGGGAAGCACTGAGGTGCTGCGGGCTTCCCTCCTCGCGGGGCCCGAGGTGGTGGAGGGCTTGTGTCACACAGCCCAGCAGGCAGGCTCCGGGCGCTGGGCTCCTCCAGGGCCAGCCCAGGCCCGCTCTCCTCCTTAACCTCTCAGTTATCCACTCTCCTGAGTGGCCCCACAATTATAGGGACAATGTGTTTAGTAAAGCTCTTTAGACAGTGGAAAGTTCCGAGGTTTCCTGGGCGTTGTGTTCCGGAGGCGGGGCCGGGACCCGCTGACGGCGGTTTCCCCAGCCCTGTCCCCCCCCCCCCTTCTCTGCCCCCCTTAGCCACGGGGCAGCAGAAAGAGGCGGCCAGCCTACTCCTGCCCTTCGGCCGGACGAGCCACGGCTGCCGCGCCGCCACCTCTGCACCTGCCTGGCTGAGGTGAGATGCCCGGCGCGAGGTCAGGGCGGTGCGCACAAGCCCGCGCAGAGCTGCTCAAGCCGCTGGGGCGATGACCTCGAGTGACGGGCGGGAGAAGGGAGTGCGAGGCGGGTGGAATCACCCCCAAGGGAGCGGGAAGAACAAGAATTTTTATGTGACCTGGTAACGGGTCCTAACTTTGCCACTCAGGAGCCTAGAAAAAGTCAACGAAGTTTTAGGGACCTTGGTTTTCTCAGAGAGAAATGAGAATAACACTGTGTTGCCCACCCACCCGGGGGGGATGACAGTTCTCTTTTCTGAGATGCGGTCCCTCGGGCGACTGGGGAGACACGGAACCCAGAGCTGGAGAGAGCAGGCGCGCTCTCGACTGTTTTATCCCTTCCTGCCGTGGCACGAAAATCTGAAATTTGAAACATCAGAAATGGCCGTGCAGGAACAATTGAAGTCAAGTGCAATCGAGGTGATATTGCACTCTTGGTCTTTCCAGCAAAGGAAAGACTTTGGCGGTTTGGGAGAAGCCGAGTCTTCCGGCCTGCCCCCAGGGCCCGCCCCAAAGGGCGCAGGGAGCCCACTGGGTACGTGGTTGTGCCCCTACGCTTCTTGCTTGGGAACTAGGTCCCGCAGACGCGCGAGAAAAAAACCCTCTGCCGCTTGGCTGCACAATAACCGTGCAGCAAAAGCTGAGAGACGGTCTGCCCCTCCCCGAGACTCAGCCCAACCTGGATTCAGCTTCTTCGGCCGCCCAAACTCCCAAGCCCGGAGAACCCGCGGTGCACCCCGCGCGCCTTGCGGCGCGGGCACCCGGGCCACACTTCCGAGCTGCCCGCGAAGCGGGCGCCAGCCCCACGCTTCGCTTAAGGAAAGCGCTTGAGGGCCCGAGGGAGCTCCAGTCGAATCTACCAGGCCTGCGTAGTCTCTCAGGTGGCCTGTCACAAAGAAACAAATCCACAGTCAAGATCCTCGCTCCTCTCTGCCCGGAGAGCCTGGGATTGACCCGGGTACCCCGAATAATCCGAATCCTATCCTGGTTCACTCCAGTCCTTCCGGCAGAGCAGAAGCGACCTGCAGCCGGAGCGCAGAGGAGGCTGACGAGAAGCCTCCGGTAGCTACCTGGGGAGGGACAAGGCGATTTGGTGGTGTCTCCGCGGTTTACTCGGATATTTGATGACCCGACGCCCTGTCGGTGATTAGCTACCCTCGCCCTCCCGCTCATCACACCCCCACGTGCTGTTCGGAGTCAGTGTCTTGGCAGGAGCCTCAGGGCTCTGATTCTAGCGCGGGTGTGGAGCTGGTCAAGGAGAGGTTTCTCCAAGCGCCCAGGACCAGCTTACTCGATACCCCGCTGGGCACCCCTCAAGTTGAAGGGGCAGAGAATCTCAAGTACACTGGTCGAAATTCGCTGTTGAGAACACTTTGAAGTTGGGTATCTGTGACTGCGCCACTCTCCCTCCCCCAGCTCCCCGCTCGGCCAGATGCACCAGAAAGCGGTGCTTTGATCTTGCAAAGCAGCAATTTATATTTCTTTATTTTTTTTCCTGTAAAAAGATGATTGGACCCGGGAGAAAATAATGTAATTCCGCGGGCGCAGGGCTGAGGAGAGTCTTTCTGGGCCGGGCCAGGGCTGGGCCCGAGGCGCCAGGCACACATCTGTTCGCTCGGCTTTGCAGCGCATTCCTCTCCGCCAGAGTTTCTTCTTCCCCTCCTCGGCGGACCGGTCCCTGTGACTCACCCCAGGCGGGCAGCTGGGCTTTATTTGTCTTCGACCTAGAGAAGCTAAGAGAGAAGCTGCGAGTGTGTGTGTGGGGGGGGGGGCAGTGCGGGGCGGGGAGGTGCTGTCGGAAAAGCTAAGACGGAGGGTCCACTTAGGTGACTTGAATTGGGAGGGAGGGAAGGAGGAGCTCAGAGGAAAAAGTACCTTCTGCCTTCCAGGGGAGAACTCGGTGCCCGCTGCCCTCCACCCTCTTCCCTGCCAGGAAAGGAGTGAGTGGGGGCAGCTGCAGACTCAGTGGGTGGAGGGCCAATACCAATCCGTTCCCATAGGTCTTTCCCGCCGTGGGGATTTACTGAAATAAAACAACGCAACCTTTCCCGGCATTTTGCCTAATAACTTCAAACTGGATTAAGATTCGGGAGAATATTCAACTACTGAAAGCGCCAATCAAACGCCGCGGCGGGCTTCCCACCGAGTCCCCCCATCCTCACACGCATCTGGAGAGCCCTCCCTCCTCTGACTGGGCAGACCTGGCCAAATTCCCGAAGCTCTAGTGTCTGCTTGGGGTCTCTGATTGCATGCGGTCTTCAGCCCTGTCTCCCCATCACTGCGCTCTCTGTACTCTACCTGAAATCTCTTCTCTTCCCTCTCTCTTGTCCCAGGAGACTCTCCATCCGGTACTTGAGGAAGAGGGCTGTGTGTGTGTTTTGGTGTGTGTGTGGGGGGTCACCCTGCCCTTCAATCTGCAAGCTGGTCCTGCTAGGCCACCAGGTTCTCTGCAGGAGTCTGGTTTAAGAACCCTTACCTGAGGGCTTCAAAACCTAGGCCATCAGGGCTCTGCAGTGCACGGTGTGCTTGCTGGAAAGACTGATTTTCCAGGCCCCTTCCCTAATGCTCTGCCCTGACTCACCCCAAATCCTACCTTGTGAAGATGGGTCAGGGTGCAGGACCCTGATTTTATGGCCAGACCACTATTGGGGCTAGGTTTTCAGAAGCTGAAGCAGTCCTAGCCTCTTTCTTCCCACTTTTTCTTTCCCCTTTTCTTTCCTTTCGTTATTTTCCCTTTCCTTTCTCTTTTTCTTCTTTAAATTTTATCTTTTCCTTCTATCCTTCCTTTCCCTCTCATGTTTCTCTGGCTTTTACTTTATCCAGCCTCTCTGTCTTAAAAGCCCCAGTCCATGTTTTTCAGGCTCTAAGGAGGCCAATGGCCAGCCTGCCCACCCGGACTGTTACACCCAGATAGAGCCTGCAGGGGGGTGGCGTGAGAAACTGGGAGCACGACAGAAGCCAACCGTCTGGAGGACTCAGGAGAGGGGCCCGCCGGGTCCTCCTTGTACACACCTTTCCTCTCACTTGTTTGACCAGCACTCCCACTCACCCACCTTTCTCCCCACAGTCTTCCCCACAAGATACATGGGAGATCAGCTTCCAGTTATCATGTAATAGTTCAGGGAAAATAGATGGAAAGACGGCTAGGAGTTTTCCCAGGCAGGTAGGATAGTGGCCAGGCCAGCTTGTTGGGTGGAAAAATGCTTCTGTGGCATCGAGGGAAACTCCCTGGTGGGTGGGACATGGGTAAAGATTACTGGTGAGGGCAGGAGGGAGGTTAAAGAACAGGGAGAGCTCAAGCCTTGCGTTGTACGCACACCAAGGAAACCGGCACAGCGCTCCATTGCCTGCACAAGAGTTTTAAAGCAGTGTTTGCTCAGAGCAAGTTCGCCAGCGAGACTGGATTTGCCATCAGGGGGAGAGAAAAAAAATAGCCTAAGAAGAGAGGCCGCCAACATTCCACCGAGAAATTGAAATCGGGAAAAGTGGAGAAGGAGGAGGGAAGGTCTTCTTGCGTTTCACCCACTTCCCTCTCTCTGGGTCCCGCAGGAAATGGCTGGCTGGGCCTTCCTAGGGACTGTCTTCCCCTGCAGCTCCCTTAGCACCTGCAGCCCCAGTTCCCCAGGCCAGCCTTATGCTGGGAGTGGGAGGGAGGACCTAGGCCTGCAGCCTGGACGAGGGGAGGTGGCTGAAGCCACAGGCGCTGAAAAATATGACCCAACTCAGTTTGAGCCGCCTGGGAGCTCAAAGGTCACAAGGGACTTCCGGGGCACCACTTCTGATGTGAGGACTCTGATGGGGAGTTGGTGTCTCCTGCCCAGCACAGGTGGCCCTCCTTGGGCACCGAAGACCTCTGCTGTACTCCCCTCTCTCGCCAAATTAAGCCAAAAGCTTTCTCTCCCAAACTGAGGTTTTTCTTGGGAACTCCGGAGTTGTGGCCCCAAGAGCCTAGGAGTTTTCCCTCTCTAGCCCCGCTTCCCTGACAAATCTGATTTCTGAGTCCTCAGTTATTCTGAGGAATAAATGACTGATACCACTCAGTGCTCAAGCCACAGGACCTGTTCCTTACCTGCATTTCATCTGGATCTGAGCCTTAGAAATAACGACTACCATATACGGAGGACCTCGATCCCCTCGGAGTTGAGCCCTGTGAATGTGTGTATGGCAGACGGCAGGACGGAGGGAAATTCAGTTTGGAGACATTTGACAGGCCGCCGTGGGGAGCAGGATTTCTCTAGTGACCATGGAGTCCTGGAGATGGTTTCCACGCTAGATTAACACACCCTGTGCTCAAGAAGCTCCCAGTCTGAGGGCAGAGCCCGTCTGCATGGCACTGGCTACCGTCCACGATGGATGGCGTGGACCAGGTTCCACTGGAGAAAGACAGACGCTTGGAACTGAGTTGGGGGGCTCCAAGGTTGCCTCCTAATCGCTCAGTTACCAGCCCAGAAGTGGGTGGAGGATCGGCAGTCTAGAGACTACTCGGGCGGGCGGGCAGGCGGGCCGGAGGAGTGGGGCAGCGCAGGCAGGAAGCCATTAAGGAGTAGGTGGTTGGGGACTTGAACCAAAAATGGGTTGGAGCCGGGGAAACCAACACTTTAGTAAAGCAGCCCAGACTGATTTGGGAGGCGCCGGGAGAGCTGGCCCAGGGCTGGCAAGTCTGCCCCGGCAAAGGCCGGCTGAGGCTGGTACCGTGGAGCCACCGGAGCCTAACCTGACCTTAGTTGACTGAGCCCTGCTGGGGGCGACAGCTTTCCGGTTCTGCTCAGCACCAGGGGCCCTCCTGCCCTTTTATCTGCTTGCTGGAAAGGATGCTGCTCTCTAGCCAGGAAAGCCTCCTAATTGTATTTTAAATGAGAGTATATACTTTTTTTTTTGACTAGTAGAAGACAATTCCATCAAAGTCCCTTTCTTGAACCCACCCCCACCTCTGAGTCGCAGGAAGAGGGAACCTAGGTGCACAAGGTGTATTTATGTGTGTTTGCACCTAGAAAGGCTTGGGGGTATAGAGATTAAGAATTCTAGCTCTAGAGTTAGATTACCTGCACTAAAAGCTGTGAAACCCCTGCCAAGTTATATAACCCCTCCATACCTCAGTTTTCTGATCTGTAAAATGGGACTGATAACACTATTCTTGGTTCATAGAGCTTGAAATGGGTAGAATGAGTTAGTGCATGTAAAACACTTAGCACAGGGCCTGGCACAGAGTGAAAGGGTCAATAAATATTAGCTCTTCATCAGCGGTGCAGACCAGAAAGAGAGGAGGTACAGAATGAGACATGGTGGCAAGAGAGGAAGGCTGCAGCACCTCTCATTTTTTCTCTCTGTTTTTCCTGAGAGCAGGGGTCTATGGATGGTATTGCCTTCTGCTGTTTTATTGAGCTGGGCCAAAAGTTCTCTTTTCCAGTGAAGGCAGCCAAGGAGAGCAGTACTGGGAGCAGGTGTCAGTGGTGCAGTTCCAGCCCACCCTAGTGCCTCTGGCCTTTGCCCCTTAGAAACCTCAAACCTCCTGCGCCCCTGGTGCTGCAGACACCATTGAGAATTAGGAGAATGTGGATTCATGGGTTGTTCTGTCCTGAGAATGCTTTCATTTACCTGAATTTGTTGACTGTCCTGTGAGGTCCTTGGAAGGCATGTGAGGTTAAGTGAATATTTTTCCTAAGTAGGGATAGACAACTTTCCTCACCCCTGGCTCTCTGGAGTAGGCGGCTGTGGGCCAGAAAGCAATGCCTCCTGCAGTTGTTTGAATGCAGCCAGCAGTGGGACTGCCCCCGTCCCCCCACCTCTTCCCCAGCGGCAGGCCCTGGAACTCTGGCCACGTCTGGCTCTCTACAGACACCCAACGTGTGTCTTTGTTCCAAAAGACCTTTTGAGTTATTTTAAAAAGCACATAGTTTGTTTAGTTATAAAACAATATACACAATTGGTTTTATAATATATGTATATATTATATGGTTTTATATTATATGGTGTATTATATATAATATGATGCATATAATATATACCCTATGTATAATATGGCATATACTATATGCATATCAAATGGGTTTTTTAAATATATAAAAAACAATTTTGAAGGCTCATTTGTCCAAACAATAGGGTTTTCCTCATTGGTAATCTCCGTACCCACTTTGGGGTCACCAGGGACTCAATGCATATAACCTAGGAGTTCCAGATTCTCTTCTAGTGGTTCGGTTTTGTCCAAGAAGGGTCAGTGAGGTGGCCTATGACTTATGGACCAAAACTAAGGAAAAGCCTTTCATGATCTAGCTAATGCCTTTCCCCAGCTCCTCCTCCTGCACTCTGAGGACAGAGGCAAGCACCCCTCTGGCCACCCCAGCTACCCCGACCTCCATACACCTGAGAATCTAATTCCCCAGCCCCTCCTTGTAGCTTCGCAGTCAGATCACTGTTTTCCACTCTTCCTTGTATGATGGACAATTCGTTCTCCCCTTGTGGAGAGGGAGAAATTGATCTGTAAGGAGGCTGAAAAATCTACTTTTCCTCCTTTATGGGTAATGGCTCAGGGTCCCGCAGCCGGCTCACATAGCTCTATCGAGGACGTTTTGCTCCTGGGTGGCCGATTTTTATTAGTAAAACATGAAATCCAAACAATTCTGGCAAAAAAGCCATCCCATCAAGCCCCTAATGCCTCAGATCGTTTGCTTTTAGCTGCTGGTCCTCATGGGCGGCCCCATTTCAGTGTTCCAGGCGCCCCTCTCCCCTGCCTCGCTATTGACAACCTCAGCTCCCCCACCCCACCCCACCCAGGAATCCCAGGGAACCTCTCTAGATTCCAGGGTCCCTGCCGGCAGTGATGGACTGTCGGGACTGGCGCTTCTCGCCTCGTCGCCCCCACAAGCTTTAGCTCATCCTTCCTCTCAGTGGAAAGACCAAAGAGAACTCTTAACCTTGCTTAGCCAAGCACCAGCAAACTCAGCAGGAAGGGGGAGATGCAGTCACAGTCAGGGGGCAGACCTGGGAGTCGGCTTGTCGGAAAGAACCCTGAAAAATGCTCTGCCTAGGAAGCGTCTGGCTCCCCGGGTCTGGGGAGGCTGGCTGGAGGCCGGCTGGCTGAAAGGTGTAAGGGAGTGCGCACAATTAAAACCAAACGAGACTAAACCCTATTGCTCCCGCTTGGTCCCACTGCTTCTTGCTGCCGTCTCTCAGTCCCTGCTGGGGCTCCTGGGCTTTGGAGAGTGCCCTGGTCTCACCCAGGCGTTCCGTGGCTCTCTCAGGGGTTGACACTGGGTACTCCTCATTTTTCCAACTTCTTTCCTTGCCTGAGAGACCTTGACCACGAAGGTATCTCTGGGCAGATGTAAAAGAGGGGGTCGGGGAACAGCCACCTGAATTAAACTTCAGGAGGCAAGGGAGAGCCCCGGGGAGCTGTGGAGTGGGGAACTGCTGTGGAAAGAACTGCCCAAGGGCCAAAGGCTTGTAGATTTTTGCAGCCTTTGGGGTCAGTTGAGTGTGTGGGTAAGATGTTTCCCCGTATGCCTGTGTGTGACCTGCGTACCCAAGCACGTGTTGTTCCTACATGCATGTTTGATTCTAGAAAGGCATGTGGCTACACACGTGTAGCTGTACACTGTGTGTACGGGCATGTGTGTGCTGCCAGACAGCTGTAACCATGGCTTTGTGTTGTCACGCAACGTAATGCATGAACCTTGTATTTACTAGATTCCTATAAAAGTATGAAGCAGTTACTGATGTGCCCGCGTTTATATCGGGGTGCAAGAAATTTCGCTGGCGGCCTCAAAATCCTCTTTGGTTTGGGTTACCTAGGGTGGCCAAACAACCCTGTGCTCCTGAGGGTGCGGAACGCTACCTTCCAGGCCAAACCAAGCAAGGCGAAGGATAGAGGCTGGAGGGCCTTCCAGGAAGCCCCCTTCCCTGGAGCCCCAGGCCCGCCTTCAGTAGGGCCTCGGTACAGAGGCTGGCTCCTCCCTCGCGCTCAAGGGGCTCAGCGCAGGCTCGGGGTTTCGCTTCTTGCGAAGTCTGTCAGGGCCGAAGCCGGCGCTCGGCGCGGCGGGCGCACACCGAAGGCCGAGGGCCGGCTGCGGCTCGCACGGGACGTCCTGGGGACAGAGGAGCCCGGCCTGGGGGAACACGATTTCCTCGCCTCCTGGGCGCGGCTGCTCGGCCCCGCCGCACAAGGACCCCTTTGTGGAGGGGCCCGGCTCCGGCGCGTACCGAAGGCGGCGAACAATAGCGCAATGTTGCCGCCCGCCGGGCCAGGCTCTCCCGGCTACACCACGGCCGCCGAAGGCGAGGAAACCGGGTGGCGCTTTTTTATAGTCGCCAATATAAAATTGGGGTTTTCTCCCTTTACGCTCACCCCCTACCTCAAGTCCGATATAAAGCAGATAAATTTATGAAGGGCGAGCTAAGAGAATAATTACAGGGTAAAGGCCGTTAAATTTTATTTCCAGTCCCAAAGGCAAAACCTGCGATTTTATTGCAAACATCTGGAAGGACCGAGAGGTGGGCACGCTGCTGGTTGAAAATAAAAACAAAAGATTTTATTTCGCGCAAACAAAAACACATCATTAAAGACCCTTTCGCCCCCACGGACTTTTGTTTTTTTAAAAGTGAGAGGGGTTGGTTGAGTAGTCAAAGACTCGCGACGGACCCACAGCTCCCGGCAACTTGGACGCAGCCGAAAGACTGGAGATGCGGCCCACAGGAGTGAGCCCGCGCTGGTTCGCGGGACCGGCACCGGGCAGGCCTTTCCAGTAACCAATTCCCAGCCTACGCTCACACGAGGGCTCCAGGCCAGTTGTGCCACCCCATAACTGGGCGCCAATTTAGGAAAAGAAGTGAAAAGTGGGTCCATTGGCCTCACGTTCCCGGAAGATTCTATCACAGCAATAACAAAACCTCAGGTCTGTCCAGTCTCCCACCGATTATCTTGCCTTCTTTGCTTAGCTGTAAAGTATTTAGGACCCCTTCACTCTGCGGACAGGGAAACTGAGGCTCGGGGCCATTCATCGATTTGCCTAAGCTCCCATAGTTTAGAGCTGAATGGGACCTGGTCGCTAGGCTCCACCTGCCTTGGAGTCCTGATAATTTCCTCGCACCCCACCGCCGCCTTATAATGTGTCGAACCCGCTTGAGAGGCCGAATTCATTGTAATTTTCCCACCTCTATAGGGTGTCCTCCTAGGCATGTAAGGACAGCCTAACATGTCCTGCTGGCCACCTGTTTTTGGTTTTGTTATTTTTGCGGTACGCGGGCCTCTCACTGCTGTGGCCTCTCCCGTTGCGGAGCACAGGCTCCGGACGCGCAGGCTCAGCGGCCATGGCTCACGGGCCCAGCCGCTCCACGGCATGTGGGATCTTGCCGGACCGGGGCACGAACCCGTGTCCCCTGCATCGGCAGGCGGACTCTCAACCACTGCGCCACCAGGGAAGCCCCACCACCTGTTTTTTAAATTTTGTTTTCAGTTACTTACTCAAAACTGCAAAGTCACAGCATCTGGCGGGTCACCTTGGTATTGGGGCATTAGCCGTGGTGGTATTTAGGGGTATTTAGTGTGGAGAAACAAGAGGAAAGGACAGCTATGTGGAGGATGCAGGGCTCCATTTCTAGGATTCTTGTCCCTATCCTGCAGAACTCTGATGTTCCTTTGGAAAATCAAATTATCTGGACAGTCAGCTTTAGGTGAGCAGTCACTATGCTGCCCTTCTCTTCTTGGCTTTCCTCTGGTCAAGGCTAGGCCTGGACATCCACTTCCCTTATTGAGGGGGTTAGTGAGTTCTCCTTCCCCCTCCCCCACTGCTCTGACATCTCAGGTGCTTAACAACCTTTTCATCCTTTTGGGGGCCCTGCAGGGTGTAGAGTAGGGTTTCCAGCTTGGTCCTTGTCAGTCATCTTCAAGCCTGAAATAGACCTGAACTGGACTTACCACCTGTAGATTCCACCCAGGACCCAAGGGTGGAGCCTACGGCGGGGAAACCTGGGGATTGCCTCAGGAATTGGCCTCAGACATTGGAGACCCCACTCTCATTCCTGAAGGTTAAAGGAGAGAGAAACTGTGGTAATGAGAGGAAATTTTGAAAGCCCCTTGATGCAATGAGGAGAAGGAAAATGCATACCGTACTCCCAGATAATCACATTTAATCCCCCGAACCCTCTTTTTCTTCTTCTCTCCAGTTGCATAAAATTATGTATCTAAGTCACGGACGTTAAACCATCCTGATGAATCTTTCTCCAGACCTTCTTGTCTGTCAGCACAAGGTCACACACCGAAAAACTTAAATTGATCCCTATAGTGACAGAAAGAAAACTTCCCTGCCCCTCCATTTGCCTAGAGGAAAACTCCTATTTTCATGACTGTTCTAAACCAGTCTGGCTTCGTTATCATCTGGTTTGTTTTAATGGACTAACCCACAATTCTAGGATGTATGTGTACGTGGGATGGGGGTGGCGGCAACCTATGTGCAACCTGAAGGAAGGGCGTAGGAGCTCCTCTGAGAACTCTGTGCAGAGCATAGGTTTTGGGGTGAGGAGCAGATGCAGGATGTTGAAGGCACTGCTCAGGATTTTTCTACGTATGACTCGTGGACACCTGGGTAGTGACACTTACATCAGGCAGGCCTTCAGGACCTGCATCTAGGTGGTGGGTAACCAAAATGTCTTCTTTCTGAGAAACTTTCATGACCTCAGGGAGGGTGTGTGGCCTATGGTGCATCTACTTCTCAAACCCAGGAAGGTCTGTGAGAGAAAGGAAGGCAAGAGTCTACCAGAGGGAGATGGGACCTACAGGTGCTGGGGGAGGAGGGAAATGCTGGGAAAGGATAGAGGCCTGCCCCATTGTTACTCCATCGGGCCTGGTCCTGGCAGCCTCCGGCCAAGGGTGGTAATATCAGAATTGGGAGCCGAAAGAGAGGTCTGAGCCAGGGGGGAAGGTAACTGCACCTTCCTGACCTGCCTTGTCTCCAGCTCCTTTGCTGAAGCCTGGCAGTGGTGAATGCGCCATCACTTTCAGCAAGGTCGCCTGAAAGCAACCCTGAGTGGTGACTGAGGTGGGAGACCCTGCACCTTGCCACCCAGGCTTTTGCCCGGCAGCACGGTGGGAGAGGCTGAAGAGCTCAGTGCCGGATCCCAGGGTTCTTGGGGTGCTGCTGGGGGACCCCCAAGCCTGAGACTCAGGCTCCTGGAAGGCCTGGGAGGCCAAGCCTGGCTGAATCATACTCATCCGGCGGCTTTTCGTTATTCTTTCTGCATTTGCTGCGCGGATAGCTTCCTCTCCTCCAGGCTGGAGGCCCATCTGAGGGGGCTCCCACACTGGCCTTTCTTGCTCTCCTCCTAAGAGGCCCAAGGTACATTCAGGACACCCTGCAGTTGTCTCCAGCACCAGAGCACATCCAACCGTAATAGCAAGAACTATGATGGATTTCTCGGTGGTCAGGCGGGGAATGTGGCCTTTCAGAGGTCCAACAGGCCCTCCCTTCTCACCCCAAGGTGGAAGGACCAATGGGTGTTCGTTCTTGGGGGGTCTGTGACACACCGTGTGCTCTTCTGCCCTAGGCTTTCGGGTTTAGACCCTGCTCAGAGCCTGGGTGTCGGCAAGGCTTGTCTGCAGGGGCCTGTCGGTCTGTCGTTGGCATCTGGGAGCTGGCTCTTTCCTGCCTCTTCGAGCTGGGATAGAAGCGTCTGGACCAGGGCGTTGGGGCGATAGGGCTGTGGCTCGGCCCGTCGTCCGCGAAATCCGAGACCTTTTTCCAGCTTGGCAGGATCAACTTCTTGGCCCCTCTGAACTTGCTCTGTGCTGGGCTAAGCTCGGGGTCTCCAGCGGCCCGAAACCGGTAGCGGGTGTGGGGAATCAGAATGGCCAGAAGTGTTGGGTTTAAGTTCCTTAGAAATCCCTGACGACCACACTGTCCTGAAAGATTTTTTTTTTTTTGAAGGGTGGAGGGAGGATCAGTGGGGCGGGGAGAGCCGGGCTCCCGAGGTGATCGGATTTAAAGGGAATTTTGAAAAAGCTCCTTCTCCACTGTCAAAGTTCCTGGCTGCCCTCTCCCAGCCCCTCTCGGCGGGTTCTCCAGAGCAAGCGCCCCAAGCAGGCGAAGCCCGGCTTAGCATCCACGCCGAACAGCAGGAGAGCATTTGCTGCGTGCGGGCCCAGTCGGGATCCGCCTGAGGAGCGCGCGGTAAGCCGGGTGTCCCACCGCAGCCCTCTCGCTTTGAGGGCGCCTAGTCTCCTTCTCTACCAGGTAGAGCTGGAAGGACGAAGCGATTTTTGTATTTTCAATTACAAGACCTCGGATAGTAACGAGGCTTTCTTGTTGTTTCTTTCGTTTTGCCTTAACCAGAGTCGCTTAGAAATCGTTCAACAGGAAAATAAGAACCTGTGTAGCGAAACCCCGGCGGAACTAGCAGATCTAATAGCATCTGGGGGGCAAGCGCGAGATTGTCAGAATCTTTTTCTGGCGTATTTGGACAGGTTGACCTTTTGTCAGAGCCTCCCAATTCCAGATCCGTAATTTAAATGACTCTGCGCTTGCAGCGTCTGTGAGACCTAGCAGATTTGGGAGGAAAAGGTATGGATGTGGGACTTGCAGGAGTTTGTAACGGCACAGATCAGACCTCGACTTTCAGCTCCCCTCCCTTCCCCCCCCCACCCCCCCGCCCCACGAGGAACCGTGGGGGACTGGGAAGCCAGGAGTTAAAGTCGGCCCAGGAACATCCCGGGGACAATCCGCGCGGAGCCTTGGCCCGAGCCTCAGTCTCTCCCTTCCTCTCATTGGCCGGCGCTCTCAGGGTTTCTCCTGTTCCCTCTTCGCCATTGGTCGGGGGCTTTTTTTTTTCCCCTCAGTCTTTCTCTTCCTCCCCCCTCCCTCTCCCTCGCCCCTCGGACAGGAGCGCACCGCCTGCCCCCAGCTCCTCGAGAAGGGAGGAATTTAGAAAAAAAGGTTTCCCAGAAGTTTGGATCAGAGGAAGGACGGGAAGACCACGGGAGGAAGAGGGAGAGGGAGGAGAGAAAGGGAGAGGGAGGAGGGAGAGAGAATAAAAAAAAGATGAAGTCCAGTCTGCACAGCCTGTGAGCGCCTGCCCGGGTGGGTGGGAAGCAGGACTCGGGCGCTCATGCAGCGAGCGGGTAGCGCTCGGGGCGCTCTTTCCTAGGGGCTGGGGCAGCCAGGGACGTCGGTCCGAGCCGGCGGCGGAGGGCGCAGGGGAGGGTGCCGAGGACCCGCAAAGCCGCCGCCTCAGTCTCGACCGCCTCGCCGCCGCCTCTCCCGGGCCCGGCCCGGCGGGCGCTCGGAGCGTGAGGGCTCGGGCTGCTCCCTCTGTAGCGGGGGCGAGCGGGGGCCGGGGTGCGGGCGGCTAAGATGAGTGAAAGGAGAAGATCTGCAGTCGCCCTGAGCTCGCGAGCACATGCCTTCTCCGTTGAAGCCTTGATCGGCTCAAATAAAAAGCGGAAGCTGCGAGACTGGGAGGAGAAGGGGCTGGACCTGTCCATGGAGGCGCTGAGCCCCGCGGGCCCACTCGGAGACACGGAGGACGCGGCCGCGCACGGCCTGGAGCCTCACCCGGGTGAGTGCGTAGGGCCAGAACACGGGAGGCGGGCGGAGAAGGGACGCCGGGCGGCCAGCGGGCGGGGAGAGTGGCGAAGAGGAAGGCCCTGGCGGTGACGACGTCTTGCTCCAACCCGGGTTTCTTTTTCTTTGCGCAAATGCCTTGAGCCTTCCCCAAATTCGCCGGAACCAATTTGGGGAAACTGGCCTGAGCCTTGCAGTTTCGTCGCCAACCTCAAGCCGGGAGGCCTTCTTGCTCGCATCCCCTTCTCCTTCTGGGAGCAGAATGCAGTGTTCACGGTGCCCGCAGCTGCTGGGGCTGCAGGCCCCTGGGGTTAAGAGGGGCGCCGATGCAAGGCAGTGGCGGGAGCGGAGAGGAGCTGGGACTCACTTCTGAGAGGTCCGAGGACTGGCACGGAGTTCTCGGTCCGACACCCCTGTGGGAATTGCCCAGTTTGTCCCATTTAGCCTTCAACCTCGGTCCTTTCCCTTTCCACACCAACTTTTCTGGGACTCAAGTTGTGTTTCTCCTAATGCCCGTGACGAGGGAGCATAATTATATTTCTACTTAGTTGGCATTTGTGGAAAGAGGAATGGATTTTAGCCCGCTTACCCTGCGCCCTGGGCCACTCTTCAGGGCCCACATCTCTGCGTATTTGTGGGGATCAGTGCAGCAACGTGTCTCGGATCTGTGCGCCTTCTATGCACGTTATATACACACAACACGTAAAACAGCGGGCGGGTGTCTACATCAGTACTTTAACAGAACCCTAGGAAGGGGGGAAAACAACGTTTTGTATTAAGTGCCAAGATTTCAACTGTGCAAAACACAGGGGGAACAGCTGTTGTCGGAAGAATTTTGCCCGCGCGCGCGCGCGAGCGCGAGCGCGCACACACTCAACGCTCGCAGCGGCTTGGTTTAGCGCTTCAGAAAGTTTCCGTACAGGATTTCTAAAACTTTTCTGGAGGTGCTCCTGCTGACCAGCTAGGGCTGGAGAGTAGATTTGGGTCAGAGCGCCGGCAAGTCGGAAGGGAAGGGCTGCCCGCAAAGGGATGGGGCTGGCCGCAGGCCCAGGAGCTTGGGGACCCAGCTTGGGGCCCAGGAGCTTGGGGGCTGGAAAGCTGGCCGACCCAAGGAGAGACAGCTGTCGCTTACATTTTCTCTTTCGGCAGTGACAGTTCAATTTCCATGCTCCTGAGGCTAATAATAACGCGATTAGCGGGTGACCTGCAGAGACAGAGTTTGATGAATTCTCCGTGTTCTTGCGGCCGGTTACGGTATTTGGGTTTCGTGCTGGGGAATTATTTTTATTAGTCGATGAAAAGAAAATTAAAAGGAGATTTATTTCGTCTGCTCAAGCCTTTCGTTGTATTTGGATGCGGGTGCCTGTCCACGCGGACCCCTGTGTGGGCAATCCAGAAAGGAACGCATGGCTAATGTGTGTTTCCCATCTCTGGCCAGACCCTATTTCCTCACCGTACTTATTTGTTGTCAGAATCTCGTTTGGGCCTTCACACAGTTTAGTGGAAGTTTTCTCAGGCCTTATGACAACTCACGATTGGCGATGTAGTTTATTTTATTTTCCCGATGGTGGAAAAGGCAGAAGTTATCTAACTGAGTATGGCAGACGCCCTGTCCTGTCCACGGGTACTTTTCTCTGGGAGGGGGGTACAGGTTGTAGGGAGCCCATGTAGGGTCTTATGTTCAAAAGGACCAACATGTGGGATCATAATGAGACTCAACTGGCAGTTTTCTTTCCGCCGTCCTTCTCAGAAAATAATGGGGAGAAAAAAACGAGGATTGGGGACAAGGAGAGACCAGTCCAGGGATGTGAACACGAGAACCTGGCATCCAGAATGCTCTTTCCTGGCTCCCGCGGGATGGGGGTAGGGGGTGAGGACCTAACATAGAACTTTACATAATAGAGAGGTCAGTTGACCAGTTCTCATTACCTTTGTCACTTTTTTTTTTTTAAAGAAAAAGATGGGCGTTTGGGTTAGAGAAAACGAAATATGTTTGTGGGGCAAAGGTCTGGTAGGAGGAAGAAGCCGGAAGTCAAAAGCACTCGCGGGCCCTCTGCGGAGCCAGGCTGCGTGCAGCTGGGCCGTCCCGTTGTGGGCCGAGGGGATCTCCAAGTTGGAGTTCCCGTAGTGGCCAAGACTTTCTTTTGAACAGGACGAACAGGATGTAGGATGAAAAAATATCTTTCAGAAAAAGCGTGCTCTGATGTGGAGACTTGGCAGTCAGGAGAGTGGAGCAGACAGAGCTTTGGGCTTTGAGCGGGGTAGTAGAAGGCACGCCAGGGCTTGGAGTTCCCTATAGGCCTTTCTTTTTGTCTTTAATACAGCGCCCTAACAAATACAAAGGCAGAGCCACATTTAATGGTGTGTGCATGGTGTTGGAGGCGGGAAAGGGGGTGCGGGCGACTCCATTATGCCCAGGGCCGAGTCTCTAGCCGGCTGGGCCTCAGAATTATCATTAAACTTTCTTCTCCCGATTAGGAGAAGAGGGGGCTGGACCCACTGCGTGGCTCGCCGGCCCTAGGCCGAAAAGAAGTCAGGAACAGAAAAAAACCCACAGCGACAAGAAAAATATTGCCAAGGGGCTGGGGAAGGATTAAACAAACACACACATACACAGGCCACCCGCCTTAGAGCAGCCGTATTTATCATTCTCACCATACCCTCCCTGACTGGTACCATCGTTTTCAGCCCTCCCTCAAAATTCCGGGATCCTCAGACAACCGAAGGGTCCGATTTTAATGCTTAAGTTTTTTTCAAAGACGTGGCTTTTTGCTTTTTCACAGCCCGTTTTCCTTTCGACGTCTGGACAGAGCTGGCTTTAGTTGGCGCCGAGCGCCCGCAGCCTGGGGCTCCAACCTGCATAAGCGGGGGGACCAGCCTGGCCTGCTCGCTGTAGGCCCTCACACATCAGAGGACACACAGTATGTATTTCAAAGATTTCCACCGAGCCTGGTGGGCCCAAAAAACCCTGAGGCCCTCCGGGCCTTGGAGAAGGCCCTGAGAAGGGCCTGTAAGGTACCGTCATTTTTACACCCGGGCCAGCGCTCCAGTCTTTTGGAGAAGCCGCCAGCACTCAGCCTCTGCGGGCTGCGGAGGGTCTCAAAACCGGTCTCTGAAAAGCCTGGCTCTCGGGTCGGCTTGCCCCCGCCTCTCACACAGCAGCAACGGAGGAAACTTTCGAGCCAGGATCGCCGGGAACAGCTGCTCCGGCTGCGGCCTTGGAAGTATATTTCAGGCACGCGGCGGCGCCATCTGCGCTCGGACCGCAGCCCCGGCTCCACCCGGCTTCCCCAGCTCGGGTTTGGGTCTTTCCCGCCCAAACCCACAGCCGAGTGCGGCCGAGGCCCGATCCCCCGCGGAGAAAAATGATTTAAACCTTCTGCGATGGGATTTTCCCCCTCCGGAGCCCGCGGGCCTGAGCTTCGCAGCCAAGGCGCTCGGCGGCCTAAGGAGGTGGCGACGCACGCGGGTGGGCACACAGAGCAGGCACACACAATAACGCGAGGGAGTCACGCACTCCGCGCACACGTGCACACACGTCAGGCGCTCGCCTTCTCCCAGGCACCCGGCTGCGCAACCCCTAGTGAAATGAGACAAGAAAATTCCTCGCAGTGCCCCAGGCACTTGCTTCCTTCGAGTTAGCGAGACCAACCGGTCACAGGAATTAATCTGCCGGTTTACGGCTTGTTTGCTCAGAGTAGAACTCCAGGATTTTAATCCTGACATCACCCCTCTACCCACTCCCAACCCCCCAATACGGGAACGTTAGGGTCAAAACGGAAGAAGTGACTCTTCACTGATGTTTAAGTAATGGAGAAAAGGCGATGAGTTTGAAGCCAATGGGGAGAACGTACTTGTGCGAGGCAAGCACCAGCCAGGGCGCAGGCTGGGGCGTGGACCGCCGTGTATGTGTATGCGGCGCTCTGGGCAAGACGCCAAGGGTCTTTCTCGGGTAGAACTCCGGCTCCTCGGCGGTACGTGCGTCCCGGCACCGATGCAGGCCTCGAAGTGCCGGGTCTGCGCCCTGCGAATAAGCCAAGTGTAGGACCTGATGAACGTGCCCAAACCTCCCGGTTGCCAGGTCAAAACGGCCTTCCGCGGTGGCTGCCTCTTTGGTCAGTGACCTTGTGTCACGATTCTGAAAGGGAGTGAAGGGGTAGGCAAGATCTGAATGCCTTGTAGGCCGGTTAAGGATGGTGGTTTGCTGGGGCATGACTGCCAAATGCCTTTTTCGCGCTCTGCTTCGACAGTGGCTAAATTAGTGCCTTCTGGATGTACGGGGCTGGGAGAGCGCGCCACAATGTCCCCCGCGCGGTGGGGAGGGTTATGGAGACATTCTGCATAAAGCTCCGGTCCTGGAGTGGTGGCACGATAGAAGCCACTCGGAAAAAGGAGATAATTCCAACCCATTCTGTCCCATAGATGGAGCAAACTGCTCGAGGGCAGTGGGGAGGACAGGGAATGCGGAAAACACTGGTGCCCAGAGTTTGGACTGTGTTGGAAGAAATGGAGTGGGCTGTGGTTTGCACCTCTGCAGGTCGCTCCCATACCCCCCTCCACCTCCCCCGGGGGGTTCAGAAACCCACGTGAAGCGTGTGGAAGGCGTGCGCGCGGGTGGGACGGGTTGCTCTCGTTTCTTCGCTACTCGGTGCAGGGCTGCCCCTTTGCCCGGCTGGCTTCACAGCCACCCCTACCCCTCGGAGACCGTTCCGAAGAGCACAAGCCTAAAGGGCGGCGAAGGCTTTCCTGGACAGATCAGCTTCCAGCCTCGGTGCGCAGGATTCTGAATTCGCGTCTTCTACGGCCCACCCAACGCTCTTTCTTATTGAATACTTTATTTGGTTTCAGAGCTAGCCACTTTAGGTTTCCTGATTTTATAGATAAAGCTTCCAGAAAGAAAAGTTTACGAGGTGACGTTCATGCAGGGGGAAGGGGGAATTAAATTTCTTATGGTGGGGCTCGGATTGAAATTATATTGACGCATACCCGCTGCCGTTTTCCTGTGCACCTCCACCCCATTACTTCAAATGGTATCATGAACATCTTTTAATTATTAAAGAAAATTTGTTTAACATATTTAGTTCATATACTCGGCACGTGAGGAGTAAGTGAAGAATGGTAGGAAATGCCTGACCTGGGAGCCAGTACTAAAATGATTGGGTATTGGTGGTTTGTGTTCCCCCGTTTATTTGTATAATTCCTTGTGTGGATGAGAGTTTAATGGAAGCAAGTCCCTCATCATTAATCCTTCATGTTGGGCCACAAAGAGGGAGGGACAAATACATTTTGGCTCAGAAGACAACTATTTTGTTCGTCTAAACCTCTCCAAGGGCATTGCTAGTATTAAGGAGTGAAATATTCCAGGTCTGTGACAATCCTTTTCTCTATTGCCAAAATTATAATATTAATAAGATGAGAGCACTTTTTTTTAAGATTCTTATTATGGACTCTAGTAGGAGTTTATTTCTCACACCTGGGAGAAAAATGATTACTTCTTAAATCTGGGAGTTTCTTCTCTAGGTGACTGTAGATTAAAAAAAAAAAAAAAAAGCCAGGCTGAACTGTGCAAATTCCACAGGGATAAAGAGCAGATTGGCATTTCACTTTCCTTTTTGGAAATGCAGAAATCTGTCCAATGATTATTCCAGGGGTGTAGCTGGTTATTGCTTTCTTACTCCCAAAAGATAAAGTAGTTAAGCATGGGGAGAATATTTAAGTGGTTTTCTAGTTTTAACCTTTTGGGATATTTTTCCACAGCGGAAAGTAGGGAGCTGGTGGAACATGGAATCTTTCCCCCTTCTTTCTCTCATCCCTATGGTTTATTTTTGCTTTGCCTTTTCTGGTTTCTAGTGAGCTTTGAATTTTATATGTGCATGACAGGGATACTCAGGGGTCTGTACTGGGAACAGCAATTAGCAAATTTTGAAATTAAGGTCTGTTTACACTTCTTTGGGCAAGGATAATTATTAGTTAATTTAAGTGAGGCCCTCACTCTAAGTGTCAGGGTGGAAAATGAGACTCAGTAGGGAGGACTGGAGGTGAAATGGGAAGAGGTGGGGAATTAAAGCAACTGGTGACGACAAATCAACGTTTATTCCCTGCCATTAATGGCTTCACTTTGAGGCAGGGCAGGACGTTTTTTGCTGACTACAAACTGATGATGAGCTTTTGATACCGGAGGTGAAAATAGGCCTTGTAATCACTACTTTTTATTCTGTACTTTTTAAATCAGCCAATGTCTAGTTCTGCCCGTTATACATAAGTATATACAGGATATTTAAAAAGTATTTACACAAGTGTATGTGTTTTATACACAAATTTATGTGTGAGCTTTAAGTTCTGAATGAGACATAGATGAAGTTGCAGAGAAAATAAACTGCTTTTGTGTGTGTGTGTGTGTGTGTGGAGCCAGTTTAACAAATAGGGAACACCTAAAATCTGGGGGGCAAGAAACTTTGTCATCTCTAGGTATCACTTGACAATTCAAGAGTATCCCCAGACCTGAAACTTCTAGCTATTGGTGTTTTTATTTAACTCTCAAATTGATGATTTTGACTAACGCCTAAGAGAAAACAGCAGAAAATGAGACTGTGCAGATGCAATTTAAAAGAACGAGGAGAGTGGAAATTTTTCTAAATTTGGCTTTTAATTTTGTGAATAATGCCATCTTCATTTTGGATGGACAGAAGCTGCCTTGTATTCTGAAGAGTAATTTCATGTTCTTCCATGAAGAGAGCTAACGGAACAACTAAGAGGAATCTGGATAATAATAATGGTTAATAGAAATAGTGAGAGAAACAGTGTGATTTGGGGGAAATAATTTAAGAAGATAGGAAATATATTCAACATCTTGTCCCTATTTGTTCTCTTATGTTTTCTACAATATAGTTGCTGAGGTTCAAATTAGCTGTTTCCAAATTGCCACACACTTTAGAGGATTACAGCAAACAAAACACCAACCCCTGATTGTGGATTGCAGAACTAATCTCCTAATATAGCCTTCGTTTAAAAACCAAAATGCTACAGATAACAGTCGAGTTCCCTTTACAAGGATCACTGGAGGTCATTACACACCTAGACGGATCCTTAGAGTTTTAACGCCTAGTTCTCCACCGGGTGAACCGAAATTCTGACCCCGAACACTCCCTGCCTTTCTTTACTGTCCCGCAGCCCAGAACGTGATGTCAAAGCCCCAGACAAGGGCTCGGAGTGCAGTTCGCCCCCCTGTATTTCCCCTCCCTCCTCACTTCCCCTCACCCCGACCTGGTCCCCTCCTCCAATCTCCTACACACACGTTGGTAGCTCATTTTTTCACCCCCTTAAAAAATTTTCAGATGACGTTTCACCGAGGAAGGCATTGGGATTGCATCTCTTTTCATGAAACCATCCCTGGGAAACCAGGGCCGCTCGGGTGACCTTCACGAGTCGGCGAATTGGGCCGCGGCTGGGGCTGCCCGCTTTCCGTCCCTCGCTCGGGTCTCGGCCGCCTCGCCGGGCGGGAGCGGCGGCCGGGCCTCGGGGAGCGCGGCCCGCGTTCCTGCTCCGGCGCTCGGGGCTCCGCCTGGCCGATCCGCAGGGCCGCGTGGGCCCAGGGTTAGCGCGGGGCCTTTGAAACCAGTGCCGGCATCCTGAGGGATGGTGGGTGCTTTTCTCAGCTCTGTTTACATCTTGGAGAAATGCGGGGACTATGGGGCTAATTAGGAAGGCTTTGGTGAAAGATTGCCGTCCCCCCTCCCACAAAAAAAATCAGGGGAAAAAAACCCCAAACCAACCTCAAATCAGACAGCACCCAAGGATCTTACACTTCGCGCCCTGAGGGGAGTTTGAGCTTTTGCTTTTATCAGACTGAACAAATTTTTGAGGAATCAAACTCACTTCAAACATTAGCAATTAGAAACCAAGAATCCCTCGGCTTGTAGGATTTTTAATCTCTAACCATTTCCAAATGGGTAATTCTAGGGTCAGTCAATATCACAGGCAGTCCATTAAAAAGGAAGGTCATTTTGTCGGTTCGAGACACACATGATCCCCGAGGGTGTAGGGCTCATAACCGCAGAGATGTCCCCCTCCCAGAAACCCGGCATTGCCCACCGAGACAAAGGGACAGCAGGCAATTGTTCTTTGCATTGTTCTTGGAGATTTAAAACAATGAAGTAATGCTTTTCTTAAAAAAAAAAAAAAGAAACCACCCATCTTTACCAAGCAGATTGAGAAATGACTATATTCTGTAAGAAGCCGGCCAGACGGCTTCCCTTCAAGAGCTCAGCGTTAGCTGAGAGGGAAGTCCCGCCTCGAGGCATCCTGGCCCCAAAGCATCAATCACACCAGGCCCCAAGGGCCCAGAATTTTAACCTAGGGGTTAGGTGACTTGGGTGGTTCAGGCCTTATGTTTTTGCTTCTGAAAAATAAATACTTGCTTTTCACAGTGGGGAGAGGCAAGCACTTGGGCCAATAAATGATTGTGAACGCAGCAATGCTTTCCCTGGATGTGACAAATCTTCCTTAATTCAGAAGTCTAATACTTTGATTTCTTTATTTGTTTGCAGCAAAGCTGGGGAGGGGCTAGGTGTATATATATCTATATACCTATGTGCTATATAGGAAAAAAAGGACTTAGAAAATTAATCGTATATGCAGGCTTGCAGAGGAATACTGAATTGTAAAACGTTTCGGAAGCCTTAATTGCTTATGTGGATATCTATGAGTCTTCACTATGCTACAGAGCTTTCAACACAGGCCCTCGTATTCTAGATTATATCCATGTATTAAAGTAGGAAGAGGGCTATACTCGCTTAAATTAGACCTAGATGCTAGTGCTAGTTTTGTCATTAATGTTGGAACCAGGGATATTTGTTTTAATGGAGGACATATAAATGTTGAAAAAAATGTTTTAAAGTTGTTTTATAGTAACTGATGAGGCCATAGTTCCTGGCTTGTGAGATGCAAGAGAGGCTTAAATAACACCTGAAGCCCATTAGCTGTAAGATTCTGTGATCTTGTTATCGTAAAAAAAAATTTTTTTTTTCTCCTGATGCACTGTGGCTATCACTTGACTCATCCCTTACTTTGTTTGAATGAGGGAAGTTTTACTGCAGTTGTAGAAAGTAACAGTAATAGCAACACAAGGCCAAAAAAAAAAGATTTTTACAGCTAGAATTAAGAGCTTCCATAAAGCTCTTGAAAAGTTTTTAGATTAATATCACATGTTCAGAAGTCCTGGATCAGTGATTTCTAGTCTTTTGTGTCTGATGTAATCTATTGTTTGTGTGAATGCCCAGGACCCTCCTACTAAAAGAGTTCTATGGCATTAGTGAATTTAAAGGAAATATAAGTTATTTATGCTTTGAACATTTTTTTGTGCCATTCTCAGAAATAGCTGGAAAAACTCTATGGATTTGAAAAATGAAGAATGAGAAAAACTTCATCGCTGGTAAACTGAATTGGTGGACCACCCTTCCCACCTGCCTCCATCCCCCCCAAATCAGTTGCCCCTCATTTCTATTTGAGCCTAATGGAAAGCACTAGTAACTATTTTCCATGTCCAGTCTGCTAAGCCGAGATCTTGATCTGGCAGAGTTGTGAGAATGCTAAAAGGATGACTTAGTAACAGGCAAAACGCTTGTCAACAAGATAGATCAGAAGACAGCTTAGCGTTCAAGACCTCTCTATTCATAGCTGCTGAACTTGAGGGCAGGGTCAGACAAAAAACTGGGCCCAGGACACACCTAAGAGGGTTTCTCATGTTTCTGTCTTGTGGGACCTTATTTCCTTACAGACTGGTACAGCTGGGCTTCAAAGCCCGGTGACAGTTCCCCACCCTCAGTTGATGCCCCATTCTCTGCAGCCCCAGCCCCTGTGCAGACCTCTGTCATCATGGAGCTTGTAGATTTACTGGTCATCCTCTCTCACTACTGCCCTATAAACTGCTGTGGGGCAGGGATGTTGTCTTCATTGCTTTTGTATCTCTAGAGCCTGACACAAGTGGCTGACACAGAGGAAATACTTAGTAAATGATAAAAGTATAATGATAATGATAACACAACAAGAACAATGAAAACAAATTTATTGAACACTATGTACCAGCCACTGTGCTAAGTTTTATATATATATACATAGATTCCAAATGTAATATGTAACAATTATATATATATTGCAAATAATAATATATAACAATTGTATATATATGTATGATTTCCCAGAACACTCTAATGAGATAATTACTCCTATTATCATTACTATTTGTTACAATGAATGGATTGTAGAATGGTTAAAAACTCAGGTTTCTGGGGTTAAACAGCTTGTGTCTGAGCCCTACTTCCAACACTTGCTAGTTGTATGACCTTGGGCAAGTTACTTAATCTCTGTCAACCCCAGTTTCTGCATTGGTAATAATAAATGTATTCATCAACAGGTGTTTGTGAGGATTAAATGAGATAGCGCAGTGTTGAAGGAACAAAGGATTTAGCATGGTGCCTGTTATTCCTATCAATTGAATTGACAGTGATTACTTACCTTAGTGACCAGTTTAAATAAGAAATTGTTGCAAATCGTAATCAATTGTAGCCACCGCCCCTCTCCCCCAGTTTTTTGCTTTAAATGGGATGTTTGGGACTTGGAGTGGGATCTGTACTTGGTGGATAGCGTGTGGCTGGAAACAGAGTACAGGCTTTGAAGCAGGCATGGCTTAATCAAATCAAATTAAACTTTGAGAGCCATTGCTATTTAGGGTCCCACTGAGGCAAAAAGCCAGCACCTGAGTGAGCACTGATGGGAGGGGGAGAGGGCTTCCAAGGGTGGGGGTCAGCCCCCTGGCGTACGGTAGGAAGGGGGGGTGGGCAGAGGGTGGAGCTACGGAGCCTCAGCTTTACCGGCTCTTCAGGAACTCTGGCAGCAGACAGAGGGGCCTTTCTGGATGCAGGAAAGTGGAATAACATGAGCGTGTTTCTCTTTGGTTAGTTTTTGGAGCCTAGAAATCCCCCCAAATTCAGGTTTTATCGTATAGGAAATAAAGAACATTCATTTTCCTAAGGCTTTGTTTGTAAAGCCTGTATTCTGATGGACCCCCCAGGATTCTGGGCAAAATGAGCCAGTTGCACCGATTAGCTGAGGCTGCAGTGAAGGAGTTTTAGGTGCCCTTGGTTGAGTTCAAAGAAATGGAGGTGGAGGGGAAGGGACTAAATGAAAGGAAAACCTATAACCAAGCTGACTGTTCAGGAAGAAGACACTGGGAAGTCTTTTTCCAGGGAAACAGCAGAAGCTCCAGCCATTCTGTTAGAACTCACATCTGGCTGCACAGTTTTGCACCGTTTTCTTCCTTCCAGAAAACGGAAGGCTGGATTTGATCACTTTTTTTTTTTTTTAAATAGTCACACCCCAGACTTTGTTTATATTGATTCTCCACCACAGAGGGAGAAGGTGCATTCCCAGGGAAGAGGAACAGAGAAAGGATCTCTCCCAAGCCCTCCCTCCTTCAAGGAGCCCAGGGCCCTTCACCAGTAGCACTCAGGTCCTGCCTGGCCATTCAGAGGAGGGAGCTGCTTTGTCCTGGCTGGAAGGCAGGTCTCAGTCTTCAAAATAGACTCTCTGCTCCACATTTTATCAGATGTTTCCATACTTCCAATCTTACAAGCATCATATTATCTCAGTGTCCCCACAGCTGCTAACCATAAGAGCTTTCATGGCTAGAGGGTACCAGGCACTGTGCTGATGGTCGTACATTCTTTCATTGTATGCACCCAATAGTCCTTCAAGGGAGGTAATTGTTTCCCCATTTACACGTGAGGATATTGAGACTCAAATAACTTGCCCACAGACACACAACTCCAGTTCACTTTAGCTGGTGTGGCCAGAATTTAAACCCAGCTCCATGGGGCTCCAGTCAATGTCTTAACCACTAGACTGTACTGCTCCCCGCTGCGGATGACTCTTCAGTGCTATGGAGAGAACTTTGAACTTTCGTAGACGGAAATTTATGCTTGCTCTCCATGCTGTCCCCCCAAACCAATTCTTAAATCATAAATGAGAGAGAGCTCATTTATAGTTTCTGGGTCTCTTTCTTTCCTATGGTTGTTAGTCCCTGTAGCCCTAAGGTGCCTTCTTCATACCTGCTGGTAGAAGCCGCTGTGACAGTGATCACAGGGTGGAGTTTCTACACCCTGGTTTTTGGAACGGGGCGAGTGCAGCCTTCCCAATGTGACTTGCTTTTCTTTGAGTTTCATGCACAGAAATCTTAGTGTCTGAAATATTGATTTCGACCTAAAGCCTCCTCATCCTAAATCCCCTCATGCAGTGAAATAAAGGGGAAACGTTAACTGCTCTGTTTCACCCATTCCCTTCTCCATTCACAACGGGATGGATGGCATCTCACTGGTAATTGATTCAAAATGGAACGGCTTAGGAACGTATCAGTTGCAGTGACGAGCAATTCGTGCATTTCTAAGTACTGCTGATTTTTTCGAACTCAGCAATCTCAGCTGAAATCCCTTTGCCGTGGATTGAATTTACAAAGGAGGAGATTCTGATTTCCACAGTGGCTTCTTTCTAATGCCTAAGGATTAGGAAACTGCCTTGAGGACCCACAGCAAGTACACTCACTCTCAGAGTCATGGCTTTAACTTTAACCTCTGAGTGACTGCTCTGATTCATTTATTTTGTAACAGCTCTATTAGAGCAGCCTAGTTCCGTATGGGATCAGTGATTTGCAGAAATCTCGCATTCCGATAAACACTTACACTCTGAGCTCCTTTACTCCTCTGACCCGCTTTAAGTGGTTGTGATCTCAGCAGTGAGTTTCAGGGAAATTAACAATGGGTTTCAAGTTTTTGGTGGACCTGTTCACTGTCTTTCCATCATTCCCCACCCTCTCCTCCACTCTGAGTAACCTTCCCCACTTAGGAAGTCTCATGCCTCCAACAGGGATTTGTAGAAAAGCTACCCCCACCTCAACCCCCGCTTTCAGTGTGTGGACTTTAGTATTACTGTATTTCTTTGCTGTTTAACTGTAAGGTCTATCATATTCTTGTCTGTTGTACACAGTGATAGGAAAATGGCTTTTAGAAGCTAAAAAGAGAAAGATGTAAAGTCAATCTCTGTTTTAAAGCTTTACTTTCTCCTATTGCCCACCTCACTCAGGGCAGGCAGCGACTGATGGGATTTGATATGTTCTTGCAGCAACAGAAGCATATGAATCTCTGGGCCCGTTTCCTTGCTCGAGGAACCCATGTGGAGCCAGACTCTTGAAGTGTAGAGTGTGACAGAGGATGAGATGAATGCTGCAGTCTTAGGTGATTTACTGGATCTCATCCATGAGATCTGTCCATTTAGAACCGCTGCAAGATATGAAACCAGCCAGGCCTTGGCCAGTTCAATGTTCCTTTAGTGTTCAGAGCACTGGTTGTATGACCAGCATTAGTCCTGGGAACATTAGATGCCATCTGCTGCAACTGTGCGTTACCCAGATTAGACTGTGACATCACAGAGATTTAAGGCATCTCTGTGATATCCTGACTGGGTGGTAGGTACGGCAGAAGGCACCTCCTACAGACACAGGACAACCTGACTGCTGTGCGGGTGAGCAAATAGTAAACCAAGCCCTGGAGAGTGTGTGTGTATCCGTGTGTGAGTGCGCGCGTGTGTGTAGGGAGGGCTGGGCGGGACGGTGCCTGGGGGATGTTACGGAGAGCTCAGTGTAACGGTTCCCCAGCCTGTGTGGGTGAGTTTGTTCCGGATGTTAACATTTTTTCTTTGGGGCTTGACTACATTCTTCTCTTTCTTTGCCTGTTTTCCTGCCTGTCTGTTAGGCCTCCACAGCTGCGTGGCTCATCGCTGGTGAGTGTTGAGAATGACAGATCTGGCTTTAACGCAAGGGCAATTTGGGGGCATGTGTATAGGTAGATTTTGAGGCGTTCTCATCCAACGTCTTTCCTAAATTTTGAGGATAATTTTTGGTCCATCATCTTGCCAGCTGGGTACCAACCCTGTGTTGCCTTGGATGGCCTCTGTTGGGGAATGAGCATGAAATTCTAAAGAAAGCAGACGGTCCTTCATATCCTAGAAGCAGAAGAAACTGGCTGGTGTGGGCAACTAAGACAACAGGTGGAGGCCAAAGAGGCAGCCTTGCGCAACAGTGAAGAGCATGGAGGGCGGGTCGAGGAGACCAGACCCCTGCACATGGTTCTGGCTGTGTGACCTTGGGCAAGTGACTGACTTCTGTGCCTCCGGTGCGCCCGTGTAAAATGAGGGTAAGGATACCTGCTGCAGAGCTGTTGTGAGAATTAAGTGAGATAACAAATGCAAAGTGCTTGACACAGTGCCAGGCCCATGGAAAGTGCTCCGTATTACCATGCTCATAATGATATTTTTGGTAAATTTTGGAACTCAGAAACACTTCAGTGTTCTTATGAGAAACCTTTTGGTGAGTGTCAGATAGGGTTGTCCCAACCTACCCTTCTTAGCTTATCTCCACTGCTTGTCCAATTCCCTTTACACAGGCTGACTTAAAAAAAAAAATTGACATACATATTGTGTAAGTTTAAGGTATACAGTGTGTTGATTTGATACATTAATATACTGAAATATGATTACCACCTTTTGTGGTCTCAGCAACTTTAAGGTATATAGTACAGTTTGCTGATGATAATCACACTGCTGTGCTTTAGATCTCCAGAACTCAATTATCTTCTAACTGCAAGTTTGTACCCTTTGACTAACATCTCTTTAATCCCCCCACCTCACACCCTAGTAACTACCATTCTACTCTGTCCTATGAGTTCAACTTTTAGAAATACAACATATAGGTAAGATCATACAGTATTTGTCTTTCTCTGACTTATTTCTCTCAGCATAATGCCCGCAAGGTCCATTCACATTGTGGCAAATGGTAGGATTTCTTTCTTTCCCCTGGCTGAATAATATTCACACACACACATACACACACTTATATATATACACATATATGTATGTATATATATTTATATTTATATATCCATTTCTTTATCCACCCATGGATGGTCACTTTATTTTATTTTTTATTTTATAATTTATTTTATTGAAGTATAGTTGATTTACAATGTTGTGTTAATTTCTACTATACAGCAAAGTGATTTAATTATACATATATGTACATTCTTTTTCATGTTCTTTTCCATTATGGTTTATCACAGGATATTGAATATAGTTCCCTGTGCACGTAGTGTGTTTATATCTTAGCTGTTGTGAATGATACTGCAACAAACATGGAGTGCAGATCTCTTTTTGGGATACTGCATTTCCTTTGGACAGAGGCTAACTTTTTTTTTTTTATTTTTTTTTTTTGCGGTTCGCGGGCCTCTCACTGTTGTGGCCTCTCCCGTTGCGGAGCGCAGGCTCCGCGGCCATGGCTCACGGGCCCAGCCGCTCCGCGGCATGTGGGATCTTCCCAGACCGGGGCACGAACCCGTGTCCCCTGCATCGGCAGGCGGACTCTCAACCACTGAGCCACCAGGGAAGCCCCCAGAGGCTAACTTTTATTGTCCTCCATGCAGTTGCTCCTGCTCTTCCTGTCTCGAGTACTTTTCTCCTTCTCCTTCCCTAAAATTTCTTTTGAAGAAAGTTTATCCTACTTTCAAGACTCATCTTAAGCACCTAATATAAGAGAATTATTCCAAGATGAAAAAGAATAATTTGATATAAACGTTCGTTGGCATGATGTACACATTCAAACATAGGATGACCTCAGAAGAAAACCACATATATCCATGCAGAGCTTAAGTCCAATTTGGATATTGCCATAGGGAAGAAAGTTCTCAGACGTCACCAACATTTTCTTCACTTGGAGTCCGCTATAGGGAACTCCTCTTTTTTTTGGGTTCTGTGTTCATGTTATTTTATTTTTTTAACATCTTTATTGGAGTATAATTGCTTTGCAATGGTATGTTACTTTCTGCTTTATAGTAAAGTGAATCAGCTATACATATACATATATCCCCATATCTCCTCCCTCTTGCATCTCCCTCCCACCCTCCCTATCCCATCCCTCTAGATGGTCACAAAGCACCGAGCTGATCTCTCTGTGCTATGTGGCTGCTTCCCACTTGGGAACTCCCTTTTAGGGGCCTCTCTGTAATTTCCTCTCAAAATGGTGCCAATGTGCATCTGTGACTTTATAGTAATCAGGGAGTCTCAGCTAGGTAAACTGCAACTATCAAATGTGAAGCCAAGATGGTAAGAATACAGAGGTTCCCCACTGGCCATCATCATCGTAAAGCTCCTCTGAGGGGAGGTCTTCACTGACTAATCTGATTAGACCATTTATGAGCAAGGTTCCTGCCCTGCCTCTGGCTTCATAGAATCCCTGCAGACTTCGCATTGCCAGCAGGAGAGTAATTTGAATTTAGTTCTTTCTTTTCTTGGCAGCATATACACGTGTTATCCTCTTGTTGTCCTATTAGACTGGATTAACCTGTAGACTCTCGGGCAATTGGTGTCTGTAGCCAAGGAGGCAGTGACTTTGGCTGTCTCTCTTGGTTCTGTGGCCATCTCTGTGCCCATGCACACACGTACGCTCTCACAGTGCTTTTGATCGATCTTCTCTATGCTTTAAAATTGGTCACAGAAGAAGGGACAAAGTAGAAGCCTGTAAAAGTCAATCCTTTGTACCTTTCTTATGACACTTAACACATTTTGCCTTGAGTGTTAGCTTTTTGGAGGGCATATTTGTTTTGTAAGACTGGAAATCCCTGCAGAGCACTGTGACTTTCTCCTCTTCGAATCCCTGTTAACTCTTCATGAACATTTGCTAAACTGAATCGGTAGTTGTCCAACTTTAGTGAGGGGTATGGTAACCACTACAGCCACTTTACAAATGATTTGGCTTCCAGATGGTCCTGGAGGCCCAGCATGAGGTGTTTGCCAGTTGCCTCTAGATGTGATCTTGCACGTGTGAGTTGATATCTCTGTACTCTGAAGTCTGTATCTCTAATGGAGATAAGACCACTGGATTTTAAGAAGGAAAGAATCTCTAATTGCCCCATTAACAAGAAGTTTTTGTGGCTGGGATTTGCCGAATGCTGTCTGCATGGAGTCTGTTTCAGAGCTCTCTCCTGACCAGGCACTAGCATTTGGAAGCACAATTAGTTTGTGGGAATAACTCTGCCTCATCTTACCCTGTTTGTTTCAGGCCTTATGTCCATGGCAGCCTCTGTTTTCTGCCCAGCAAGGGAGAAAATGAAAGAGAATAAAAGGCAATCTGAAAATCCCCAGTGTCAAACAGAAGTACAAAAATATCTCCAAATGAAAGACAGATTGCACAAGTTTGCCTGAGAAAGTAGAGTTGTGTTAAGCTGAAGCAGAATGATAGAAATTCTTCTGGCTGTTTCTTCCTATGAGCCGTAGGAATATGTGAGTGAACTGGCAGGAGGTCCCAGCTCAGGGCTCAGCCCCATGATGGGAAAGAAGGTGAGCTGTCAGGAGGAAAAAAGAGAAAACCCTCTGAAACACAAGGTAATCTTTGAGGAAGATGGAGGGCCGAGGGATGTGTGGCAGCTCTGAGAATGCTTTTCAGAACCGACACGGTCATAAAAGAAGAGTCAGGGACTGAGATACAAAGTGCCAGGTACTTTTTGGTACCTGTCAAATTACATATAAAATCAGTGGTCTGATTCAGATTGTCAAGAAGAAAAACAGCCTTACTTTGCTATTTCCTTTCGTTCCTTATGCTCTGCCTTACTGCTGTGTGTAGCTGGAACTTACTTTAGAGGAAAAGGCTCTTCAAGCTTGTCTTTGTTTGGGCTCTTGGTTACCATGCCCACGTTGGTGGCTGACTGCTGGGACCAGCCCAGTATCACTGTGGGTTCCGCAGGACTGGTGGCTTTCAAGCCATCACTCAATTCTAAACACAGCAGAAGGGAGACAAAATTACATGAAGGCTGACAGACCTGGGATGAGTTGATGCCTTGAGTTCCAAGTTGTGGGAAAAGAGAGCTTCTCCACCGTTTATATGTAAACAGCAGGATGACTCTGAGTCTGTCTTTCTCTCATTGAATATCTTTGATCCTGAATTGTGAGGATACTTCAAGATGAGCTTGTGGGTCCCTAAATGTTAATAGCCAACAGATTATAGGACGTGTTGAATGTCCTGGTGTCTTTTGGGAGTCCACCATTCCAACTTAAGGCTTATTCTGAATCCTGTTTAGAAAGAGAATGTGATCCAGGAACTCAAACTTAGGAGGGGTGCACATGACAGCTCACCAAGATCTAGTTGTCGGTCATGAAGTATCCTGTCTCTGAAGGACAGCTGGGGTCTTCAGACGCTGAAGTGCAAAATATTATCAGCACCAACTTTTCTAATATCTGAATAGTCTCTGTAAATAAATTTATGTTTAATTTTACCCAGTGGGACTTATTGGTAGGTCCTGCTATACCTCACTTTCCACCAAATGTGTACATAGAATCTTTGGATGATAAACTAGCTTTTCAATGTGCAAAGAATGTTTGTTATTCTTGGTGATAGAGAGTGAAATGCTATGAAGGCAAAAAAAAAAATCCATTGATAAAATGAAGACAAATTCCTATCACTTTGGTAATGCCAGATTTTCATATTCCAAATTTGCTAAAAGTAAGTCATATCTTCCTGTAACAGATTCTGTACTTTTTGTTTGGCCTTGAAAATAGACCCAGGGCTTCCCTGGTGGCGCAGTGGTTGAGAGAGTCCGCCTGCCGATGCAGGGGACACGGGTTCGTGCCCCGGTCTGGGAGGATCCTACATGCCGCGGAGCGGCTGGGCCCGTGAGCCATGACCGCTGAGCCTGCGCGTCCGGAGCCTGTGCTCCGCAACGGGACAGGCCACAGCAGTGAGAGGCCCACGTACTGCAAAAAAAAAAAAAAAGAAAGAAAGAAAAGAAAATAGACCCATTTTGTATACTTGATGACTTGGATTTTACCTTCTGCATTGCAAAGCTCACAGATTCAGTGTATTTCTTTTTGGTTTTTTTTCATGATTTTTTTTTAAACATGCAGTACTGCTTTCTTATTTTTTTAAATTTTATTTATTTATTTTTGGTTGTGCTGAGTCTTAGTTGCGGCAGGCGAGCTCCTTAGTTGTGGCTCACTGGCTCCTTAGTTGCAGCACGTGTGCTCCTTAGTTGCAGCTGGCAGACTCCTTAGTTGTGGTATGCAAACTCTTAGTTGCGGCATGCATGTGGGGTCTAGTTCCCTGACCAGGCATCAAACCCACGTCCCCTGCACTGGGAGGTGGATTCTTAATCACTGTGCCACCAGGGAAGCCCCAATGTATTTCTAACTGAAAATAAAAGTGTCTATTTTCAGGGAATTTCTTTCTTTTTTTTTTGCGGTACGTGGGCCTCTCACTGTTGTGGCCTCTCCCGTTGCGGAGCACAGGCTCCGGACGCGCAGGCTCAGCAGCCATGGCTCACAGGCCCAGCCGCTCCACGGCATGTGGGATCCTCCCGGACCAGGGCACGAACCCGTGTCCCCCGCATCGGCAGGCAGACTCTCAACCACTGCGCCACCAGGGAAGCCCGCCTACTTGGTTCTTTTCATGACACCACACACTAAACAAGGTTCTGCACTAGGGCTGACTGTCCAATGTACCTGAAGGGTACTTTACTGGGATAGATTCTAGGGCCCCAATCCAAATACTCCTTTCAGAAGATCTGGATGGGGATGAGGGGGTGAAGTCTGTGTTTTAGAAAAGTCCTCAGATGATTTTGATGGGCAACAGGTATGGAAACTAGTGTTCTCTGCCACTGTCTTTTCATTGGTAATGCCTAGGAGACAAGGGACTGGTTAGTGCATGTTTGGCATCTTAAATGAGTGCTCTGGACCCTGTATTTTAAAAGCAATTGTACTAGTTCTGCCGGCACACAAATAAATGTCATAACCGAGAACATTCATTACTGTAGCAAGGACAGAAAATTACTTTTTGTTTTAATAGGAATGACTCGTGGCTCTTGAAATAACGTGGGGCAGTAAGTAAGATCTGATTACAGGCTCCCTAGGCAAATGAGGCTCAGGATGTTTTTCTGGTTGTGGCAACTACGACTTGTTATTTTATAGAGGTCATGGAAAAGGAGACTCCTTCAGGGTTTTAACATTGGCAACAGAATACCATTCTGGAAGTGAATTAAATTAGAATTAAATTTAATTTTATGCAGGTTAACTCAGGGAGCTCTGCCCAACAGTTGCAACTCTTAGAATGATATTTAGACCTGAATGAAACATCAAGTTGAGTATAACACATGTTGGAAAGTGAAACATTTGGTTAACCATTTCTTTTGTCTACATGACTTTAAACAACTGCTTTGTCTATTTTATCTTCTACTTGTCCCTCTCCTTCACTTAACTGATGGACGGGATCCACTGAATTGGTGGGTGAACTGCTGTTTTGATGGAATACAGCTATGTCTGTCAAGCATCTGGAGAACATAGCCCTGAGCGCGATGGTGGTAAAGATATTATTTGAAGTTATCTTGATTGAAATATTGCCTAATAGTGCTGCTACTTACAGGTCATTTCTTTAATTTTTACCCAGTGTTCCTACCACTGTGAAATCTGAAATGGCTACCAATTATGGGGTCATTTTTTTTTGTCCTTTAGTTTTGATATTATTCAATGAGAGGCTTGACTAAATCCAAACAGTATTAAACAAATATGTTGGTTAACATTCTGATACCAAAAATTACTCCGAATCACTTGCAGATTCCTTAACAAATAAATGTGTAATTTGGTGAGCAATTGTTACTGGTCTGTATATCTTGGTATTTGGTGAGTCAGTATTTGGAGGTTGATTCTGTAAGTATCACAGAAACAAATCCTTTTGTTTTTCTCCAGTGGCACCTCTCCTGTACCTCTAACAGAATAGGGTAGTGACAATATTGGAGTACAGTTATTTGTTCACATATCCCCTGACTAGACCTGGCCTTTCCTGTACGTCAGGAATCTGTCTTTATCTCTGTGTCTCCAGTCCTCACACCACCCCTGCCTTGCACTAATACATAATGATATAATAATAACAAAATAATATATCTGCGTGGCAATTAATGAACTGATCTTAACTTTGGGTTTTGTTTGTCTGATTGACTGTTTTGACTAAACCAAATGGCTAGACAATTCAGTCAAGTTGCTGGCTTCTCATGCAACCGATCACCAGGGTAATATTGCTAATATTTTATAGTTGTATGGTAGTTTGTTTTCTCAGAGCAGGAAAATCATGATAATCTCATTTGATTCTCTCAAAACCACACAAAAGGGAGCTACTAGTCATCTTATTTTGGAGGTGAGGAAACGAATGAAGACAAATTGCCCAAGATCACAGCCAGGTATGAGCAGAGCCCTGGGATGGAGCCGTTGGTTTCCCATTAACAGCCTCCCCTCAGACTCAGTACCCCCACTTCCCTTACCCTGGGAAATGGGGTGCGGAGTTGGAAGATGAGCTGGAGGCAGGTAGAATACTGTTTTACTGTCTGGGGGCCTTTGAATGTGCAGTGGGTTTTCCTCTGGTTCTACGGGGGTCTGTCCGTGGGCTGGGCTTGTAGGCACGTGGTAGCGATGTAGACGGTTTCCTTCACTCTTCTTGAGGAGCCAGGGTTTCTGGGCCCAGAATGTCTACCTGTACGTTTCCTCAGCTGCTGCCCAGTAGGCCCAGGAGCACCTGCTCTGTACTATTTGTTAAATTCCTGCTGAGTGACAGTGATCATTAGGTACCTCCTTCTGGGGATGGGCCTCTGGTTACCTGTATACCTGTTCAATCAATGTCTGCTTGGCAAGTACGTTTGTAGGTTTTCCTTGACAGACTGAATCAAGGCCTCAAAATCACAAGGTAGGTTTTGTACTTGTCCTCTTAAAGTACCAGGCCCACCTCTGTGTCTTAGAGGATCATACTTGTCCTGCAAGATTCTGTTCCTTAATAGGCTGTGACAGTTGTTACTTATTCTTCTCTTTTGCTTACAAATTTAAAAAACCCAAATAATTTGTGCACATATTAAAAAAATTCAGATAGGATAGAAAGTAATCACTGAAAAGCATAAAGTGAAAATGAATCTCCCATCCCTAGTCTCCTAGGTTATCATTCCAGGATCAGTCACTGTTACTACTTTGTTTTGCATCATATAGGTATGACGTATATGAATCATTATATGTACATATTTAATTGTGTATATATACAAACCTTTAAAATTAAAACATAGAATGTGGCATAATACACACAGGACTTTGGACTTTATGAAGTTAGTTTCAAACTGTTATACTGGAGATTGTTAAATAGACATACTTACAGGTCCCCCCCCTTCCCACTGTTTTAAAAGTCCCATAGTATTCCATTGTGTGGATCTATCATAATTTTTATCCAAACTATTTTAATGGACCTTTAGGTTGTTTTCAGTTTTTTGCTTCTATAAATAAAGCTCCTTGATTACTTTGGGGGCACTCTTGTGATAGCATTTATAGAATACATTCTAGAAGTAGAGTTGTATAGTTGAAGTTATGTCATTTAAAATTTTGATGGATGTTCCAAAAAAGTTTGTGCAATTTACACTTCCACCCACAAGACATGACAGCCTATTTTCCCACCCACTTGCCAACAATGTATTAGAAAATGTTTCCATATTTGCTAACGAATATCCTTGTCTTTGAAAAATGTTTGCAAATTGATCTTGTCATAAATTCTTTTCAGCTCTCCCCGCAACTTCCCTATTTTTATAAAGGTACAGACCTTAAGTTTATGGGGCTGTAGGGCAATTCCTTCTTCCCTTTAAACAGGCATAGGGTTTTGTTTAATCGCTCAGGCGTCCCTGCTCCTCCATTTATTACCAATCATTACTTTAACTTATTCTTTTAGGATCCTGGGGTGCAAGCCATCACTGCCGGAGGCTTTCAAGGTGTTGAGTCAATAAGAAACGGCAGCAAACATTTCTTGTTAGTGAGGGAGAGAATAAAAGGCCTGTCACTCAGGGTTTCTGGGTGCAACTTTGGTTCAATTATCTTCAGATGTTTAAAATCAAGGCTGTTTCCAGACCATTTCAAAGAACAGCAGGGCAACCTGCTGAGAACTGTGTGAAATGAACACCCTGTTACAACTAATTAGTGTTACTGTTTTCCTTGCAGTTGGGGGTGAGAGGAAATACATGAAGGGTGTTTATCTCTTCCTGTAGTAGAAAGAGTTGGAACCACTGCAAAAGCCTGGAGGGGGACCCAGAGGATGCTTCCTACATGACTATTCCCACCTTTCTCCAAAGAATGGCTGTGAGCCGTTATGATCCATGCTGCTTGTTCAGTCCCAGGGCTTCTGCGTCTTTGACCCATGCACAAGCTCTTCAGGTTGTTTTTACAAGAGGCCTAAGACAAATGGTGCATTCAATTAAATTCAACAACTATTTATTGAACACTTACAACATGTTGATGAGTGAGGAATAGTCTCTGCCCTAAGGACTTTAAAATCGAGACAAAAAGGATAAATGAGTAAGTTATTTAGAGCCCCTGCAAGATTTTGAGGATAGCGGTTATAAGTTTCAGGTGGGTTTGAACTGTGATTTTTTTTTTTTTTTTTTTTTTTTTTTTTTTTTTGTCCCTTACTGGCTCTGAAAACTTGACTGCTCAAGTCAAGCTTACTTAATTCCTCTTGACTTCAATTTCCTTATCTGTTTAGGGCTGTTATAAGAATTACATAAAGGCATCCATAGTTAGTGATCAGTTGATGTCAGCAGATGTTTTGTCATCAGGGCTATGCCTTAGGAAGAGCTGTGTGATAGTAGGAAATGAGATGATAAAGTGTGGAATGGGGAGAGAGAAGAATGGGGAGGTCAGAATTTAGTCAGGATAGGTGAGGTCACATGACAGTGACGAGAAAGCCCCAAGTGATGCTCCTTTGCCCTAGCCGAGATGGCTGCCTTATCCCAGCTAGTGCCCTGGACACGTACAGAAGGCTCTGCAACACAGCAGCACCCCCGCCGTTTCAGTACAGGGAACGAGTCACACTTTAATCACAGCAGTAGTTCATTCACTCGTTCACCAAGCATTAACCTAGGCAGATAGGCTACTAGGTGCTGGAAGGCAGAAAGATGGATACATACCGTCCCTGCTCCCCAGAGACAGATATGTAAACAGACAAATGTAATGCAGGGCGATGAGCGCTCTGACAGCCTATGTGCTGTGTACAGAGCACAGAGCAGGAATGCCTGACCTAGCCTGGGTTGGGAAGGAGCCAGGAAGCAATTTTTAGTTTCCTGGTTCCCACCAGGTTTCCCAGAAGCAGGGCCTGGATGAAGGAAGACCTTGCATGAATTCCCAGTTCCTGTGTGGTCACCCCTCTCCTGCTGAACCCATAGTCCAGTACCACAGCCACTCCCCTTCGTCTGTTCTCAGCCTCTCCTCCTACTGCTTCCTGTGGGTCTCTGGCTGTGGCTGCCCAGTGTCCATGACAGCAGCAGTAACAAATCTTTCCTCCCTCACCCCAAGAGGATGGGTTGGGCCAAGCCCAGGATGATGAAGTTGTACCTCAGCCACTTCTGTGTTGACCAGGTCTTGGTTTCTGCCTTCCCTCCTCCCTTCCAAGCAATGAGTAGCTAAAATTTGGTATGACTGAGTCAGAGTGGCCCCTTGTCCCTACTTCCTCACACCGGCTCAGCTTTGGAACACGAAGGCCTGATCCTGAGGGAAATTCTGCCGGTTCACACACTAGTCTGCTCGGGAGGCTGTGTCATGTCCTATAAATTACAGCCCTGTGCCTCCGGCCCTGGCCTGTATACCAGAAGCCCTTCCTTTCAACCTCCAATCTGGCCTCCTGGTCACCCTACCTTGTTGTGTAAACTCTGGTGCTTAGGGGGACCGGCGCCTTCTTCTGGGGTCCTGGGAAGTTGGCAGCTGTGGACAACAATGCCTTGAGAAGGTTGGGCATTGAATCGGGCCACCGAGTCAGTTACCCCGAAGATGGGGGAGCTGGTGGCAAGGACGAAGTTACCAGTGTGGTGAAGAGCTGCAGGTGTTCTCTGGGTCTGATTTGCATCACTGTTTCCATCCAGTTGCAAAAACACGCATCGGGCTTTTGAAACTAGAGCTTGCTGGTATGAATCAGATGAAACCTGAGCTGTGTGGAAGGTGGCAAGTTTTCCAATGCAAGCCTAGCAAGTGTGCTTGGGTGGAAAGTCACGTCAGGCCCATAAACACAGCAAGCAGGAGAAGCCGCCAAAAGCAGAGGCAAAAATAGCTCAGGGGTCCCCATCTTGCCTCATTCAAACCCACCAGCTCCTGCCAGACATTCCTCTCCCTCGCTTTGCCTTCTTCTTGGTTTTTCTTTGTCTCTTCAAGTTTTGACTTGCTTCAGGGTCTCTTCAGCTAGCCTACAGGACTATGGTTGTCTTGCCAGTCTCTGAGTTGCTGGGTCTTTTCTTGGTGTGCAGGAGGGATGCAGAGAATCTGGTCTTCTCCAAGGGCTTCCTCTCTGGGAAGCCATAGGAAACATGCCTCTCTGCTTAGCCAAAGGCAATATATTCCAGGTGTCTGAACAAGGAGGAGAAATTGACTCCTAACTCAAGTTTTTGTGTGTGTGTGTGTGTGTGTGTGTGTGGTACGCGGGCCTCTCACTGTTGTGGCCTCTCCCGTTGCGGAGCACAGGCTCCGGACGCACAGGCTCAGCAGCGATGGCTCATGGGCCCAGCCGCTCCGCGGCATGTGGGATCTTCCCGGACCAGGGCACGAACTCGTGGCCCCTGCATCGGCAGGCGGACTCTCAACCACTGCGCCACCAGGGAAGCCCCTAACTCAAGTTTTCATCAGAGTGTTTTTGGATGTGTTGAATTTATGGCAGGTATTTATGCGTACTCTGGTTTGGAAGTCAGATTTCATCTCTTTCTCATTTGGTCTGTGGGTAGCTCTCTATTTGGTAGTAATGAATTAGGAGACTGAAGTAGGACTGGCACTGAAGAACAAATCTCTATATTTTGCTACTGCTCAGAGTGTTAAGGTGATTTGGGGAGATGGGTAAAAGATAATAGTAATGAAACAGGTGCTGTAGCAGCGGTAACTCCAGGGAGGGCTCAGCACAGCTTGGCGGACTGTGCTCCACAGACTGGAGCCCCTGCAGTGCTGACAGAGGTCAGGTACTGGCAATAACCAGGACCATCATGGCTCAGGCACCAGCCCGAGACACCTCATACATTTAACATTCAGATACAGAAGCCTTGCACACCTGGCAGACCACAGCTTTCTGCCTTCCAGCAGGGAGAGACGATGGTCTCTTTCGCAGATGTCTATAAATACATACTCTTACTTGCCTGAAAGCTTTCTGGCATAGGGGCAGAGTGTATCCCTCACAGCCCAGCATTCAGAATTGGGAGGATTCAGTGAGGTAATTGGGAAGCACCTAGCACAGACCCTAGTGCAGATCAGGCACTTAATGGTTTTTAAATTTTATTTTATTAAAGTATAGTTGATTTACAATGTTGTGTTAATTTCTGCTGTACAGCAGAGTGACTCATTTATACATATATATATTCTTTTTCATATTCTTTTCCATTATGGTTTATCACAGGATATTGAATATAGTTCCCTGTGCCTACAGTAGGACCTTATTGTTTATCCACCCAATATGTAATAGTTTGCACCTGCTAATCGCAAACTTCCAATACTTCACTCCCCCACCCCAAACCCCCTTGGCAACCACAAGTCTGTTCTCTATGTCCCTGCGTCTGTTTCTGTTTCATAGATATGTTCATTTGTGTCATATTTTAGATTCCACATGTAAGTGATATTATATGGTATTCGCCTTTCTCTAGGCACTTAATTGTTGACGTTCCTTCCTCTATTCCACCTCCCTTTTCTGCTTTCTTCCTACCTTCTCCCTCAAGGAAAGTTACCAGAACTTGCATTTAATTTCCCATTATATGTATACACATAATGAAAGATGTTATACTCTTTGACAATTGGTAACGCTTCTTTTCTCTGAGTTTGATTCTCTGTTAAATAGTATTTATAATACTGGAACACTAAACATGGTCTTCTACTGATCCTTTGACATCTCACTTACTGTCCTAATCTCTGTCTTTGCCTTTCCTAGGGTGAGACATCTGTTTAATATTTTCCTTGTTTGGAGCTAGGTCATTGGAAAACAGAAGAGGCAGGGCTGGCCAAGTGGAGTTGTTAGGGAATTGATGAGCACCTCAACATTGCCTAAGAAGGCAAGATATTGGTAAAATATGGGCTGGAACCATGGGTATTTGGCTACTTTGCTGTGGGAGGGTGGGCTGGTGGCGATATATGAGGATATTGTGGGAGCAGAGTTAAGTCCTAGACTGTGTTTCCTATCGTGGGGCTAGGACTAGGGAGAGAAAAAGCTTACTACACTAATCAAGATAATACTTTAGTGCAATATTTAAAAAATCAAAGTTAAGGTGAAAAAAATCCATAGTGAACTAAATATCAAAATATTAGAGTGATATTGGAGCCTGAGGCAAAAGGAAAAGTTGGTAGTACTGATCTTATTTGCATTAGTTTGCTTGGGCTGCTATAACAAAATATCATAGACTGGGTGGTTAAATCAGGGGTCCCCAAACCCCAGGCTGCAGACCAGTACTGGTCCACTGCCTGTTAGGAACCAGGCCCCACAGCAGGAGGTGAGTGGCAGGCGAGTGAGCAAAGCTTCATCTGCCGCTCCCCATCGCTCGCATTACCGCCTGAACTCCCACCACCACTCCACCACCCCCGCCCCGTCCATGGAAAAATTGTCTTCCACAAAACCAGTCCCTGGTGCTAAAAGGTTGGGGACTGCTGGCTTAAATGACAGCAATTTATTTCTCACAGTTCTGGAGGCTGAGAAGTGCCAGATCAAGGTCCAGCAGGGTTGGTTTCTGGTGAGGGCTCTTTTCCTGGCTTACAGATGACTGCCTTCTCACTGTGTTTTGACGTGGAAGAGAGAGAGAGAGAGAGAGAGTGAGAGTGGTCTAGTGTCTCTTCTTATAAGGGCACTAATCCCATTACGAGGGCCCCATTCTCATGACCTCATGTAACCCTAATTACCTCCCAAAGACCTCGTTTCCAAATACCATCACATTGGGGTTAGAGCTTTAACATACGAATTTTGGCAGGGACACAAACATTCAGTTCATACCACTGTCTCTATTTAATATTTTGATATTTTGTTCATTCCCTGGTTTTCCAGTGGTTAAGACTTGGCCTTCCAGTGCAGGGGGTACAGGTTCAATCCCTGGTTGGGGAGCTAAGATCCCGTATGCCTTGTGGCCAAAAAACCAAAACATAAAAGATATTTGTTACAATATTGTAACAAATTCAATAAAGACTTCAAAAATGGTCCCCATAAAAAAATTGCATTAAAATATCGTTTATCTTGATAGCTGAATTTTTTGGTGCTTCCTTAAAATTTTCAGTCCTGGCCCTGCCTTAGGGAAACCCCTACTCTTGGTTCTGGGGTGGGGGCATTGGGCCAAGGCATCACCCTGAGCCAAAGGGTCAGGGTCTGATCACTCATTGGATTGTCCAGTGCTGACCAAATTCTTCATTTCCTATTTCTTCCTTGATTATTGTCAAGTGTATGGTTGCATTTTCAACATTTAATTATTTTCTTTGTTTCACAGTACTTTGCATTTCATCCAACACTGCAATTAATTAAATATAGTATTCCACAATCAAGTCTAATTTTTACATTTCTCCTATAAATGGAGGTAGGCAGGAACCAGAGAACCCATTCTGAATGTTCAGCTTTGTTAGGCAAACTTTTGTGGTGACTTCTGCAATTTTGGTGTGTCAGCAGATTTAAGCTAATTTTAAAGACTACAAATGTCTCTTCAGCTATCTGATATTAAGGTGACTTTTTTCAAAAAATTTTTGAAATTTTCCTAAAATTAATCATTTTTTAAACTTTTTGTTTTGATATAATATTAAATTTACAGAAAAGTTATAGGAACTGTGCAAGGAACTTCTGTCTGTATACTTTTTATTCAGTTTCACTAATTGTATACTTTGTTTCATTTGCTTCTGTCTGTGTGTGTATACATACACACACATTTATATAATTGTTTTCTGAACCATTTGTTAATAAATTGGAGACCTCGTTCACTGATACAATCTGTTATATAATCAAGTCTTTTAATTTTCGTTATTTGTCCTAATGTTCATTACAGATATTCTTTTTTGCCAACTCAAGATCTAATCCAAGATCATGCATTGCATTTGACTGTCCAATTCCTTTAATCTCATTTAATCTGCAGCACAGTTTCCTCAGCCTTTCTCCATCTTTCTCGACCTTGTTATTTTTTGAAATGCACAAGCCAGTTATTTTATACGCCAGCTATTTTGGGCTTGTCTGATGTTTCCTCATGTTTAGATTCAGGTTATACATTTTTTTGGCAGGAATACCACAGACGTGTGTCCTAAGTACACCACCATATCAAGAGCACATGATATTGGTTTCTCCCAATTTTAGTGATGTTAACTTTTTTTTGAAGAAGATATCACCTAACTGCATTTCCCCCCAGTCTTCTTGTGACCAGTATTATTAAGATATAATCAATGTATAACATTGTATAAGTTTAAGGTGTACAATCTGATGATTTGATATATGCGTTTAATGTGAAATGATTACCACAGTAAGTCCATCTTGGTGATGTTAACTCTGATCACTTGGTTAAGATGGTGTCAACCATTTCTCTCCACTGTAAAGTTAGTTTGTTCTACTTTGAAATCAATAAATAATTTATGAAGAGATATTTTGAGACTATGTATCTTGTTCCTAATCAAACTTTCACCCATTTGTTTTAGCATACATTGATGATTTTGTTCCATTTTATTTCGTTCAAAATATTTTAAAATTTCTCTTGATATTTCTTCTTTGACCTATGCATTATTTATAAGTGTGTTGCTTAATCTCCAAGTATTATGGGATGTTCTAGCTATCATTCTGTTATTGATTTCTAGTTTAGTTCCACTGTGGTCTGAAAGCAGACATTGTATTATTTCTGTTCTTTTAAACTCATCAAGGTGTGTTTTATGGCCCAGAATGCGGTCTATCTTGGTGACTGTTCCATGTGAACTTGGGAAAAATGTGTATTCTGCTGTTGTTAGCTGAAGTAGTCTATAGATGTCAATTATATCAAGTTGATTGATGGTGTCGTTGAGTTCAACTATGTCCTTACTGATTTTTCTACCTGCTGGATCTGTCTGTTTCTGACAGAGTGGTATTTGAAGTCTCCAACCATAATAGTAGATTCACCTATTTCTCCTTGTAGTTCTGTCAGTTTTTGTCTCATGTCGTTTGATGCTCTGTTGTTAGGCACATGCACATGAAATAGCGTTATGATTTCTTGGAGTATTGACCCCTTTATTATTATGTAATTACCCTCTTTATCGCTGATAATTTTCCTGCTCTGAAATCTGCTGTGTTTGAACTTAATAGCTACTTCTGCTTTCTTTTGACTTTTCTGCCTTTTGTGGTTTTAATTGAGCATTTTATATGATTCCACTTTCACTCTTTTCTTAGAATATCAATTATACTCTTTTTTTTAATATTTTTTTTAGTGGTTGCTCTAGAGTTTGTAATATACATTTACAACTAATCCAAGTGTATTTTCATGGGTAGTGTGAGTAATAATTTCTTTCTTTTTTTTTTTTTTAAATTTGACCACACTGCGTGGCATGTGGGATCTTAGTTCCCCAGCCAGGGATTGAACCTGGGCCCCTGCAGTGAAAGTGCTGATTCCTAACCACTGGACCACCAGGGAATTCCCTTATAATTTCCTATAATAACCAAATATTCCTAATTCTTCCCTTCCATTCTTCATTTTTTAATTGAAGTACTATTGATTTACAATGTCATGTTTCAGGTATACAGCACAGTGATTCATATATATATATATATGAATATATATATGAATATATATGAATATATATATGAATATATATATTCTTTTTCAGATTCTTTTCCCATATAGGTTATTCCCTCCCATTCTTGAATCATTGCTGTCATTCATTTCACTTATACATAAGTATATTATTTGTATGTCTGCATATATATATATATATATATATGCTTTTGCACATATGTATATACACATAAGCATACATAAATAAGCATATACATGCAAATATGTATATACACACATAAGCATAAAGAAATATATAAGCATTATTCTGTTATATCAACTAATAAGAAAAAAAAAGTTTTTATTTTACCTTCACTTATTCTTTGATGCTCTTCCTTCCTTTATGTAGACTCGGGTTTCTGACCTGTATCATTTTTCTTCTCTGTGAAGAACTTTTTTCAACATTTCTTACAAGGCAGGTCTACTGGCAGTAAGTTTCCTCAACTTTTACCTGAGAAAGTCTTTATCTTTCCTTCACTTTTGAAGGAGAATTTTGGATGGTTCAAACTTCTGAGTTGGTTGTTTTTTTCTCTCAACTCTTTAAATATTTCACTCCACTCTCCACTTTCTTGCATGGTTTCTGAGAAAAGGTCAGAAGTAATTCTTATCTTTGTTCCTCTTTAGGTAATGTGTTTTTTTTCCCTCTGGCTTCTTTCAAGATTTTTTTCTTTATCTTTGATTTTCTGAAGTTGGAATATGATGTGCCCAGGTAGTTTTTTGTTTGTTTGTTTTGTTCTTTTATTTATCTTCTTTGGTGTTTTCTCAGCTTCCTGGATCTGTAGCTTGGTGTCTGACATTAATTTGGGGAAATTCTGAGTTATTATTGCTTCATATATTGCTTCCATTCCTATCACCCTTTTTTTTTTTTTTGGTATTCTCATTATGTGTATGTTACACCTTTTATAGTTGTCCCAGAGTTCTTGGATATTCTGTTCTGGTTTTTTTCAGTCTTTTTCTCTTTAATTTTTAGTTTTGGAAGTTACTATTTCTATATCTCCAATCTCAGAGATTCTTTCCCCACCCTTCTCCAGTATACCAATGAGCTCATTACAACCATTTTCCATTTTTGTTATAGTATTTTTAATCTGTAGCATTTCTTTTTGACTCTTTCTTAGAATTTCCATCTCTCTGCTTACATTATCCATCTATTATTGCATGTTGTCTACTTTTTCCATTAGAGCCATTGCTAATCATAGTTGTTTTAAATTCCATTAGTAGTCATAGTTGTTTTAAATTCCTGGTCTGATAATTCCAACATCCCTGCCATCTGACTCTGATTCTGCTGCTGTTCAGTCTCTTCAATCTGTATTTTTTGCCTTTTAGTATGCCTTGTAATTTTTGGTTGAAATCTGGACATGTTGTACTGTGTGAAAGGAACTGTAGTAAATAGGCTTTTAGTGGTGTGGTGGTAAGGTGTGGAAGGGAGAGAAAGTGTTCTATAGTTCTATAATTAGTGCACAGGTGAGCCTGTGTCCTGGACTGTAAACTTCACCAGTGATTCTCAGTTTCCTCCTTCCTTCCCCTTGAGTGGTACAGGATGGATAGAGGGGTGCTGAAGTTGGGTAATTTCCTTCCCCCAGGTATGTTATGCTCTGGCAAATAGTTTCTTAGGGGAGGTCTTGTTGAGAAGAGAATGCTCTGGTGTATTTCAAAATGGTTCCCTTTTCCCTCTCCATGATGGAAGTATGAAGGTATTTTTCTCTGATATTCACTAAAAAGATCTCCTAGAGGTAAAACTCACAAAAGTGTGGGATTCCCCCTATAACTGGGTCTCCCTGGAGTTGCCTCCAGCAGTTGGTCAATTACGGTTTAGGTTTTCCTACCCTGGCACCAGTTCCTGCAGAGGTTTGTGCTCATGGGTTTCTGCTATGGTAAGTTGTGATTCTAAGTATCCCCCTCTCTGTCTCTTTGATTTGGGAGAGGGACTTGCCTTGTGACCTCATTTCTCTGACATATCTAAGAAGAGTAGTTGATTTTTCAGTTTGTTCAGGTTTTTACTTGTTGTTAAAGTGGAGTGATGACTTCTAAGCTCCTTACATGCTGGCATGGGAACTGGAAGTCTATTGATAATGACGTTTTTGTCTCCATCATTCCTTCTATATTTATTAGTTGACCTTTTACTCTAAGGAAGAGCTTTTCTTTTATATTAGTTAGTTGGTTAATTAATTAACTTGATTTAAATGAACTTCTGGGCTCTTTAGTTCCTATTTTATTTAATGGATTATAATCTGTTATTATTATTCACTTTGATACTCCAATCACTCCTGACTTGGCCAGAGGAAGTCCTTTCCAATTAGCTCCTGTGTGCTTTGACATGTTCCCAGTATTCTTTGAGCACTTTCTTACTTTCTGATGAAACAAGACGTCTGGGCTTGACTTGTACGTTTTCTGCCCAAGCCCTAGAATAATATGATTGAATTTTAGTTCATTAACTATTTTCATTTTTGAGGAGATTATTCTAACTGAGGATGGAGTTTTGATTCCATGTGGAAAGTCAACTTGATGTTATTTGTTGTGTTCACTGTGCTATGCAGCATATTCTTTATGTGACGTCATCAGTATTTCCTGTGAGAAGGTGTCATCAGTTAGTCTTCTTTGAATCTGCTTTGGTTCACCATTTCAAGCCTGGGTGTGATTCACACAGGTGCATTGATGTATAATTTTTGTTTAGGTAATTGATTTATTTGAATATTTGTTGAGAACTGCAATAAACCCCTCAGTTAACTAATATGCTTTTGTCTAGTGGTGGTTGGTTCTTTGCTAGTCCTTATAGATTCTGTAGAGCATAAAACATGGTTCCTCCTCCCAAGAAGTTTATATTCTTAAAGGGTGGACAAGAAGAGCATATACTAAGCCATGGCCAGTACTGCATTAAGGTATATAAATCATCACTGTGTTATACAGGTACCAACAGTAAGTCTGTACCAATTCTGAGAGGAGGTTATGGATGAGGATGGAGAAGGCAGACAAGATTCTACAGCTCACAGCCATCAGGACAGGGGGTCTTTACAGACCTAGGATGGACTCTGCACGTTGACCTTGCCTGGAAAGATGAGATCTTTTATAGGTGACCTTTTACACAGGGGTTATAAATCTCAATAGGACATACATGGGGAAGAGTGGGCTGCTGTCACTAAGCCTCGGGGCTCACTAAATTTCCATACACAAGCATTCCTTGGAGCCTAGAACAGGATCATGGAGTTGAAGCAGGAGAGCATGACCTATGTGATTCTCTGCCTTTTTTTCACTGAATGATTGTCCTAGAGCAGGAAGCTCTTCCTTTCTGTGAACTTATTCTGTGAGCTGTGTTTCCAGACGCTCGCAGAAAGAATATTACCTAGCAGAAAAGCATGACAGGGTTTTTTTTCTGACCCAACAATTTTATATTTCTATCCTGTCTACACTCTGGCTGTAAATGCTCTGGGGGCAGGGCCCTGCATTATACTTTTTGGCATCCCCCATTGCCTGTGCCCCCATTGCATGAATTATTCATTGATTGATTGGTTTTCTGAAAAACCCTGATTGCTTTGGGATATGTGTGATAGGAGACAGAATGATGAAATTTGTTGACTCTTGTAAATATAAAGCCTTTGCTGTGTTAGCTTAACATTGTGGCCCTGGAGTGGCTCTAAATTTTCCCTTGCAGAAGCAAAATCACCATAGCAGTTCCAGACCTCACTTTTCCTAAGGAAAAAATATATGTGTATATATATATATATATATATATATATATACACACACACACACACACACACATACACATATATCTATATATAGATATATGTGTATATATATATTTTTATATACATACATATATATATTTTAACATATTCTTCCTTATTTAAAATGCAGCTGGCCTTTTAAAAGAAGGAGGCTCCTATATACTGAAAAATTTCTTTTAAATAAAAATAAAACCATGGCCTAGATGATCTCCAGTATTGAGCTATAGGCAAACTTAGAGCAAGAGAGGCCTTCCTGGCAACCCTAAAATGTAGGTGACTTCTACATTGCCTGTGAAGATGGCTTCTGGAAAGATGGCGTACATTCTTCATACTCCCTTCTTGGGCCTTACTCTTGAGCCTGATGAAGCCTGAAGCTTGGTATCCTGTAATTCCTCCAACCTAGGAGGTGCTTAGGATTCTGCTGTCTTACTGGTATGGGTAGGTCTGGTGGAACCTGAAGGCTGTGCTGAGTAAGAACCTATTAAATCATGCAGCGCTCCCAGCTAGGATGTCTGCGTATATCAACTGTGGAAACCAACAGTTGGATTAAGGAAATCCCCCAACTTGAAATGAATATCGGCTTGAGTTATTAAGCCCAGAAATATTTCCTGTCTTTGAGATTTGGTGGTAGGCTATGCTTGCCTTAAGTTAAAGGGTCAGATTTTCCTGTAAGCCCTTGAGCTCTCTTGCTATTTCGGGTAGTCACCTCTCCACACACATATGCTTCATCAGGAGTCGGAGCAGAGTGAATTTTGTTGGTTGTGTCCTGTGCTGCGTTAGAATCTCTTCCTTGGTCAAGGGAACGCTCTTGATGAGTTTGCCCCCTTCTGTGATCATGTTGTAGGGCTTTGGATTACACGTTATTGTATGTAATCTGTCCCCATGTTAACAGGCATTCTTCCAAGTGAGGAAAAGACCTGGCCTGTGGTAGATGACGACTCTCCCTTGGGATCTCCTGGGGACAGGCTGGTGCTTTTAGAACTGCCGTGTGCCTTGATCTTAATTTATCTGTTGTATTCAATATCATTGGAAGCCGGGGAAAGGCCAAATACCTGACCTCCGTTCCAGGGCTGTGATATTGCACCCACTCCAAGCTTCCTTTGATCCTTGCTTTGGCAAGCCACGTAGGGGAACTCCTTAGCTTTCCTTGGTCCCCCAAAATTCATCTGACTTTGAGAATTTGTGACATTTAGTCTTCAAATTACAGATTGATTTGATGGCTGGTAGGAGAAAAAAAAACTTTGACAGTCTACTGGGAAGTAGCTGCTCAGACTGATGCTTTTCCAAGCGTCCATGTGAGGATTAGCATTCCTCCCAGCCATCACCTGGCGGTCATGGGACAATCCTTGAGGAATAGGACATCGGGCTTTATTTGGTCTTCCTGGTTATGAGAACCTAGAAAGGTAGGCAAGGGCCACTATGGACAGCTTACAATATTCATGTTAAGTCCACTCCCACTGCAAATAAAGATAACTGCTTGGCCCGTTAATTTTAGAGTGTTTATTTAGAATAAATTCAGATCTGCTGAAATAACGTCTACCTTTGTATGGGGCAAGAAAGTATTCACCAAAATTCATTAAAAGTTTTCATTTAGGAAAGAGGAGAATTGTTGACTTTCTTGAGTGTGAAGGTCAGTAAACTTAAAAAGGAAGGGAGGAAGGGAGGGAGGGAGAGAGGAAGGGAGGGAGGAAAAGAAAACTGAAACAACCCTGTGTGTAAAACATTAGTGCTGGGTTAGGAAGACATTGGTTTCAGATAATTCCCATATGCGTAACATCATACATATTATAAGCACTCGGCATTTCTCGTGTGTCATCCATTCCCATCTGAAATCTTCTGGTGTGAACTGTGAAATAATGAAACTGAATTTTAAAATGTGTTTTATAATTAGAATCAGTGGCTTTAATTCATTTTTTTTATAAAATCCACTTTTAAAGAGTATTATCTCAGCTGTCCACAGGCCAGAACCCAGTCCTTTGTAATATGGAAAAAATGTCAGTATTGGGTCTATATTTTTTTTAAATGAAATGCCCCCCTTTTCTCCAGCCTTCTTTTGTGGCTGCTTTCTCTATTTCATACTGCTCAGAGGCCTGAGCTGAGGGTAGATCTAAATATGAGATGTACCGTTGCTTCAAGTGCTAACAGCCTTTTCCTGGTGGTTTCCTGCTCTTGGTTTTCTGAGACAGAATTTCAAGTAAAAGAAGTACTCAATTTCTGTCTTTTGTGGGCTCTAGTGCAGGTTCTTAGCCAAGGAAAAAGTCCTTGTCAGCTTTCCGGGAGCCAAAGTGTAGCTGTGATTCTGTTTGCTGAGCTTCCTAGGGCTAATCTACTTGCAAAATTCAGCCATACTTCATGTGGGTGCCCAGTCTGGGCATTTGTGGGTGTTTAAGCCTATGTTAGGGCAGGCTTACCAGGAGACAGAGGGCTTAAACACCTGGAACTGATGGTTGGCTCCAGGGTTGTAAAAGGTCTTTTAAAAACAGTGGGCCTAAGACTGTTGCCTCTCAGAGCCCCGGGTGAGAGTGGAACTTGCACATAAAATAATTGAGAATTGAGTTTTGGTTTCAATCTGTGAAGGCATGGTTAGTTTTTGTTTTGGTTTTGGTTTTGGTTTTTTGCGGTACGTGGGCGTCTCACTGCTGTGGCCTGTCCCATTGCGGAGCACAGGCTCTGGACGTGCAGGCTCAGCGGCCATGGCTCACAGGCCCAGCCACTCCGTGGCTTGTCGGATCTTCCCGGACCGGGGCACGAACCTGTGTCCCCTGCATCGGCAGGGGGACTCTCAACAACTGCGCCACCAGGAAAACCCCCTTTGTTTGTTTTTTGTTTTTGTTTTTGTTTTGTTTTGAAGGCATGGTTGGTTTTAAGCATGTAATATCGCTTAAAAAAAATTGCACTCCTTGTTTAGACTTGTATCATCTTACACCCCAGCCCTACGTTCCTGCCAGCTGAATGCATTGCTGAAGAGTCACATTCAGATTTCTAACACTGGCGAGGACAGGGCCTTCTCACACTTGCAGCAGCAGCGGTGGCACAGGGAAGAGAGAGGACCTTGTAGGGGCTGTAAGTCTGGAGAAGCAGCGAGGCCCATGTTGGGACAGGGGGCACTGACATCGGGCTGGTGACCTTTGGAGTGTGTGGTACAGATTGGCAGGGGTGGGAGCAGGAAGCAATTTTGGCTCAGGTCAGTGGTGACCTTCAGTTTTCAGCACACGGGATCAGGGACAATGGGGTGTTGCAACAACGTCCATGAGGCCGAGCAGAAAATGGCACCTGCGGTTGCAGCAGGTGAACTGTAATGACTGCCAAGGAGAGCTCAAGAGCCATTTGGAGACCCTGCCAGCCAGAAGGGGAGGACCAGGGCCTGGGATTCCACAGATCTGCTGCCCCAGGCTCAGGGCCAATGACTGTTGTTACAGTTACCCCAAAACTCCTCCAGTGGCCCTTCTCCAGCTGGGAGAAGTAGGAGGACACAGGCTACTCCTATTCCTTAGCAGAGAGACGTCCTGCTTCTTATTCTGGGGAATTTCACATTAGCAGTAGCCTGTGTGTGGAACTCCACAGAACTCAATGCGGGATTCTGCTAAGAACTTAGGATACCAAGCCAACTGGGGCCAGTATCTCCTACTGTTGGGAGATGAACTTTTTCCTCATTATTTTGTTATCCTCTGACAGCTGCAATTTGGACATTGTTAGTCTCTGGTTAAGGAGAACCTTTGCTGTCAAGGAAATTTATTCCAATGTTTTGTGACATTACTGAGGAAATTTACTTCTAGTCATTTGTTTTCTGGAGTAATCTGCCCTTACTGCATATAGCTGGATGACATCTGAATTCATGAGTCTATCTGTTCTTAAAAGTTTAAATTTGTTGCATATCAGAATTGCTCGTGTGTGCTGCTTTCTGGGGTCATAAACAGCAGCACCTATTCAGAGCGACACGCGCAGCCTTCCTGTCCGTCTTCACTGCCTCATCTGGCAAAGAACCAAGGTCACAGGCTGATGTTGAGACTGACCCACCTGCTCCTCCAATGAGAAACATGAAGCACATTGTGCTTTCATACCAGCAAGCTTTGAGAAACTGAAGCTGTCTTTTCTTATTTTTCTTGGTAATGCTGTTTGAGCTCTGTCGGGTGCTCTGATTAAAGCTTACCTTTGGTAGAATGGTGAGGGGTAGTCTCACAGTTATCAAGGTATCAATATTGGATATTCGTTTACAAAAACAAAACAGTAACAGCAAAGCCACATCAGAGGTCACGCAGCTCAGGCTTGTCTGGAAGGCCTCAGCTCTGCCTTCTATTTGGAGTGTGCTCTGAGGGAAGGTGCTTATATATTTACTTCTGCTGCTACTGACAGGTACTTCAGTGGTCCTCATTTAATCTATCTTTATGGCCCCAAGTGAGACCACATCATGAGGGCTTCTGCCCCAAGGACGCGTGAAGAGAGAGGTCCTCTTTATGCCACTGGGTCTTGGCTCTGCATTAGCCAGCTTCATCCTGGGTCTTTCATCCTCAGCCCCTCGTGTTCCCTCCCTGTAGAGAAAGGTCAGACATGGCCCTGCCCCGATGAAGCTTCAGACCTCAGCAGAGAAACCTCTTCTCCACAAGCCACGTGTGCACAGCCCCCAGGGCTGTGTGACTCTTACCGTAGAGGGATACTTTCTGTTTCTGTTCCATAAGAGCCATCCTTTACAGACTTTTTGAAATCGGGACACTTCTTTCTTCACCCTCCCTATTCACTCCTCCCAGCTGTGCCTTGTGGCCAGAATGTACTAAATCAAAGGTAAAGTATTTATTGTGTACTTATGCTAAGGGATGGTTTTTCAAGCAAGATATTAGGATATTATCTCCTATCTTTACATTTTAAATGCAAATGTATTTCAAGGACCACAGAATGAACTATCTGAAATTAGGACTATTTTAGAGAAGTCTGGGTTGGATGATTGCAGCAACTATAGGACATAGAAAAGAAGTTTAAGACCATTCTTACCTTGAGAGTGTTTGGAGATTTTGTGAAATGCATTGAGAGCTCCGGAAACAGCTTGAATTGTGGATCACAATTTCAAAGCATCTGTGTTCTTTCCATCTGCTCACAGTTCTCTGGTTCTGATGATCTGGACCACCTTGAGCCACTGTGCTGACTGAGAAGCAGAACAACCAGCAGCTGCTTCTGTTACCCTCAGACTCGAAGGCCTCAGCTAAGGGCCTCACTGTCAGATCCCTGCCAAGGCCTTTGGCTTTCTTGAATGACTTGATCACATGCTGATGTTTCAAAGCTGGGTGCTCCCCAGCTGGAGCCCTGAAAATGCTTGCGTGGCATCCCTAGAGAAGGAAAGTAACTTGAAAGAAACTCTCGCAAAGTAAATCACCAGGACTGGATGGTTTGCATCCAAGAGTTAGGGACGGAAATGAAGTGTGAAATAGCACAGATACTGATGAAGACATTAGTTCGCCATTAAAACCAAAACTGTGTCAGAGCAGAGGACGTTTGCTAACATGATGACCTTGTTGGTAAAGGAGAAAGATTAGTGGCCTATCTGCTGCCTCTGGAAAACCTGGTCCACTTGGAAAGAATGACACAAAATACGAACAATGATACAATAGCCTTTATTCCCTTAAAACAGATAAGAGGGACAGCATTGCAATTCATGCATGGCAGCATTTCAGTAGAAACCTTGGAAAGAATATGATAGTGAATATGTAACATGTGGGCTGCTATTCCCTACTCCTGTGCCCATGGCAGACATCACTAATCGATCTCTTCTTCTAAGCTTGGATTGGGCCTCATACTCCTCAATTTTGTGATCTCCCATCAAATGACCAGAGTTGACATAGGTTAGTTAAAACTCATTTGTCCGCTTTGTCTGAGGGGATGTATTTTATCATGGACCATCTTGGCTCATCATTAAATTGTAAATAATGACAAGAAGGAAGTCTTTCACAGGTAGTTTAGTTTAGGTGCTGACAAGAAACATGTCATATTCTTTCCTCTAAAGACTAAGTTAGCAGAACGTCTAACGCCAGAGATAAACAGTTTTGTGCGAACTGAATCCAGATGTGCAATCCTAACCCAAACCACAGTAGGATCTTTCTGGAGGGGAAGGAAGTCAGTTCCTCTGAACAAGGTCCTTTTAAGAAATGAGAATCAGGCTTCCCTGGTGGCGCGGTGGTTGAGAGTCCGCCTGCCGATGCAGGGGACACGGGTTCGTGCCCCAGTCCGGGAAGATCCCACATGTTGTGGAGTGGCTGGGCCCGTGAGCCATGGCCTCTGAGCCTGCGGGTCCGGAGCCTGTGCTCCGCAACGGGAGAGGCCACAACAGTGAGAGGCCCGCATACCGCAAAAAAAAAAAAAAAAAAAAGAAAAAAGAAATGAGAATCAAGACAGGATCCTTCATTAAGCATTTCCTTGCAGAGTTTAAAGAAGGTTGTAGACATTGTTGAGTCCTGCCACAACAGTGACTCTGTGGGGCAAAGAAGTGAGGCAGGCTTTGAGAGAAGAGCTACTCTGAGGCTTGGAGAGAAAAGAGACAGGAATGATGGACCCTGGAGAAGCTGAGTAACTTTATGGAAAACCTGAGGTTTCATTGGGACTGGCCTTCATTTCACACGAAGGGAGCAGAAGGCCAGCTTTGATGCAGGTCTGGGAATTCCATGGGCCTATGGACAAGACATTTCGCCATTGGATTGAACAAAACCTCCTGTCACTGGTAATGATTAAAGCAGTATGGCTATAATAACTATCCTACAGCCTCGTGACCTCCATATAAAGGGGTACGTGATAGAGCTGATCTCCTGGAATGGAGTATAAATGATCATTTAAAGAAGGAATCTGCTTGCCTCACTAGAGGGTGGGCTATTTTGCTTGATCGGTGAAAAGATGCAACATACTTTGATTAACAAGGGATCAGACTATAGTAAGATGTACTTAGCATCTAACTGTACTGTGATTTCTCGTTGATAATTCGGGATCTTGTCATATTGCAGGGTCATCACTTGGGAGATGAGCAGGTGCTATGGTTCAGAGGACATGGCAGCAAGGATATGATGGGGTCCATGGGTCAGCAGACCTGGGTGCTCGTTCCCACTCTACCACTAGGCACCCTTTGACTTTGGTCACATCTAGCGGAATCACAGGTCATGGAATGAGATGCTGGGAGGTCATTTTGTCTACATCTTTGCCTCACAGGAGCTAGGGATTATCAGCTACATTTTAAAGACAAGGCAGTAGTTGCTCAGTAAGAGTACATTAAGGGTGCAACACGGGGGAGGTGTAGACGAATGAGAGGAGGGAATCCAGGTCTTCTCATGTCACTGCTCTGCTTCTGAGTCTGTTTCCTGTCTTTAATGGGCTCTATAAGATAAGTGAGGATTTAGCCTGTGTTTAGCGCACAGGGAGAAATCTCTGTGAATGAGATGAGTGATTAAATGTAGTACTGATCACTTCCATTTCTAAGTCACTTTGTAGTTTACAAAGTGCTTTCATCTGCATTATTTTATCCTGCTGAGGACTGACGGAGTTGGGTAAGCCGTAGGATTCCGTAACCACTTTCCACGGATGCTTCAACTGAGACTCAGCAGGGTTCAGTGGCGTCCTCAAGGCCACATCAAGGTCAGAACCAGGACTCAAGCTCCTGCCTTCTGATTCTGAATCCGGGGTTTCTTTCACCATAGAACAATAGATAATGGACAGTTTACTCTATTTATCTTTCGCTTTAATGACAGCAGAGTCTTCAGCGTCACAACATGGTAAAAATAGACTGTGAGGGCAAGGAGGTTCGTGGTAGCAAACAAACTGAGCTCATCAAAATGTTCTCGCAGGCAGGCTTGGTTGCCGTGGCCTTTAGGAAAGCCTTGGCAGTCCTGCCGAGGACAGCGTCAGCTACTCACCTCGTCCAGCTTTCCCTGAGGAGCTGCCTCTTGGCTCCAGGGCCAGAAGCAGGTGCTGCCCTAGAGGACACAGGGCAGGGGTGGGGGATGTGGAGGGAGAGGAAGATTTCTTCTGAGGTTTGGAGACCATGGATTGAGAGCACACCCCTGGTGTGGGGACAGGACCGTGTGTCCCACAGCAGCAAGCTTGCTTGGTTTTGGCACACAGCAGGAGAAACAGCCTGGGGACCCCAGGATTCTTGCGCCACTGAGGTTTTTCTGAGGGGCAGGGAGAAGGACACTGAGAGAGTACGAAAGAATAGAAGTAGCCAGGCTAAAGGAAAAGCCCCATTTTCGTTCACTTAAAGATAATTTCTAATCTCCCGACTTCCCAAAATGATGTGTTAGGAATTACAGTAAAAAAATTACACATGCATGTATATGTGGCTAAAATAAAGACAGATAGGAAATAAGGGCCCATACAGAGAAAGTTGGGGCGGTCCCATATGACCAGTTAACAGTCCCAGAAAATGAAACCGCTTTGTCTTCGTAAGGGAGACAAAGAATATATTTCTCTTAGGATGCGCCTCTAGTATTCCGTGTCATATTCTTTTGAATATTTCTCCCATTGGAAATATCCAGCTAAGGGGAAATGCTTTACATTACAGCAGAAGAGAGCTTGGAACATAGACAATTTTCCCACTTGAAGGAATCCTATTAAACCAGTGGTCCTTGTCCTTTTAAAGTCATAGATTCCTTTGAGAATTCCATGAATACCATACATCCTCTTCCCAGAAAAATGAAAGCTTCTACAAATTTAACTTATAATTTTAGGTCACCTATAAACCCCCAAAACCCATCCATTGATTTCAGGTTAATAACCTCTTCATTTAAAAAATTAGACATGTATCCCTAATTTCAGAAATGCTGTCATAATGGTTTTTAACACCCTTTACTCTTCTTACTGGTGCTACTTTGTAGAATAAGAAACAGTGCTGATAGGCTTTGTGGGAGTTTTATACACTTAAAAAAACCCTCAGACTTCTATTTTTGTTTTAAAATGTTCATATATATATATATATATATTTCATAACTGGAGCCATGTAGCAAGTATGGGGAAAATTGTGCCTTGTTTCAACAATTTTGCTAATTTTTAGACTGAAAGGTGACAGATGACTAGAACTTACCTTATGTTGAATTAAAATCAATATTTCTCTTAAAAAGTAAAAAAATTAGAAATTACCACTTTATGAAATAACTTTTCCTTTACAAACAGATTCACTGCATGCAATTGAGATGATTGTAATTAAAAGGTAGGTCTATAGCCAGTGTCACACAAAATATTCTGATTTCTATGAAATTCCCTAGCCTATGACATTTGTATTTTACATGTGTGATCATTGCACATTCACTTATAATTTTATCTCAGTCTTTTATTGGTTTCTTTTAAAGATGCTATATAGCGTGCATTCCATTGTAATTTATATCTGATAATGTGTAATATTTGGTATAATAAGGAAAATCTGCCTTCACTGTAAATCAATTTTGATTACATGTAGAATATGGTATATAAAGTAATACTTTAATATCTACAACAGCCCACACACCATCAATAAGATCTCATCCTCCAAACTTGTGAATTCTTGGAAAAAATTACTTCCACATGTTCCTAAAACTACTTAAGATTTTTGACTGGTTGGTGGTCTATTGATTCTGAATATCTGACCTGTCAAAACGCCATCTTTAAACTTTAGTGATGCATAGAGGCTTGGAATTAGCCAGGGCTGAATTTATTACAGAACAAAGGGAGGTGATGATTAACACACCCATTTGAGCAGTAGGGGGGAAAAATAATCCTTGAATGGATTAGATGCCCTGATCCTAAAACCACATTCTCTGAATGTTGGGTCCTTGCCCAGAAATGAGGAGAGGCCACAAACACTGATGCCTTTTAAATGACAGGGTATCTCCATGGGACTCTGGTCAGGGACACTGGGGCAGAGAGTTGAGGGTCAATTGGGAAAAAGCCTTTCTCTCTCCTGTGGTCTAGCAGAGTTGAGGACCCACACCCACTCTGTGTGTAGTAACCCTCAAAGCCCACCCGATTAGTGTTATTTAATTATCAGTCTTCCTGCCTGGCGGAGATTATGTTAAACTGTAAATAAATTAAATTTTATTTTGTTAACCGCTAACCAGGGATCACTTATAAATTTTTTTGGACTCCAGTAGGCTACTTTCAGGACTGGCATAGAGCCTGTCAAGAAGATGATGTGAATTATTATGCACTGTCCCTAGAGGCCGAGTCCTAGGCTAGCCCTTTCTATTCACTGGCAGTATCTGCTAGATTCTGAGCACTCCCAGGATGTAATTCCAGGGAAATTTATCTTTGTAAGAGTAGTCCGTGAACAGAGCATTAAACCCATTTTCTGACTGCTTTTCTCTTTTTCCTCTGCCATGTCTTACAGGCTTTATAAAAAGTATGTATTTTTTTAAAAATAACATTGTATAATAATATTGATGGAGATCGACTCTCTAAGAGATTCCTCCAACAGATGGGTCCCCTCCCGAGGAGGAAACAGACCGTTAGGAAAGTCCTTCTGACCCCCATTCCCTGGGAGGAGGAGCCCTTGAATCACAGGCCCAGGTGCTCAGGAAATCTCCTGTCACTCTGAGATGGGCCAGGACATGGTGCCGTGTCCAGAACTTCTAAATACGGTTCAGGCTGGGTCATCATGACAGATGCTGAACTGGCACCACTGTGAGGACTGGAGTGGGAACTCTGACAGTGCTTAAATGCTGCGGCCCCTGGGCTTGAACTCTTCATGGGCTGGGATTGGGAGAGGCAGTGCAGAGCCTCATGGGGAGCAGGGTGGGAGCAACTTTGGCAAGGAAATCCTGCTGCCTCTGCGACACCACCACTCCTTCAGAAGGCAACCAACACCCAACAACATACCAGCTATTTTAGAAGCTGTCCATTTCTGAATTGCTAGCACACTTGGAGGACACTCTTTCTTCAAAGGTCACTGGGACTGTTCAAGGTAGGTAGGCCTGGGGAGAAACAGAGGCATGCTATGGCCAAGGTGTTGGCTGAGGAATGAATGGAATTAAGTGACCTGGTCAAGACGGTTCGAGGAGTCAGGAATGGAGGTAGGAATATTGACTCCGGGATTCCCAAATCGACTTTTACATAGAAGACAGTGTTAGGCTGTGTTTTACCCTGCTCCACTCTCTTGGCTATCACCAAAATTCCCATCAGGTGAGACTCCTTTGACAACTCACTCTCCTCCGGGGAGGGCTTTGTAGGAAAAAAAGAAGGCAGGAGAGACACCTGGCAGGTGGACTTTTCCTGGAGGAGTCTGGGGACTTGGGATATGAGGGTAAGTTTCTGAGGTTGGCAAGCATCTTAAGCAGGGGATGGTGTATTGTAAGTACACAGACACTGCTATGAATACAATTAATCCAGAGTGTTTGTTTAACTCTTAATGCTTGCCCCCTGCCCCCAAAGTAGATTCATTTCTGTTGTTAAAGCATTTTATTTTAGGGTTTCTGAAGGTGGAGTGGATGGTGGTTAATTCAAGCTTTGGGGTAAGAAAGACCTGGATCCTTTTCTTCTCTCTGATGCTTCTGGGTGAGTGGCACTGGGCGTGTTACCTTGACTAAGTCTCAGTAATCTCAGCTGTCAAATAGGTTATAATGCACAACTCTCAGGTCTCACCTTGAGGCTCTTGGGAGACTCCCTTAGGCACTAGATCTTTTCTGTCTCCTCAATGTATATTTTCCTTAACCTGAGCCAGAGGGTGAGAGCTCTTGACAAGGTTGTCAATTTGGAGTCAGGGGACCCTGCAGCCCCCCAGCTCTTTTCTGTCTTTCCCACCTCTTGTGGAGCAATGCCCTCGGACTGCTTCTTCAGCCAAGGTTGATCTCTCTGCTTCTCTGTTGAAGGCTAGAATTTGCTCTCGGGGCCCCATTTCCTAACTGAAGATCCAGCGTACATCTTTTCTCAGTGGTCTAACCTGTTTCTCTTCTTTCAGATTCTAGTCATTTTCCTTCTCAACTAGTATGGCAGCCATCATGAACCTGGAGTAGACCTACACAAAAACAGGCTTTCTTAGCTGGCATTTTTACTACTCCTTTGCTTTTCCCTCCTTCTGCCTTTCCACAATGTCTCCTTCTAACATATTCATTTCTGATAATTTTGCTTCAGGCCCTGAATTATTTTCTTCATTATGTGATATTTTCCCATTCTACATTTAAAATTTTCTTTGTTAGGATTTGCTTTTCTCCTTTTGAAAGAACACAAACCTTCTTTCTCCCTCTCAAATGTGGATTGGCAAGTGATTGGGAAAAGATCCAACCCTGTGGCCACCTCCCTTTCCAAATTATGGACAGAACTAACATTTAATATACTCCTACTGTGTGCCCGGGGCTTTACTGAGAGCCATGGGCATATCTGTTTTATTGAGGAAATTGGCTCAGGCAGGTTAAATCACTTGCCCAAAGTCATAAAGCTGGGTCTGTATGATTCTAAAGAAGGACCGTGCTCTTTCCCCCTCCTGGCAGCTCCTCTGGAAACCCCACTTCATTGCAGATAGCAGGGACGCTTGCTGTGTGGGGGTCTATAGGGTGCAGAAGCTCTGTGTGCAGGAGTCATCCTGTTCCTGAAGGAGAAGGCATCTCTGCACCCCATCCCCTGCCAGGTCTCACACACACACACACACACACACACACACACACACACACACACACACACACACACACACACACACACACACACACAAGCATCACCAGCTCCAGCACTTGTAGAAGGGCTTGCTCCTTTCCTCATTTTACCCTTGTGATCACAGGCACCTTTTCTTCTTAGGTTCATGTGAAGGAGAGTTAGTATTGAGAATTTTCTAGATGATAGACTGTGACTGCTACTCACAGAAGTGACCGAAGTCACTGAATTCATTTGATGCCCCTGAAAGATTTCGGGTTAGACCTTGCCAACTCACGGTCATGGAAGGAAAACTAGTGGGATTCCAATAGCTTAGATTATGTGTAGAGGTGACCCTGTTGGGATTTTGTTGGGAACATGGCGTTCAATTAAAACACCTCATTACTAGGGATATAGTGGTCTCCTGAAGAGGATCAGAAGAATAGCATTCAAGATTCTTGATGTGGCTCCAGCCTTCTTCTCTGGCCACGTTTCTTCTCTTGCTTTGCTAAACATACAGCGTTTTATTCATTCATTCATTCATTTATTCAACAAAACCGACATTTTATTGAATGCATGATAGGTGCCAGACACTGTCCCAGGTGCTGAGGATACAAGAGGAATCACACAGATGTGGTCTCAATTACTTGCTGTTCTCTAGACCTGCTTGGTAGACTTTACTCCTGTGCCTCTGCCATAAAATTCCCTTTTCCTGGAAGATCTTTCTCCTCCTTCCCCATCTCTTCCTTTTCATCTTGCACACATCTCTCCATTAGGTCCAGAAAAGACCACCGGCTGGGAAGAAGTTCTTCTCACCTCTAAACCCCCATAGCATTTTGTTGATACTCCTTTTAGATAATACATGAAAATTAGCATTCATATATCCCTTTTACTACTGATAAAGTATTTACGTAAACACACAGACACACACTTTGTTAGTGATTCATAAAAATTTCACAGAGTAGGTACTAATGATATCCTCATTTTGCAAATGATAAAACTAAGGCTCAAAGAGGTTAAGTGACTTGTTCAAGATTAGACAGTTGGAAAAAGAAGAGATGAACTTTAGAACTTGGTCTTTTGAATTACAGTCCGTCAGCATGCTCTATGCCATGCTGGATTTTGACTCTTCTACTTTTATTAGATTACTTATTAACCTGTCCTGTCTCCTAAGTGATTTTGTAAGTTCCTGAGGATGTAGGAACGTATCTTACTTTATTTTGTGCCCCTCACATTACCTAACACATTGCCAGGCTCAGGCTAGATAATCAACTAGTATTTGTTGAAAAAATAAATAATTGATTGAATGGATGAATTCAGAAAATTACCGGAGAAGTTGTTATGTTTGCCAGCCATTTAGCTCTTTTATTCATCAAACAGATGGTTCTTTATGTTTGGCTTGATAGGTAGGGGAGATTTTATTTTATTTATTTATTTTTAATGTTTTTATTGGAGTGTAATTGCTTTACAATGGTGTGTTAGTTTCTGCTTTATAACAAAGTGGTTGGGGAGATTTTAAACTCAGTGTAGCTGGTGGTATCCTGAGCATAATTTGAAGGGTATTGCATGTTCCTGGCTGTACTCGAATGTCTATCCTACTTACATGTTTGACATTGCCACCTCCAAGGGCACTGTCTCCTGAAGTCATAGTTAAATTACACTTGTTGCTTGGAAACTGGCTGCTTAGTTCTTCCCCTTTAGCATATTAGCATGGGTTTATTTATTTATTGGTGCTCAGTGAGAATATCCTAACACGATATAAGGCAAGTTCTTCCAGGGCCTTTGGGGGAAGGCCTCCTTTTCACATCATGGAAATTAAAAGACCACTGTGGCAAACATCTGACGGTGTTAATGGTAGTAGCTGCTGTGATGATGGGGGTGGGGGTGGGAGGTTGGGAGTAGCTGTGGTTGCAAAGAGCAAATAAGCACTGGCTCAGGAATGAGCTAATGTGTCAATTCACTCAGAAAAAATGCCAAGAGCCTTGTGAAGGGGCTTGTGTTGACAGCTACTGGCCTAAAATTGCCTGGTAAATCTTGAAGACCACCCAGTCCATCAGGATTAACTTTTGGAGGACCTCTGGGGCAAGAGGTATTTAGATTTGAATATTGCCACGTGGCTTCTGACCAATTTTTGACTATTCCATTTATGCATTTTCTGTGCTTTCGTCAAGAATGTTTTCTGAACCAAAAGTTGGTCTCAAAACTTTTAATTTTCTGGGGAGGATGAAATAAAATATTTGAAATTAGGATTGTTCTAGAAAATCCAGGACCCATATTTGTCCTTATTTTTTCTTGGCCTTCCCGACTACCTTGATCATTGGCATATAATTTTATCTGCTAATTTGGCACTTTACTGTTTATAAAGTGCTTTCATATATATAATTATCAGTTGATTTCTCCTCAAGTACAGATATATATTTAATACTATCAAACACTTCTGTGCCCTGAACTCTGACTTAAGCCTGTGTAAACCAAATTATGTACAAGTAGGAACTACTTCAGCTGCCTTTTGTTGTCTCTCAATGCTGTCATTACACACTTCTCAAAGTCCAGACATCTTCCAAGTACTTTCTAACATTATTTTTCTTATGCTCTAGGCTAAAGCAAAAGAGTGATTTGACGCTGACAGTGATCTTCAGTGATCTCTCTGTCACATTTGTATCTTTTACATGGGGGGTGCTGGGAACAGGAAGTGAAATACAACAAAAGAGGGCCTTTTACATTTGTTCTTACTTGTTAAATAATGTTAAGTTAGTGAAGAGACCTAAAATATTCCTGAACATAACTGCTCTGCTACTGCGAAAGGTAAATTCCCATCTGACCTGGCTTTGAATTTTCTGTTTTCCCCAAATAACTGATAATGTTTTAGTTTCCATAGAGCTATCTTCTGACTGAGCAGCCTGAACGTGAGTTCTGCATTTCCAAGTTCAGAGTGGGAAGCACAGAACTGTGCAGGTCTAGTTCTAAAACCTGGGCAACAGTTGATGGTGGAAAGAGCATCACCTCTAGTGTCAGACTAAGTCAAATCCCACTCTGACACCTCCTAGTTATATAATGTGAGAAAAGCTTTTTCATCTGCCAGACCTCAGCTTTCTCCCTTATAAAGGGGCAGCAATAATGCCTACTTCATAGGGTTTTCTGTGAAAATTGCATGAGGCTTAAATATAAATGTATGTAGACTATTTAGTGTAGTGCCTGTTATTTCTCTTCTTTGGTTTGCTTCCACCTTCAAAGCAAGCTGGAGCACTAGAGGCTGAACCTTTAATGACGTTGAGCCTTGGTTTGATCAACAAGAAATAGATGTAGAAATGACTGCCGCCACTTCTTTGCAAAGCCCCTTTAAAAGGCTTAGATCTCAGGGATGACGTTGGGTCCTTGCCTGTGGTCTGTATGTCAGTGAGAGAGGTGCTGGTTGTCAGGTGGAGAGTGCTTTAGGCAGCTGAAGGATATGTGCTCTCAGTCTCCCTAATTGGATTATTGGCATGGGAATTGCAGGCTTCAGGTTACCACCCCCGTTTTTCCCAAATAGAACTTGGAGGGCATGGAGGACTCAGAGACTTCATTCCATTACTAAAGTCATCTAACAGGCTCATTTGAGTGTTTGCTATCATCATAATTTTAGTTTAATCCAACCTGGGTTATAGTTCATTCCCTTGAAGCTCTGGACTGGGTATCAAATGTGGGCTCAGTGCGTACTCAGGTCAGTGCCAAATGCTCTGCTTCTGCTGTATTTAGAATTACTCTATGAAAAGTTTCATCACCAGATTTTGCTAAGCTATCTGATAAAATCTGATGTCCCAGAACCAATTTCCACTGCAGAGGTCCTCTGGGAATAAGAATTTACTTGAGCCCGGTACAGAGAGTGCTACCTGGGTTATAGCTTCTGATGTCTCCTATGGTGTGAATGGGAGCCCTGAGATGACTGTGGGTGGGTCTTGGTTTTAGAGACTTTGGGACTTAAGCAGTAGGCCAACGAGTGGTTGCCCTGCTAGTATCAGTTAGGGGGCACCACTCAATGTAGTCATGTCCCAGTTATTGGCAGAAACAAAAACAAGAACGATTGTTTGATTATCATCTGGTTTGGGTCTTTCTCTTTTAATTGTTTCAAGCTATCTTCTCCCTTGGGTAAAATATGACAGCTGAGGTCCAGTCTCATGGAAGTGGCTTGTGCATCTAATCTCAGAAAATTCAACGTCTCTTATCTGACTCTGCAGTAGTCTTCTACCACCCATCTTCCACATTGAAAGCAGGCTATCGTGTATCATTCGTTCAGGAGATGTGGCAAAGCATGAAACTCAGTTTATGGAATTCATAGTCCAGAAGGGAAGACCGAACCATCATCACCTACATTTAAAAGAAAACTTTGGTATAAAGAAAATAAAGTCTAAACTCCATATTATGACACACACATTTCTCCTAGAATATAAACTCCACGTGGCCAGGGATTTTTGTTTTTTCCCTGATGATGTCTCAAGAATCTAGAAAAGTGATTGACACATACGAAATGTTAAATAAGTTGTTGTATAATTGCGTTGAACCTGATTTTCCAACTTATCTCTTATCTCCCCTCCCCTCTTCCCTTATGTATTTTAAGCTCTGGTCATATCTGTGTGCTTGTAATTTTCTAAAAATGACAAGTTCTTACTTATGCTATTCCCAGTACCTGAGATTCTGTCCCCATAGTTTCTTTGCTTGCTCATATTAAACTCATATAAAGCGCATATAGATTTCAAGCCCACTCTCAAATGTCACCTCATGACGTCTTCTCGATCCTCTTGTCCATTGGCTTGTTTGCTCTTCAAAGCTCCTGGTAGCGCTTTGCTCCTATACATCTGCCGGAGCACCTATCACAGTTCATCTTCTTTAACAGTTGCTGTATCCTTCCTACCAGATTGTGAGCTCCTTCAGAGCAAGAACCTGTTTTGTCTGTCTTCCTACATGAATACACAACCTGGTCTATACAAAGCAGAAATGTTTGGTGGAATAAAAATGGAATTAAAGGGCTTCCCTGGTGGCGCAGTGCTTGAGAACCTGCCTGCTAATGCAGGGGACATGGGTTCGAGCCCTGGTCTGGGAGGATCCCACATGCCGCGGAGCAACTGGGCCTGTGAGCCACAACTGCTGAGCCTGCGCGTCTGGAGCCTGTGCTCCGCAACAAGGGAGGCCGCGATAGTGAGAGGCCCGCGCACCGCGATGAAGAGTGGCCCCCGCTCGCCGCAACTGGAGAAAGCCCTGGCACAGAAACGAAGACCCAACACAGCAAAGATAAATAAATTAATTAATAAACTCCTACCCCCAACATCTTCTTTTTTTTTTTTGGAGGGAGACATATACATTCATTTATTTTTACAAAAAGAAATATAGGAATGATAAACACTAATGTAATAGGCAAATTGGTTATGGAAATCAGAGGTTAGAAAGCAGCATTTCTCTGAGAATAGCTCTTTGTATAGCTTTGACTTCGGAAACAGTTTAATATTTTACATATTAAAATGATGAGATTAAATCAAAATTAACTGGAACAAACTAAACTTGAATACAAATAGAAACAAATAAATTAAACAGCATGACAAATGGATTATATAACCACATAGGGAAAAATGAAACTAATCCAAATAACGTCTGTACACAATATTTTGATTATATATCCTCAGACTAAAGAAAATGTGAATAAGTCTTCAACTTAATCTAGTAGATTTTCCTTTGTAGTAGTATAGGTGTAGCAATTCTCAAACTATGTTGTGTATATTTTGAGACTGAGCCAATAGTAAATATATTGATATTTTGGGGGATCCAAACTCTTACTGTGAGAGAAGGAAAATAAAAATTGAGAATGTGGGGAGGCAAGAAAGAACCTTGTGGTTGGAACTGGAGTTAGAAATCTTAGTAGCAATGCATGATATTTTTCAAAGTAATAATTATCTATTTTCTGTCCACTGAAATGGCCCAGGATCAATGAGCATAGTGTCCAGATCTTGATTTCTTTTTCTTTTTTTCCTATTACCTTGGGAGACTGACCTAAGAAAATATTGGTATGATTTATGTCAAAGAATGTTTTACCTATGTTCTCTTCTAGGAATTTTATGGTGTCATGTCTTATATTTAAGTCTTTAAGCCACTATGAGTTTTATTTTTGTGCCAAACGCAGTAAGGTAGATAGCTAGTGGGAAGCAGCCGCATGGCACAGGGATATTGGCTCGGTGCTTTGTGACAGCCTGGAGGGGTGGGATGGGGAGGGTGGGAGGGAGGGAGACGCAACAGGGAAGACATATGGGAACATATGTTTATGTATGACTGATTCACTTTGTTATAAAGCAGAAACTAACACACCATTGTAAAGCAAATATACCCCAATAAAGATGTTAAAAAAAAAAAAATTGGAAGGGAAGAGGTAAAATGTCATTATATGTGGATGACATGATACTATATATAGAAAACCCTAAAGACTCCACAGAAAAGCTATTAGAACTGATAAGTGAATTCAGCATGGTAGCAGGATACAAGATTAACATACAGAAATTGGTTGCATTTCTTTATACTAACAATGAAATATCAGAGAGGGAATGTAAAAAGCAATACCTTTTAAAATTGCACCAAAAAAATAAAATACTTAGGAATAAACCTGACCAAGGAGGTGAAAGACTGCTATGCTGAGAACTATAAAACATTAATAAAGTAAATTAAAGATGATTCAAGGAAATGGAAAGCTATCCCATGCTTTTGGATTGGAAGAATTAATATTATTTTTTTTTTTTTTTTAAGAATTAATATTATTAAAATGGCCATACTACCCAAAACAATCTACAGATTTAAAGGAATCCCTATCAAATTACCCATGACATTTTTCACATAACTAGAACAAATAATCCTAAAATTTATATGGAACCATAAAAGACCCAGAATTGGCAAAGCAATCCTGAAGAAAAAGAACAAAGCAGGAGGCATAACCCTCCCAGACTTCAGACAATGCTACAAAGCGATAGTAATCAAAACAGTGTGGTATTGGGACAAAAACAGACATATGGATTAATGGGACAGAATAGAGAGCCAAGAAATAAACCCACACATCTACAGTCAATTAATCTTCAACAAAGGAAGCAAGGATATAAAATGGGAAAAAGGCAGTCTCTTCAGCAAGTAGTGCTGGGAAAGTTGGATAGCTTCATTGATGCAAATCAGTGAAGTTAGAACACACCATCACACCAACATCTTCTTAAAAAAAGGAATTAAATATTATTTCATATGCCTGCAATCCTTAGGAGGTAGAACCGATGCAATTAGGATTTGGCTGTAAATAATATTTGAAATGGAGATAATAATAATAACTCTTAGAGTTGTTCTATTAAATGATGGTATGTATGTAAGGTCTTAGCAGAGTGCCAGTAAGTGCTCAATAGGTGAGCACTTAACTGTTTGGTTGGGATAGTTGTTGTGAGCCTATAGTCGTCTCACTGTCCAAAGTCACTAACATTGTTATCAGCAGAACCATTAGATTCTGTCTTTATCATACAGATATAAATGTAATTTTTGAGAAGGAAGGTATCTTTTCCTTGACCCTAATAGTAAAATAAGGAAATACTAAAGATAAGGAAACTGAGGCTTGGTGAAATGAGGTGACTTTCCAAGACCCCACTCTTGGTGGGTAGCAGAGCCCTAAAAGTAAATGTGCCTTGTTACCTGTAGTAAAAAATGATTCCTTAAAATTATTAGTTAAGTGGAGATGAAAATCACCTGGCAGACTGTGAAATATGTTCTAATAACGTCTAATTTAAAAAACAATTATTTATTTTGGTGCGCCGGGTCTTAGTTGCAGCAGGCAGGATCCTTTAGTGGCGGCATGTGGGATCTTTTAGTTGTAGCATGCGGACTCTTAGCTGAGGCATGCATGGGGGATCTAGTTCCCTGAATAGGGATTGAACCCAGGCCCCCTGCATTGGGAGCGTGGAGTCCTACCCACTGGACCACCAGGGAAGTCCCCTAATGTGGAAATGAAGTCAGAGAACACATAACTCAGGCTTTCTCTATACATGTCAACCAAATCAGCTTATCGTGGTTGCGTTCCTGCTGTTAGACTTGGTGGTCTTTAAGCTGTACTACGAATCCATCCATTAAACATTAAACTTAAAAGAGACTTTATAGCGGCCCTAATTAAATGTGCGTGTGCCGTGCTATAAAGATCAAGGAAAATAGGGACCAGAATAGTTATGTGACTTGGCCAAGATCAAACATGTTAAGCTATTTCAGTTGTAAGGATGGCCCAAACAGTTGAAGGGTCTTACAGAATTGCTGACTGCTTTGGCCAGGGATGAATGTAGTAGGATCTTGGGGAGCCCTGATTGTTGATTCAGGAGGCAGAAGACCTACTTTGTGGGCCATGTGGTTTTCAATTTTTCTTAGTCTCAGTTTCCTCATCCACAAAATGGACATAAAAATATAGGCCATGTCTAGCTCATCCAATGGAAGGATATATTAGATAATATGTAAAATATAAATTAAGAAACTATTTTATTATTGCTACTATTTTGTATGAGTTGAGAACTGAAATTCTCTCTAAGCTAAACTCAACTTTCTCTGGGAACTTAGCGTTAACCGTATCCATTTTCTCAATATGAAATAGGTCAGAGATAGAAAATGAGTGACACAACGAACGGATGGTTAGATTCTCTTTCTTAGAGATTTTTTTTTTGGATGGTAATAGATATGTTAGTTTGACCCTATGAGTCAGTCACATGATATTCTCCAGTGACTTGTAACTGGCTTAGCGCAGGTTCCCAAAGTTTTCTTCTTTAACTTCCTTAGTTATGTATAACTTTATCATTTATGTTCTGACTTACTAAAACGTTCCTTGTTAAAATACTACTCACAAGAGACGTCTGATGGCCAAGAAATCTTTCCAGATCATTCAAATGAGTTCCTAGTGGTTATTTTTTGAAGGCAGGAAGTCACAAATTGCCAAGAATGAAAAAACCTTGAAAACACAGAGGTGTTTTCTGATCTTCAAAAGACTGATTATATTTCTGAATGGATGACCTGATCTGATTGAAATAACCCACCCGCTCTGTATGCATTTCTTACATTTATGACTTAGGTAACTTGATTATACATTCTGATTAATAGCTGAAATAATTGATCTGGTTAGCCGAAATATTTTATATAACTATGATTTAGAAATATATTTTACAAAGAATTAAACTTTATTTTTACCTAGGCTGTTGACGTGGACTCTGAGATTACTATTTGAAGGGTATTGTAGAGTAGTTTATATCACAGGTAACCCTCATTACTCTAGGGGTTCAAAACAAACTATATAAAATATAATACTAATTTTGTTTCCAACCTATGGAAGTTAAGAAACAATCAAGAATGGAAAATTACATGATACATTCATGTGACTGAGAATGAGGGCTGGTGCCTGCATTCTGTATATAAAAGTCACTTGGACTCTATTTTGAGAGGGAGTGAGAGTAGAGGAGCACAGAGTATTTCCAGGGAAACAAATCACTGTCTCTGAAAATCCTCTTCATGGGAAAATACTGCCTATGCCTCCACATCTTGTCCGTTTCTTTATTAGTAACCATGGGTTCCCCAGGAATGTTCCAGCCCTCTCAGATCCCTCTGTTTTCTGAATTCCTATGAGACATACAGGAAAGTATGTCAGGGTGTGGAAAACTGCATGGTAGTGTTTGTCTTGGTTTCTGATTATTCGTGAATGCTCCCAGTTTCCACTTGTACTGTAAATACCTTTAAGAGGAGCCCCATTGTGTGCTTTGATATTTCCCAGAATCCAGCACAGTGCCGGGCACATAGTAAGCACTCAGTAGATGCATAATTAATCAACACTAACTGGGAAATTTCCCAAGGTCTGGATTCTGTTTCAAATTATCTGAATGGTATCTCATATAGGGCCACATGCTGATAGGTGCTTATTGATGGGTTTGATTGAAACTATAAACAGAATACTAACTCAATTCTTTAACTCCTATGATAATGTGACTTTGAGCTCTCAGTCTTTTTTCTCATTTAACTTGTCTTTCCCAGACGGTTTTAAATTTGATGCTTCTACAGTTTTTTAAACTCCAACTTATCAATTTCTTCTTTCACAAATCATGGTTTTGGTGTTTTACCTAAAAAAAAACATGAACAGCTAACAATCTATATTACACATGATTGGCCATTGAGTTACGTAGAACTAAAGTCCCAATTAAGCAATTTGTATAATGATCTTTGAAAAGGATTCTCTCTTTTGACTTATTTACATGTATTTTGGACTTTTTCCTAAATAAAAGTTTTTAAGTAGAAGAAAAAAAATTTTGATGCTTCTAATTGAGGTCACCTGGGTTATCACTGAAACTTGCATTAGGAAGGAGTCTTACATTCTTTAAGCCATTGGAGGTGGAAGAGATTTCAGTTCAATCCTTTTAATTGTACTATGAAGAAATAGGTCCATTGTGGCTAAGTGACTTGTCCAAGGTTATTCATCAATCCATTTAATGTTACATTTTGAGTACCTGTTTGTTTGTTTGTTTGTTTGCGGAACGCAGGCCTCACACTGTTGTGGCCTCTCCCGCTGCGGAGCACAGGCTCCGGACGCGCAGGCTCAGCGGCCATGGCTCACGGGCCCATCCGCTCCGCGGCATGTGGGATCTTCCCAGACCGGGGCACAAACCCGGCAAAATCAGCAGGCGGACTCTCAACCACAGCACCACCAGGGAAGCCCTGTTTTATTCCAGATGACATAGAGAGTTAAGAGCAGTCTCTTACTTCCTAAATCTCCAGCCACAGTTCCCATTCTAATCCTAACCTCAAGTTGTCTACCTTAAAAATATTATCACTTCGTGCAGTGATATCTTTCCTTTCCCCCTTCCTAAACACACATTGGAGAAATTATATGTCCAGAATTTTTGCTGGGCCCTGCCTATTTACAACTGTTTCATAACCGTAGCACTTTATGGTAAGGAGATTTCATAACGCTTTGCTTCCAAAGGTAGGACAAGATTATTTTTTAAAAATCTTGCTTCAAGAAGTTCTTGAAAAATTCACAATTTTAGTGATAAGTGAGGAGCTCTTGGCATATCGCAGAAACAAAATGGGATTTGGGAATCCATGTCTCAAGGGATCAGATTACTGTGTTTGGAGAATGTGTGAGGATATCATGGCTCTGCTACCGAAAAGCAGATAGCATCAGGCTGGGATAGAGCCTGATTGTCACTCAACAGCTCTCACCTTAGAAAAGCAGCTCCACTTTTCTGTACTTGAAGGAGACAAATATTAGCTCCAGTTTAGTCCAAGATATAAAATGATATGCTTAGATATGTAGTATCTAGTCATATAACTTTTTCATGTTTTTGATGAAGATGGTAGCTGGACCAGTGATCGTGGATAAACTAAAGATTTGGGGCAGAGACTTCCGTGTTATCTAGGAGCTTGGTTCACTTCTGCAGTGTACTGAATGTCTTCAGCAGTGATGCTGCCCGGGTTTGAGAGAGGAGCACACTAGGGCTAGAAGAAAAGAAAATTAAAGGTGTCATGAGAGGGGTTGTTCACAGGCCTAGAAACCTGCTCCAGTTAGTGAGGATGGCAGCAAGATGATATGGCTTTCTGTCCCAGCCTCCTTCCATCCTGCTAGTGTCAAGGACTGGTACCCAAGAGGTCCTGACCTTTGACAGCATTGAAAAGCCATTTGTCAGAGTAAGACGTCATTGTTTTCAACCTTTCTTTATGTATGTATTTAATTATGGGGGAAGCAATCGGAATCCTAGATGTTAAGGGTGAGTTAGAGAAATAGGTTCTTAGGCTTGGCTTGCAGTATCGTGTGACATAAGGAAACTGTACTAGCTAATCCAAGTTTGGAAAATATTAGGAGATAAAGTTCTTGGCATAGGGACTCTAAAAGTAAAAAATCTGAAAAATTACAGAAAATTCTCTAGTAGATCTGACTCTAGGTTTCTCCATCGGTCTACATCCCCCCTGCCTCCCCCCCCCCACCAGCCCCCTCTTCATGAGAACAGAAGACGAAAGAGGAAAGGACCATCTGGCCCAGCATGCCAGCTTTTTATTTGGTTGCTCTCAATCCTACCTTCCTGTTTGGATCAACCCTCCCCTCTGCCCATACTTCAGAAACCAATCAAGGTGTCTCCTAAACTCATTTATTCCCTTTGTTTCAACCACCTTCTTGGGTAACTTTTTCCATATGCTTACATCCTTGCCTCACAACAGACTTTTTTTTTTTCATCCAAAATGGCCTGATTAGACTTAGGAAAAGCCATTTACTCAAGTATACAACAAAGTGTATCTGAAGATCCCAAATAACTTTTCATTACTTTTGATGACCAGGATATATAAATGGAGGAAAACTCACTGTGTTTAAAAATAACTGACTGAAGGACAGTGATGCTGAGTGGTATGGAATTAAAGAACACATTGTTGTTAGCATTGAATCTTTTACCCCAAGTTAAATGGTCTAATCTAGATTTGCAGCTATAGTCTGTGATGATTATTATTTTTAAAATTTGGCATTTGTCTATTTTGTTGCTCCAGTTTGGCTTCATTCCCTTCAACATGGTGACATTAGTACTCTTTATGTTGCCTATTGTGGACCAATTTTCTTCAGCTGTTGCTAAAACTTACTAAAATGCCAGATGTCATGTTGGAAACACGAAACCTGAAAGAAGGTCATAAATCACAAAAACAAACCATAAAGAAAAAATAATAAAATACGCTGAGTGCTGTGCTCTGGAGCTTCCCAGCTTTAAGTCTCCTTTTGTTCACCCCTCTCCCCACCCCATCGTGCTCCCTACCCTGCCTCCATCTTTTAGGGCCAGGGGTGTGGTGGGAGCTCAGCAGTTTCTCACCTAAGTCTTGACTGTTTATTTTGCAGATTCCGAGCAGAGCACTGGTTCAGACTCTGAGGTGATCACTGAGCGGTCTTCCTGCTCCTTTGACACTCACGCTGACCTGGGCCCTGGTGCTGCAGGCCCTGTGCCTGCTGCCATGTCTTCCATGGAGGAGATTCAGGTGGAGCTGCAGTGTGCTGACCTCTGGAAGAGGTTCCATGACATTGGAACCGAGATGATCATCACCAAAGCAGGCAGGTAAGGACAAGTTCCTTTGCAGAGCCACGTTCGAAGAACAGGAAAACAAATGTAGGAGCTGTTACATTTTTCTTTTCACTTATTTGTGGTAGTAGCGTTGGTGCAGCCAAAGCAACTCACACTCACTTTTCAGCATCTGGATGTCTTGATAAAGTGCTTTTCTTGTGTTTACTGTGATTTTGCTATTTTCCTCCAAGGACCACTCAAACCTAAATCGCCTCTACCCTCACAAACATTTTCTGCCTGCAAATGTATTCCAGCTAATACTGGAGATCCATGGTGCATAACAGTCAAACAATAGATTTCCAAAGCAAGTGTTACTTCACCAACCAATGTTTTCAAGAGAAAAAGCTTGCATCTTCTAAGGCATTTAAATCAGCCAGGTATTTTTGTAAGAATTTTGTTTTTGGTAAAATTTGGGCTTGGTGCATTTTTGGAGCCCTGCGGATTGATCCATTGTGTTTTATAGTTGGCTTGAAATGTGATTACTTTAATGGGACCTGGTGGAAACTCTTGCAAAATGATGTATGTAGGATGATAAAAGTTTTAAAAACACAGCGTCTCTTGAAATAAACACTGTTAATTAAGCTACTCCTTTATTGGTATCTTTAAATTTTTCATGGTTAGGTATCTGTTTTGTGCTGGATATTCAACATGTATTTCATTATTTAAACTTCACAGGAATCCTGTGAGGTAGGATGTGATAATTCCGTATATGGATGAGGATGCAAAAGCTGGAAGAGGTTAATTAACTTGACTAAGGCCACACAGGTAGTAAAGGGCAGCTCCAGAATTCTACACAAATCTGTTTGGCTCCAAAACAATTGTCTCAACTGTTTGTAAGTCTGCACTGTTAAGAAATGGTTATAGCTTTTGCCCCTTGGATTTAAAATGAAAGTGATTTAAATCAAAATAAATTTGGACTGAGTTTATTAGTATATAGGAATAGTTCACTGAAATTAAAATAATTATAGTGCTTCCATATTTACAAAGTCAACCCACTGTCTCACATCACAGAGACCAAAAAGTCTCACCTCATTGATCATAAGCTGTCTTCATGCACATAGACGTTTAAAGTAAAAGCATAGTTTGGTTGGGTCTAGTTCACTTGGATGCATATAGAGAAACCTCTCAATACAATAATATATCACAAAAAGGTGAGCTTAAAATGAACCTGAAGTCTTATTCATTTTCATCCTCCTCGGTAAACCCTCTTCCTTCTTTAAGTTTTAGTAGAGAATAAAACCATTAAAAACCTTCCTAGGAGGAGCAATTTTGAAGGAGAATTACTTTCAAAATTACTTTTCGGAATTTCTTGTTTTTAAAATTGAAGTATAGTTGATTTACAATGTTGTGTTAATTTCTGCTGTACAGCAAAGTAATTCAGTTATACACACACACACACATATACACATTATTTTTTATATTCTTTTTCATTATGGTTTATCACAGGATAGTGAGTATAGTTCCCTGTGCTATACAGTAGGACCTTGTTGTTCATCCAGAATCACTTTCAAAAACCATCTCTTTTTTGTTGCTTGTGTTTCAGTCTACATCTTGAGTCTACATTTTGAGATATGACTTGGAAAGAAACAGCAATTCAAGGAAAAAGTGTTTACTCTTTTTCTTAGTTTTTGGCAAGGGCATTGGTTTGGTGAGAGGGGAAATATTACTTTTTTTGTCTGTAAGATTTTCCAGTTTTTATTTTGGGTCTTTACTTACTACTATTATGTCTGTGTATTTTAGTCACTTTTGTTCCTGATATCATTCCCTTGTTCCCTGCACTTCAGTGAATTCAGTTTACCTGAGCACCTCCTTGACAATTCTCCTGTGACCTCATTTCATGATTTTCTGCAATGTTTACTTTTCCATATCTCTGCCTTCACAAATTCATGTTGATACCTGAATATATCCAGAGATTCCCAGCACAGACATACAGTTTGTTCTTTAATCATATCCCTTTATTTAGGTTTAGAAACTACATTCATTGCTTCCATATTGGAGTGCCTCAGCTGTTGCTGTTGCTACCAGTAACTCTGCTCAAGTAATTCCAGAACCACTCAGAAACATGCAAAGAAGTCTTCCTCTTCTGTGAATTTTTTTCATTCCCTCCCCATCCTCCAAGTTGATTCTTTCCTTTTCACTTCATTTTTCTTCCTATGTAGTGTCTTTTTCAGTTTTAACTCCAATTTCCATTTTCTTTCTTTCTTTTTTTTTGTTTTTTTGTGGTATGCGGGCCTTTCACTGTTGTGGCCTCTCCCATTGTGGAGCACAGGCTCCGGACGCGCAGGCTCAGCGGCCATGGCTCATGGACCCAGCCACTCCGTGGCATGTGGGATCTTCCCGGACCGGGACATGAACCCATGTCCCCTGCATCGGCAGGCTGACTCTCAACCACTGCGCCACCAGGGAAGCCCCAATTTCCATTTTCTTAGTTACTGTTAGTTATGTATGACTCTCTGTTCTTTTTCCCTCTCAGAAGATCTTAGTCACCACCTACTTCTTCTCACATCCCAAAGTATAATCCCGTTGATTCAGAACTACTGTAGTCTACAGAGCCCTCAATCTTTGAATGCACCAACAAAACCTGCATGATCAGCACCATGGACAGAGGTGTTTGTAGGGATAAACGGGTTTGGAAGTCAAAAGAATTGGCCTAAATTTAGGCATAAAATTAAAACCAAACACATCTCATTTTATGAATATGAAAGATTAATTTTTCTCTAGGATGTTATGACATTACCTGATATTCTGTGCTAAAATACTGACAAAAAGAAAGAGCAACTTTGGTCAGATTTTAAGAATTGTCAGAGAATGTTAAAGCAAAAGGTCACCTTAAGGATTATTTAGTTCCTTTCCTCTGTTTTATAGATGGTGAGGTTAAATGGCTTATCCAGAGCCACACAGCTCATTCATTTTAGAACCTGAGTTCTGAAAAGAGACAGGTAGCTTCTCTACTCAAGGTCATATAAGTGTTTCAGACAAAACAGGTATTGACTTTAAAAACATCTTAACCCCTTTTTTTAAAGTCATCAAGAAAATAAATTTATCTCTTTCAATGTAATGCAGCCTCTTTACATGGCTGAGAGGAACCACATTTTCGTATCTCAGATAACAAGGGAGAGGACTTTCCATCCCGGGCAAGATGCTCTCCAAATATTTATATATACAGGGCAATCATAAATCATTGTTATTAAGTCGGGAATTAATGATCTATATATACATGTATAGACCAAGGTTCCTAAGTTTTTGGAAAGAGTTCATGTGAGTCAAAGTACCTCACCTATAGTGAATGTTAGATTTAGTCATTATGAGCAACCCACCATCAAATTTCATTAGCCAACCATAAGACTAAAATATAAGGCTTTTGGGACTTCCCTGGTGGCACAGTGGTTAAGAATCCGCCTGCCAATGCAGGGGACACAGGTTCAATCCCTGGTCCAGGAAGATCCCACATGCGGCAGAGCAACTAAGCCCGTGCGCCGCAACTACTGAGCCTGTGCTCTGGAGCCGGCGAGCCACAGCTACTGAGCCCATGTGCTGCAACTACTGAAGCCTGCATGCCCTAGAGCCCGTGCTCTGCAACTGCAGCAAGAGAAGACACTGCCATGAGAAGCTTGCGCACCGCAAATGAGGCGTAGCCCCCACTTGCACCAACTAGAGAAAGCCCGTGCCCAGCAACAAAGACCCAACGCAGCCAAAAATAAATACATTTAAAATAAAATAAAATATAAGGCTTTCTAATTAAGCTTGTGAGGGTAGAGAAAGAAAATCTAAAATGATATACCAATAGAAGCTTCTGAAAAGTTATAAAGTGGGAAAGAATTGGTAATATATTACTCTTTGCAAATATTTAAGAATTAGCCATCATCCCTGTTGAAGGTCTGTGGTCCCTCTGTGCTTTCCCCCCAAATATGATTATGATGTCACCAACCTATTGCCAGAGGATATTTGCTTTTTGAGTTGTTTCTGTTGAGTAGTAGAGTGTGTGACTAGCACAGAAAGCCTGTCATGTAAACAACCAGTGCACACTTGCAAGATGGCTGTCTGGGGTCAGGGTATGGTCTGTGGCCGTGAAATGGAGCAAAGCCAATTAGGCCATATGTGAATCAAGCCTGTGACCTTGACCTCATTAGCACCGTGCTCTGCCCAGCTCAACTAACTGGCCCCAGATGGTTAAGCTAAATGCAGCATTTTGTGTACAAGTACTCTAGAGCACATTCAGGGCAATCCAAATTTTTGAACCAAGCACTTCTTATGTCTGGTTCCTAAATTCACGACATGCAAAAGAGTTTGATGTTTTTCTTCTTTCTTACGGTTAAAGAAGAATGGTGAATTTTGTTTTAGTCTCCTTGAAACTCAATACCTCTGTGGGGCTGCTCCCTCTTCTCCTCTTCAATTATGAGAGTAGTTGTAAAGTGTCATATCCTGACCTCGCTTGCTTTGGCAAGTTTAACAAGCCATTGTGGTAGAAACAAGGTATTGCCCAGAGGCCACTAGAATTCATTTGGTATTTGCTCCCTATTCTGCGGCGTCCTTCCTCTGACAGACACGTTGACAGCCTGAGAACTTGCAGAAATTTTTCTACAGTTTTATGCATAAAAATAAAAAGACTTTGGTGGTCCTTCATTTGGGAACTGGTAGCACATTCCTTTTTTTTCTTCTTTTCTTGAGATATTATTTTTAGAGTGGTCATTTTCAAATAGACTCAATCAGAAAATATTTCATGATTACTACAATCAATTGTGACAAGCTACTTGGGGAATAAGAAGAATATAAGTTATTCAAGTATATTAAGTATAAGAGTATAAGTATATTTAAGAATGTTATAGTCTAATAGGAAATGTATATACACACATTCTATCTATCTATGTATCTCTCTCTTGTCTGTCCATCTATCTCACATTAAAGATTAACTAATACTATAAAACAAGTTATGGTATGAGGTCTTTGAGTGTATGAATAATGAAACAGTTCAATTTAAGTTAAGAAGAGGTGATATTTCAGCAATGTAAATCCTCAGCATATTTGACAGTGATAATTTCCAAAGTGAAAAAAAACAGCCAACTTTGAGAATTAGAGGATATGGGACTTTGTGTGCTTAGCGTTCCTATTAAGAGACTCATCAAGCTTTTACTCTTGCTACTTCTCCCCCTCTGACTGCTGAGCTTCCTACATTATTCCCATCCACAGGAGGATGTTTCCTGCCATGAGAGTGAAGATCACTGGCCTGGATCCACACCAGCAGTACTACATAGCAATGGACATTGTACCTGTGGACAATAAAAGATACAGGTAAGGATGACTCTGAGATGTGGAACTGTGGGCATCACCAGTATCCCAGGATGGTTCTATAAACTCATTAGATGAAGCATTTTAACAGTGCACTGTACAATGTACTGGATAAGGAACAAGGATGGAGGACATACCAATGGCCTGTGGCAGAACACCAGACAGGAAGTAGTCACTAGAGGTAGGAAGTTAGACCAGTAATGGTTTGGTTTGGAATCCTCCTTACATCTCTCTAAAGAGTGGGATTGTATAAGGTCTGCCAGAGCAGCAAAAGTCAAATGGATCTTAAGTCTAAAACGAACTCACTTAACACTGAAAGTGATTAACATATTGAATGATTTGGTTTATGAAATACTAAGTGAGTTGAGATGATTTATTTTGGAAAATGGGAGAAGTGGATTAGTACAGTACCTTCAATCATATATCTGAGGGATTATCCTGTGGATGATGGAGGGGAAGAATGGGAGAATTGGGTAAGACCTCAAGAAGAACATCTAGTTAAGGGGAATTTTTGTTCATTAAAATGGGTTGTGAACAAGTTTGTTAAATAACTTTCCTTCAGAGCCATTAAAAGCCAACATAGTCTCCATGTGCCTTACACATAGTTCTTGTCTGAAACAAGTTGTGGCTTAATTGATCTCCTGAGCTCTCAGTCAAATCAGTGAGTCATGGCTCATTTTTGAGATATTTCAGAACTTGGCCCTGAGCCCATGAATTTGGAGGTGAGAGGTGAATAGAGAAGACCATTACTTGTATTTTAGAGGGCGAGCTGGCTAAGAAAGAAGTGGTCTTGATGTAGGACTTAGGAGGGGAGATGCTCTTTTCTTTAAAAACATCCTCCATTTCAATGAAAATGGAGGTCTCTGCCTTAGTGCAGCCATTCCCAGAAACACTGCTAAGTCTTCCCACTTAGTGGGAAGGCTTTGATTAACCTAGTCTCATTTCCAGTGACTTTGTGGGAAAATAATGTGGAAGATGATGATGTTCAAAACTAGGTTTTCATTGAAATGCTTCTAAATTCAGACTCTTAGCTAGGAAATGGTTAACAAGTGAGAGGCTTGGAGGGTGTCTGCACATGGCTGTGTTTTATAGGACAATATGGAAGATGTTTTTAATAAGGAACCAAATCCTGAACAAGTGGCCAATGGATTATATGGTTTGCATTTGAAAGGTGAAAGGTTGCAGTAAAATACCTTTTCCATAGCTAAACACGTGGGTTCAGGATGCCTGTGTGCACACAGGGGTGCAAGGCAAGGAGAGGAAGAAGAAAGAAAAAGGACTGTGAGAATGTTTTCCTTGTGAGAGCTGCAGCTTTGATCATTAACTACAACACTTTCCTGCCCTCCCCCACCCATCTTGTTTTCCATTTCCATCTCTATTTCATATTCCCTGGTTATCCACCCTTCTCCCTTTCTCCTCTGTATTCTCTGTTTAATCCATCCTACTCCATTCTTCTCATCTCTTTGTGTCTCCTCCCTCCTGTCCCTAATTGTTTCCTGGGCCTCTATTCCCTCTCTGCATCTGTGTCTGAGTTCTCCTCTCTCCCTCTCTGTCTCAGATATGTGTATCACAGCTCCAAGTGGATGGTGGCTGGCAATGCTGATTCCCCTGTGCCCCCAAGAGTTTATATACACCCTGATTCTCTAGCTTCTGGAGATACTTGGATGAGACAGGTGGTCAGTTTCGACAAACTCAAGCTGACCAACAATGAATTGGATGATCAAGGACATGTGAGTCAAATAATCCCATCTTCCTCTTCCTCCCTCTTCCCCCTCTTTTGCTCTAGAAATGACTAGCCCCAGGCTTTTTTCAAACATGTAAAATAAGAATATTTTTGAGATTCTTAAATTCATTTGAGATTTTGAGAATCTCAAATGAATCTTTGAGTCATTTTAAGTAAGTAAGCATAAAAGTTTTTCTTTCCTTTTGTGAAATTACGTTTATTACAAATCTAACATTTAGCAAACATCTGCTGTAAGTCAGGTTGTGTTTATCAGACAGAGCTCTTGTGCTCCAGGAACTCACGGTCAAGTCAGGGGAATTCAGCGACAGAAACAGAGGACACATTTTAAAATGGGGAATAAATCACAGTATTTAATAGAATAACTCACAGGGCAGTAAACTCAGGGAAACTGTTGGGGGACAGTTCTGGCTGATTGGTCAAGAAATTTATGAATTTATAAGAGAAGAATAGGTCGTAAGGCTTGCCAGGTATAATTGGTGCAACTGATGTTATTAATTTATTTTTGGCAGTAAAACACATACTGAATTTTCCCTGAATGCCGGGATCCATACTGGATGATATGGGGAGATGAAAGAAGCTAAAACCATGGCTCCTATCTTTAGGGAAATGATAATTTTCCAAGGAAGAGAGAAGACGCATATACCCTTAACTCTGACATGACATGAGAGAATGTCCGTAAAATCAATAACAAAGTGCAAATAATAGCTTGTAGAATTTAAAGACAGATGAACTCGTGCTGAAAATTTGAAGCAGGAGGGAACAACTGTCACATGGCAGAGGTTCTGAGACCTTTTAGTGGAGTGATGTCTGCTGGTACTGGAACCAATTCATTCAGTATTTATCCAATTAAAGCAAACATATTGCACTCGCCACCTATGATTGGGATATTTGCTACATGGTTTCATGTGATGTGATGCTATCCGATCACTTAGTCCTTCCAGCCATGGGAAAGTACACTGATTTCCAGTTTCCCATACATCCCACCTCTAAACTGTGCTCTTCCTGTAACGCTTTTATCCTGTAATTTTGTTTGCATGAGAGCTGGAAAAGATGTAGGGACCTTAGAGACAATGCTGGAGTAATGTTTCCCCTTCTCATTTCAGATCATTCTTCACTCTATGCACAAATACCAGCCTCGGGTTCATGTGATTCGCAAGGATTTCAGCAGCGACCTTTCACCCACCAAAGCCGTTCCTGTTGGGGATGGAGTGAAAACATTCAACTTTCCTGAGACCGTGTTTACCACAGTCACAGCCTATCAGAACCAGCAGGTAAGAGGCTGCCTTGGAGAGTCTCCTGCTGCAGCCGCTTTTAAAGGAGTTTACTCATCCTTTTGTAAGAAGTGCTTAGTCCTTCTGCATGGCACTGAAATGCTGGAATGAGAGACACCAGGCTGGCGGCGCACACGCGGCACTGGTGATGACAAGGGGGTAATGCCTAGTAGCAGCTGTCAGAGTCTAGATTTAGATCAGAGGCAAGATCTTTGACCAGGAGGACCAAACCTCCTAAGTCATTTTCATGTCTCTCTGTACTTGTACCCATGTTTCATGATCTCTACTACATCCTGGCAAATGTTCCTCATCACTTGAAATTCCTGAGGTTTGATTCATTCCTTCCCTCTTATCCTCTCCGTGGAGCCGTCCATCAGGCTACATCAAAGTCATCAAGCCTCTCAAACTCTATGTCAGACCCACTGCTTCCATTTACACTTTCAGACTAAATTGGCCTCCATGTGCTCACCAGCCACACCCTAAGATGTGTGTTTTTATGTTAGTAATATATTCATTCATTCCATTAATGTTTATTGAGAATTTACGATATTCTAAGCTTAGCAGATTAAGGCATTTCTCCCTAAGAAAAGAAGAGTTTTAGTGGAGTGAAAGACACATAAATACATAATGATAATACAGTGGAATAACTTAACAACAGAGATGTGGACACAGTTTTTTGTTTGTTTTGTTGTTTTGGTTTGGGGAATGAGGGAAGTTTTTGTGGAAGAACTGATGCTTTTTCTGACATTGAGACACTACTTAGACAGTGAGTGGGTGAGGGGAAGAGAGAGGCCAAGTCTGGAATTACTGTGGGCATTTCTAAACAATGTTCTTTTTCTGAGGAGGGTGACTGGTTGGATTCACAAGTGATCTCACTTTATGCAGTTCTCTGAAAGTTGTATGTGAATCTCATTTTCGTAAGTTAGATTGTATTTCATATTTTGGTAAATTGTCTAATTCGTAGGATCCTGCAGTGAATTCTTTTCTAAAACAGAGTTTTTGCTTGTTTATTTAGTTTGAAAGTCTGCTTACTTTTATTTTGGGCCTGCTTGGAGCAAAATGGACGTATACTATCGTACTTAATACCTTTTATAATGGATACTGTGCTCTGACAAAGAAAGCAATGAGGAAAAACATTGATTTACTAAATATTTATCAAGGGCTTAGTATGTAACAGGCAGATGAAGGTGAGTGATACAATCTTTAGTTCATATACAGTAGAAAGAATTTTTCTGTCTTTCATGGCACGTCCTGATAAAATTCCTTAGATGCTTTTTACCTTCAGGGGAATTTGATATACAACAACCCTTTAGTCCAATAAATGTTAAGTGCTCTACGGTTGCTGGGCTTTCTCAGCAGCTGTAAAGTGTTCCCAACTTTGGACTTTCCTTTTAGATGCCGCATTTGATCTAAAGTAGAAGAAGAGCTTTAGTTTGCCATGGACGCTATTTTAAAATTATTAAGCTCTCTCGAACTCTTCAGATAGTAAAATTGCAGAGACCGTGGAGAGTCCTTACAGAAAACTTTAATAATCAAGATGTCTTAAACTCTGATGCTAGACAGAGCAGCAATATAGACATGGCTTTTGAGCAACTGGAACTCTGGGATTAACTGTGTTACAGGAAAGGGGGAATAAAAGTCTAAGTTCTTCAGAAAATTGTTTGGATTTTTTCCAAAACTACCCCAGCCGCCATTTTTATCATTACTTTCTCATGAAGACAGACAGATGTGGCAATAAATATGACTCTAGAACGTAGTTGGTAGAGCAAACTAGAACACTGATAAATGACCATTCTACTGCCTCACTGAGATCGGTTCTAGAGGCCAAGAAGGGTCAGTATAACCCAAGCTAAAACTAAAAACCTACAGCTCACTGTGAAGACCAAACATGGGTACCTGAAATCCCTTTCACTTCCTCTGCATTATTTCACAGTGTTCCTGCACCTGAGTACATTCTATTCATATAAATATTTTGTCTATATTTGGACTTGAGTGGGGCAGTGGTGGTTTGGTGGGGGTAGGATGCCATGACTAAGATCATGGGACTTGGTAGTAGGCATATCTAGTTTGGTTTCTGGCCTTTTCACTGGTGAATAGTGTGACCTTGAGCAAGTTTCTTAACCCCTTTCAACTTGTGTTTCCTGGTCTGAAAATGTCCTGGCCTCATAGAATTATAAGGACTAGACGAGGGAACCTGCATTAAGTCACTGACACAAACCTGGCATCAAATTGTCAGTAGTCAGCCTACATTGCTAAATACCCGCACCTGCACAGGCATGAAGGCTAGTGGGGAATAGAGGCAATTTTAAAGAATAAAGTGCTCATTAAGAAGAAAGTAGATTCTTGGGAATTGGAGGAGCTACGTGGGCTCTCGAAGGTATTATATTCAATAGGTAACTACCTTGATCTCTCTGTTCTCATGTCACGTTAGTGAATTCATGATGTGCTGACATTCAAAATAGATGAGTCATTCTCAATTCTGCCCATTTTAAAATCTAGATAACAGCTTTTGCCTGTTTAACAAGCCTCCAGTCCCTGGGTAAATCAAGTGTGATTGTTTAACATTCCCTTTAGCTGCGTAGATATGATTTAATAGGATACAGTGCCTTCTAATAAAGCAAACTAACCTCAGGTCTCTCCCCCAGGAATCTTGAGGTCTGCATCCTGTAAGTCAGATCTGTTACCCAACAATAATTTTCAGACTTGTCATGAAGAGGCTGGGTAACATAAACTGTTCTCTTTTGTGAGCTATATTCAGTGATTACTGTGTTTTTATTTCCTTCAACCTTCTAGATTGAGAACAAATAATATTTTAAAGCAAAGTTGTTTACTTCATTTTTTTTTTAAAGGGAAGGGTTAGGAACTCTATGAGAAAGGAAAGAGAGAAGAGTCAGCGATAGATCCTCATTGCTCTCAGGGACTTGTTCGGAGGAGCACAAGTCAGGAAGGACAATGGAGGGAACGGAACTGAAATGAACTGTTGCCTAGCCTTCCTAAGGAAAGGCAGTGTCCTGTTCCACAGATAGCAATGGGTTAGGCATTTGGAGACCTGGGTTTTGGTCCTAAATTCTCCACTAGCTACCTGTGTCACTCTGAGCAAGCTATTTTCTCTTTCTGGGCTTCAGTTTGTTACTAAAATCTCATTTATTTTATGGAATAATGATGGCAGGAGATAATAGAGAGCTGTTAATTCTCTTTATCTGGTAGAATAAAAAATTGTAATGCCATTGTTGATCCTTCACATGTTGGAAGGGGAGGGGAGTAGAATTGGCCTATGACATTTTGAAGCCCACAAACCACTAATGAGGAGGAAGGACCCTTCCATTTCCATAATTCTAAGATATTTATAGTCTATGCATAGTACCGACTACATGCTTGGAAAATGACTGAATAATTAGCCAGCATACCTCTACTACCAGTTTCCTTATGTATCCATGGTTCTGCTTCCTTGGATATAAGTAGGAGTGAAGTGTGAAGAAAGAGTTTCTATTTTCATGAAATAGATTATACTTTTCTTTCCCCCCTTCCCATTCCTTCTCACCCTTGCTGATTGATGCATAGACTCCCAGGGCCACTAGCATACTGAAGTTATTATTACTATTATTTGCTCTTGGAGTGCCAACTTGGCAGGCTTATCGCAGAGAGGAAAGTACACCATGCCCAGACTCTCATCATGGAGAACGAGGTGGTAGAAGTGGGAATAAAGGTGATCCTACACTTAATGCTTTTCCTTGGAAGAAGGGGACGCCAATATGTCCTCATGGAATTAGCAGGAAATTTCCATTGCAGAGTCTTTGTCTTTTCTAAGGGAAAAAGACTGCTGAACCTTGATTTGTTTTTCTTTTTTCCAAACAGGAAACTAGATTTCAAAATGACACAGCCATGTTCTCCTCAGGTAATACAGTCTTATTTCTTGATGAGAATTGGCTACATGAACTACATAGGAAGTCTGAAACCACAGCCAGGGTTGTATAAGCAAATTCAATAGGATTTCTGAGCCACTCATTAGATCCTGAACTATTGAGCCAGTTTTGCTCTAACTTTCCAATCAAATTAGTGCAGAATTTTTTTTTTATGTTGGCTTAAAATTTTTTTTTATCCTGATGGAATGCTTTTCAAGCAATATGGTAAAAAAAAATAAGAGTGTTAATAAGGGAAGTCTCTCTGAGCCTTGGTCCTGTAAAATTATACTGAGAATATTCAGGTTTCATTTTCTTTGTAGGTTGTGCTATTTCTGTCTGCACTGTGCATGGTGAGGTATACCTCATTTATTAACTGCCTCTATGTTACTAGGCAAAATAGTGAGGGAAAATGATTGAAATGAATGGTGGCAAGCCAGTAATTACCCCCTTATATCCCATAGTCTTCAATAACTCAGACTATACACATCAGTATAAAGTTATGGAAAAAAAATCAGGGAAGAAAAATGCTTCCACAACCTCTGTATTTTCCATGTTGCCTCATTATCATCAGACCAAGTTTGAGCATGACTGCTGTGGCATAGCTTTAGCTACAATGGAAGTTACTAATAGACCTTGTTCTGACTGGAAAGACATTCAAGACTTTTGTCTGTAATGCCTACAGTGAAAGCAAATGGGATTGGGGGAGTTGTTTGATTTGTATCCTCTAAGGCTTGTGATGGCTTTGGGACTGGTGATTTCTGTTTCCCGCATCCTCATTCATTCATCTACTCCCTCACTCCATGCATTCACTGAACAAATATTCATTGAGCATGAATAGCATGTCATATTCGGTTCTGTTTCATAAAATGGTATATCAAATAGACAGGGTTCCTAGTTGTAGTCTAGGGGGAGAGACACATAGTAAATATGTAAACAACAAAATAAATGTATAATTACCAACTGGGTTAAGAGTAAAGATGGAATTAAAGAGGGTGTAGTTAAAGAGAGTGGCAGAAATATCCTATTTTGGAGGGATGATCAAGGAAGATGCCTCTCAGGAGATAACATTTAGATTCAGACTTAGAATGAGGAGTCAGCTATATGAAGAGTACAGAAGAGAGCATTTCAGTCTGGAGGTAGAGTGCACGTGAGGAATCTGAGCAGGAAAAGAACTTGGCACATGCCAGCACTGAGAGCAGCTCAGGTTGCCTGGAGCCTGGGGACCAGAGTCAGGGGAGGGTGGGTGGGGATGGAGAGATAGGCAGGGGTCAGGGCATGCTGGCCCCGCAAGGCCAGGCAAGGAGTTTGGATTGAATTCTGAGCATAGTGGTAGGCACTGAAGGAATGACATCGTCCAACTATGGTGCGTTAACCAAGATCGCTTTGGTTGCTGAATGAAGAGATTGGACAGGGAAAAGAGTGGGAGAAGGGAGATCAGCTTGAAGAGTAGTATTTAGAGTAGTTTAGTCAAAATACGCCACTGACCTGGTCTAAGGTGACGAGGTGGAGATCGACCGCCATATTTGAGCCTAGTTGATAAATATAATTGAGGGGAGGGTTGAAAATTAACTATTCAAATGAGCCTCGCCTCCTCCTCCAGACGGCCTCTAGATGTACGGTGCATGGGCAGGGGTGGAGGCAGTGAGGTTTCTGAGCCCTCACTGTGGTTGCTTGTGGACCCCTGTGCTGTTCTCTGGGCCTCACTGGCCTCTGCTGTGGTGGGGTCAGGTCTGGGCTGGTCCTGGGGTTCCTTGTGTTGATTTGTTTTACTGGCAGGAGACTGCTGACCTTGTGCTTTTGTGTTCTTGCCTCAGTTGGACCTCCTGGGCCTCCCTGAATGACTCAGCCTCACCTCAGTTCTCATCCAGGGCCTCTGTTTGACTCCTGTCTGGACTGTAGCACCTCTATGTCGGGGTCGCCCTGCCTTCCCTGTCATGGCATGTGAGGACCTCTGAGTCCCTGACCCACTGCCGAAGGGCCATGGAAGGCTTGGGGATCCTAACTCAGGCCTCTTCCTACAGCACTTATACTGGTGCAGCCACCCCCATGTGTGTATGGAGGTGACCCTGCCCGTGTTCCTCTGAGTCTCCCCCACCGCCCTTGGATTTTGGTTTGAGTAGAAAGCTAAGGCACATGTAAGTCTAACTGATTGCTTCTCTTCTGTCTCTCTCCTCTCTTCTCATGTTCCACTGGAGTGGAAGGGGAGGATTTTTACTTCTTTTTCTACCTGATGAGAATTCACCTTATGCAACATCCTTGTCTCCTGTAGGACAGCAAGCTGTCGTTTGCATCCCTTTCTATACTGAGTCTACCAGGAGTTTCTTGATATGGAAACCATGGGACTATTAGAAACTAAGGATTATTGAGGTCATGAATACATTGATTTATTCCTCCAAAATACTCTCATTGTTACCCTTGCTATTTGTAGATATAGCCTAAGTTGTCAGCACAAGCATTAACTGGGATCACAATTTGGTTTGGATAGCTAGAATTGCTCTCTTCTACCTATAAGGTATCTAAATGTCTGCAGGGTAGTAAAGGCTTTTCATGATGTGGCCTCAGGCCAGCATCTCAGCTTTCTTTCTCACTGCTTCTCTTCCTGTACCCTGTGCTCTGGTCAAATTGGAATCTTCAGTGTTTCTCAAAAATGCTTCATTCCTTCCCACTTCAATTCTATGGCTTACATAGGACCTTTTTTCTGAAATGCTTCCCTTGTTCCTTTCTCCCCTTTTTGCAGTTTTCATGAAAATCCTATGCATCCTTCCCAGCTTAGCTCACGTGCTTCCAGTAAAGTGAAACTTCCAGTAAAGTGAAGCCTTTCAGCTCGGAGCAATTACTGCTTCCTCTAAGCTCTTGAGGCACTTTACCTTTATTTCAAACCTTATCACTTTCTGTTTTACATTGTAGTTATTAATATGTATGTCTTCTTTTTTCTCCTCAATTATAAATTTCTTGGGGGGGATGATACACAGCCGTATACTGACTGTCTGCCACGCTCTCACCTGTGCTACCTGTCACATTGCTTTGCACACAAAAGGCACTTGATAATAAATGAATAACGAGTAGCACGATCACACTCTTCATAAAGCGGTCCAAATCCCACAATAAAAACTTTGAAACAAGTAGAGAGGTGTTGTGTTTCCTAACATTTGGTGTCATTTGTCTATTAAATCTCCATGCAGACTCCTTGGCCTGTGATACAGGGAGCTCTGGGGAACTGGTTTTCAACCATTTCTCCCAGGACCGTGAAATAGAAGGTCGTTATATTTACAGGGGTCTGTGCCCCCAAAACATAGCAGCACAATCATATATCAGAAACCCCTATCATAAAGGAGTCAGACAGGATAAGCCAACTTGAAGGAGAAAATAAAATATTATAACCCCAACTTGAAAAGAAAATATGGTGTGTGGTTTATTGCTGGGGATTATGGAGGAAGAAAGAACTGATTTTAAGTCAACAACAGAAAAGCAGTGACAATCTTTAAACTCAATACAATATTCACAGGGCAGACGCTAGACCTTAGAAAGCCAACGCTTCAGGCTCCTGCTCTGGTCTATAAAATAGATGTAAAATTGCTTTTGCTTCATTATGAGTACTGCATTATTAGTGTGCCACTCTAGAGGCAAAGGACGTTTAGGGGGAAAAAAAACTTTGGTACTTTCAAGTCAGACTCTGTCAGAATCTCACATTGCGTTTTAAAGACCTTTAGAATGTGGCTTTAGGAAATTCCACTCTGACGAAGTGAGACAGAAGAGGGACTTGGAAAGATATGCAACCCAAGAAACAACTTCAGCCATCCTAGTGATAAATTCTACAGTGATCAGAAATGGGAAGATGGCCTTGAAAATGAGATCCCCTTCTTTTCAGAATTACCTTCTACTGAGAGGGACTTTCCTCCTTTCCTGAGCTCCTTAACCCCCACCTCTAAGTCTCTATCGCTTGAATGTAGCGAGTCATTAACATCAGGTTCAGACAGAAGGTATCCAAATGCCTTCCATGACAAAGGCTAAAGGCGGAAACACAATAGCGCAGATGGAATTCGTTGGTCAGGCCATTCTAGTCTGGAGGCGAGAGGGTAATATATACGGTTGCAGAGTGGGAGGGGACTAAGATAGGATGCAATAGAGAGGGACTCTTGCACGGAGTGGAGGTCGAACCAGATGTCTACTAAGGACCCATCCAACCCAGGTCATACAACTGTTTGCGCTGGATTTGCTTAGCCTTATGAAGCTGCTTCTTTGTTTCTTCTGATTGGCTTGTGGGACTTGGAGACTGGGTGAGGTGCACTGTGTCCTGCCCCATCCCATCCCACATCTGTAGATTTTTCTTTGGATGCAACCTTGACAAAAGTCCAGCTACTATTTTGTGTCTTTTACAAGAGCATTTTAGGTCATCAAATGAACAACCCCTAGCGGCAAGAAAGGCACAACTTAAGTGAAATGGGAAATGCAGTCAACTATTTGGTTTTTTCAGGCTGAGGCATGTTGTCTGGTGACCTGATTGCACTGATTGGATTGACTGAACCCATTCATTCGTTCTTCACTCACTTGCTCACTCATTCATTTACTCATTCATTCAACAAGCATGTTTCAACTGTCTCCTGTGTGTCATGCACTATGGATCTGACCACTGTCCCATTTTCCATTTTGATACCTTTGTTTGTCTGGGCAAGTGATTTATCACCATTTTGGGGCAAGGATGGTGAGCAGAAGAGAGCTTACAGAGTCGCATACTGGGAAAACCTTGGTTTTTAGGGAGATGTGGGTCAGATGGGTCAGACGTCTGTGTGCCAGGACCAAGTCCTGTATCAACTTCAATCTAAATCTCACACTAAGAGGAAACGAAATAAAAACAACAGCTGTTGTTAACAGAGTGATTTTTATTAACGTTCTAGGAGCAACCAAAAAAGAAGTCAGTTAATATAAATACAATTCATGCTTTTTTTGTTTGTTTCCAGATCACCAGATTAAAAATTGACAGAAACCCTTTTGCTAAAGGATTCAGAGATTCTGGAAGAAACAGGTGAGCAAACTGGGCAAGAGACTCACTGACCTTTCTTTTCTATATGACATTCTTTTCTCCAAGCCCCATTGGTGGCTTCTGGCTCTGGTTTTTTTGGAGAACGTTTGCATGCTAGGCAACTGTGCTGCCGCAGGCAAAGAGAAATGGGTAGTTGATCCAAGAATCAAAAAGCTGCCCCCCAAAGGCTGAACTCTCCAAATTCTTTGTTAACACACTGTAAATCATCAGATTGAATCCCTCATGGTGTTTTTCTCCCTGCATCGTACTTGGTAATTTAGTCACTTAAAACAAATTTGACAGTGATTTGTTGTCATTAAAAGACTGCAACTTTTTCTGATAAGTGTCTATAGGTGGCTACAGCAACTATAGTAATATCTCCTTTATTTTTCATTATCAGGAAAAAAGGAATTGTGGACAAATAAAATTTTTCAGAAAAGTATTCCCTGTAAGAGCTAAAACTTCGTTTAAAAATTGACCATTTTTCTCCTAGGAAATATTTCCAAACTCTACTAGATGTTTCCTGCTTTAGTAAAGAGAGTTTATAGAACGCTCTTTCTTGATGACCCAGCATCATCATTATGATTAGGTGGTTATACTGTGGAACTCTTAGGAATTGGTGACGTTTGTAGGACTATTTGTTCCTGTTGTAAAGAGCCTTAGGGACTGTGGTATTTTTCTGGTTAACTCTGCTTCTGTCTAAATCCTTCCTGTCTCATTCTTCGTATATAAAATTAAAATCTCTTATTCACAGAGAGTTAGGAGAGAGCTGAAATTGGCAGGGAAAGCAGATACATTGAAGGTTATTCAATCAGAAAATTTCATTTCATATGAACTATACTGAAACAGCAAATATGACACATGTGTCCTGTAAGTGTGTAGACCTTGCAATAACTATTTACTTTAATGTTCAGACATTTTCCTAATTTGGGGGCCTTTTTTTTACATCTGAATGACACAGTTTGTCAGGATTTATCTTTGCTATTTTCTCTTCAAGAGTTTTCAGATAAACTATCTAATATTATATTTAGAATCACCTCGTGAACTGTGTAGCACATTATATTAGAACCTAGTTTACGCTAAAAATCAGATGTGTGTAGTGATCATTTTCTTTACAAAATGAACATGAAAGCACTTTTTATGAAACTTTTATCATATTTAAAATACACTTAGATTTCTTTAAAATTTTATTTTCCTCAGAATTTTTTAAGGTCACATCTATTAAGTAAAATTCACTTGAACTTCTGGTTTGAAGATGACAAAATTGAGTAATATTTTCTAGGTCAAGCAACTGGTTAGTTGTATAGCCTCAGGCATATGGACTCCAGGCTGAATGCTTTCCAGTTAATGACTCTTTGTTTAAAATAAGAGGCCTTTGTTTTCAAAATTTAGCCAATGAAGAAGCCAATACTTATTCCTTCCATTTCAGATAGACAGTCCTCTTCCTCCCAATTAGTTTCTATTCCATGTCCAGGGCACAAAACATGCCTGTGAGCCATTTCCTGTTGCCTCCTTTTCAGGGCTCTGCCTTCTGGGCTTATTGAGGAACTTGTTAGTGATAAGGAGCTCAAATAGAAGCTGGCCTTTGGTAAAGAAGCCTCTAGGGTGTTTAAGATCTTTAGCTTGGGGTCCACGCATGCATTTCAGGAGTTCTGTGAGTTCCCAGATATTGAAAGGAAACGTGTGTGTGGATGAGCCGTGTGCATTTTTCTGGGGAGAGGTTTACAGCTTTCTTCAAATTTTCAAAAATGTCTATGACCAAAAGTTAAGAATTTCCACTCTAGACATCACCATCTGTCTCCAGAGACCAACCCTACTGACTTTAGTTATCCAACTACTTTCTTTTTCTTTCCTTCTGCATCTCCAGTGGCATTTAGTATTTGTTTATTTTATTCTTGGCACTCCAAAGACTGCTTTCTTTTTGTCTCTTTTTTCTTTGCTTTGTCATCCCATTGGATTCCTTGTTTTTCAGAGGCATGACTTAGAACAGAAAATTGGAATAGAGTGGCTGTATTGACCAGCATTAGAGCTTGAGCTGGGAATTGGAGCCACGCTTTAATCTTGAGATTAAGACCTTGTGTCTTGAAGCATTTGTCTCTGGTTAGGAAATTGTGATGACAGCTCAGTTAAAGTCCCAAGGTTCTTCTGTCCTCTCACTGGGCTAGAAAGGACCTTGACACATCATTTGGCCCTGGCCTGTGTCTGCCTTAAGGCTGGTGAATATCTTACTGCTCAGGACAGACAGTTACTTGCCTGTCCTGCCTGGTGGGCTGCTCTTCTTTGTTAGAACTCCAGGAAAGCAAAACTATGCATCTTCATTAGCCCATGTCAGTGCCTTATTTATTTATTTCTGATCGCATGGAAATTCTTCATTATGTCCTATTAAATCTGCAGGCTGTTTTAAGTAATATCAGTAATTATAGAAGTTATTTGTGATTGAACACTTACTGTGTTCCAGACCTTTTACTTACTTTCTTTCTAATCTTTAAAGCAACCTGTATTTTACAAATGAGGAAACAGGCTCCGAGAGTTTAAGCAGCTTTCCTAGTGTCACACAGTAAATTGAAGAAGGGATGAAAACCCAAGTCCATCTGATGTCAAAGTCTGTGCACTTTGTGCTTTATCATGCTAACAGTTTAAACTTGACTTATTTTATCTTCAACAGATATCGAGAATAGAGCTCTTTCTCTAACCCCCCTTCATCCACTTAAAGATCCTACTCAAGTAGCCAGAACCTTCTCTTTTCCACTTAAATCAACCTATATTCTCTGTGTGTGTAGACTCTTCCCCATGACTGTGTCATTTACTTCCTATATCCCAAAAAAGGGTTCCATAGTCAAGGACAGGAAGTCAGGCTGAACGTCCCTAGCAGGTGAAACTGTGATATGAGGAGACTGAAGTCACCTGTGTCATGAAGGGACAAGGATGAATTAGGGAAGGTAGAAGCCATTTTCATCCTCCAGCGCTCTGGGAAGCTAGACTAAAATCAACTTGTTGGGACAAGTATTGAAGCCCTTATATTTTCTCTTTAAAAAGCTCAAAATTACCTGATAATCACACTTTAACTCTCACTAGCTGCCTGAAGGATGACGGCAAGAATTATTAATGCCATTTTGCAGATGCGAAAATTGATGGCTGAGGATATAGAGGATTATTTATAAATCTTTGGGAAGAGGTGGCCTGTGCCAAAACCAGAATCCAGTTAGTTCACCACCTTCCCAGCAGTGCCCACCAGTGCCCCGTCGCTGGCCCTGCTTGTGCTAACACAGTGATTCTCATCAATCTGTGATTTTTCCCCATGCATTTTAGACATCAAATGACTCGTACAGACGAGCATGGTTTGATGAGTTGCATAGAAATGTACCCCAAACATACGGATTACATTTCCTTGAAAAACACATGAGCTTAAAAATTAGGGGGGAAAGTGCTTGGCCAATATTTTTTGGTTTTGTAGAACACAAAACATTTGTGGAATACTTTGGAGCTACAGAAATTGCCAAACCTCAAACCAAAACACGTTCAGGTTTGTCGATCTCAATCCATGCCAGTGCGATCCCGAGGCTCCAGAAGGGAGTGTGAGAGGAAAGCTGGGGAGGACACAGCCGCCCACGGCACTCTCTTGAAATGCCTCTCATGAGTCTCTCTCATCCTGCACGCCTCTCACTGCAGTGCAATCAGAAGCTGGCTGGGTTCACAACAGTGCTCTCTGAGCGTCCAGAAGAACTTGAGGCAGCTGTGGCCAGGACACTTAGTCCCTATTCTTATTTGAATGAAAAGAGATATCCATGAGAAGTATTCCTGGCTTCTAGCCCCATCACTTTCTCCTTCCCCTCAGTGGGAACCAAGGTGACTGATGTGACTGCTGAGTCTGGAACTCTTTAGGACCTGCTTGTCTGCAGAAAGTGTACCATCTGGGCTCTTCCCACTGTGTGGTAAGCCCAGCAGAGGAGGCCTGCAGCTCTGGGAAGTCAGCTTATTTCAGGGAGTTCTAGCTCACTCCTTCAGCCTTCACACCTATGTTATAGTCTCCAGACACTTTTTATCAATAATAAAACTGGTATTTTGGTCTCTACTACATCGGTCTCCTAGGTCTTTCTTGGAAATTTATTCTGAGTTCAAATGAGGACAAGGGATGATATCCATTGGGCCATGCAGAACCCCAACAGGAGTCCTAGTGACTTCACTGTGTCAGCTCTGTGATATCACCGTCATCGGAGCCCATCATAGTTCCTCCTGATTCTTTAAGAAATGTCATTCTCACGTTGCAGTGTGAGAAGGTCACCACCCTTCAGCCTTTACTTATGGACCTGCTACTTTTCATTCCCATGTAATTGTGTCCCTCATTAGAAGTCTCCACCAAAGTGTGTGTGTGTGTGTGTGTGTGTGTGTGTGTGTGTGTGTGTTCATGTTATGGAGAAGAGTAGTAGACATATGGTTCTTTTGGAGTGGAAACACTGACAGATTTTGCTTCCAGGCATTGTCTCTGCAATGGGAGGGAAATTGTTTATGTCTAAATTGTTCTTCCTTCTAGACTTCTCAGAAATTATGTGGCCCAAATATAGCTTTGGGTGAAAGGGTCAATATATATTTACCTTTAACAGGCCTAGCCCCATGGTGTGATATCCAGCATTACCTGTGGGAGATTCCTCCTATAAGGAGGAGACAGTAACACCTTCTTGTTCCTGGGGGAAAATAGATTCCCTCGGCCTGACAATAAGTTTTGTCATGTGGTCTGTGTTCCTGGGTTCTGTCTGGCCCCTGCTAGAATGAAGACCTTTGAAGAAAGAACTCTACCTTTTTCAGCTTCCTGTTCTTAGATTTCTTTTCCTGTAGTGCCAGGTATATAAAGTAAAATAATAATCATTCATTTAGTTACAAAACATTGAACAGAGTTGACGAGTGGCAGAGAAGTTAAAAACCAGGACCTCGGGTGTGAGAAAGCCTTACCCCAACTAAGGGTGAGTCAGGTAGAGAAAGAGTGGGGAGCTAGTTTTAGATACTAACCGAGAAAGGAAGAAAGAGTGAATCTATAAATAGTCTTTGTTTGAAAGATTAAGGGCAATTTTGATTCAAATCTGAGATGGACTGCTGCTGGAAGACACTGATTTAGCTTAACTGTAGATTAGACATGCACACCCTTCGGGCCATCTGAGCTGGCTCTGCACAGTGGGTGCATGTCTGTGCTGCCTGGCTCCAAGGAGAAGGAAGACACCCAGCAAGTTCCAGAGGCATGAGCCTCAGGAAAGAAGGGCTCGCAGAGGATGAGCCCAAGCAGAGTGAGGTTTGGTTGAGAAAGGTCACTCAGTAGCAAACTGAGAGGTCAAATTACATCTTTGGTGATGGCCACCCCAATGGTTCAGTTCTTTACAAAGAGAAGACGAAGGGCATGAGGCTGAAGAGAAGCAGTCGTCTCTGCACTGAGTCTCATGGTTGAGAAGCAGCCTCGGGATGTCTATCTGTCCACGTGCCTGGGGAGCCCACTGTGCTCAGCTAGAGGGAGAATTGCCACTGCAGAGACCTTGCACTTGAAAGCGGATAGACAGAGGAGCATAAGGAAAGACGACTCTGTGGGTCTCAGCCCACATCTAAAGTGAAAACTTTGTCCCTGTGGGCAGTGGCTGCCAAGATTTTACCGAAAGCCCGAGTAAGCTTGGGAACTTTTATATAATTCCCAGCGGCTTCCTCCGAAGCAAACACAGACATAAAGAGGGGAGGATTAAAGTTATGACCTGTCAAGTGGAGTGAAGGTTCTATGAACTTGTTTTAGAGGTGCCGTGGACTCTGTGACCCTGGGTTCTCCTCTGTCAGCAACCTTCATCCTGTCTTGACCTTGGGATTTACCTGTACTTCCAGCTTCCATAGTATCTAAAACAACTGCAAGGGGGATTGTCCCAGGTGACATGGTTTCCTCCAGATGCTCCTTACTGGCCTGGTGCTCCAGGAGCCACTGCTATGGCTGCATGACAGTTTCCCCCTTGGAGTGGCCCTTCTGTAGTCCAGGGAGTTGCTGCAGCTTTTTTGGAGGGTGTCTTTGTCTCTGTGGAGTTCTCCCCTGGAGGCTTGAACAAGGACACTCAAGTTCCACAAGGCAGGGACTGTCAGAAAGGGCCAGTGGCAGGCCCTGTATTATGGGGAGGTTGGTTTACATGGGAAAGTAGTTTTAATAGGTTGCCCCTCACTAAAAAAACAATAGGGCCTGCAGCTTGAAGTGTAGGAGGCACTGAGTCTGAGCTAATTCTCAGAGTGTTTCCAGCAAGCACTGCTGTTTGCTGGGAATGTGGCTGGTGACAGTCTTTCCAGTGCCTAGTGTCCCTTACATGTGTCGGGGGATGGTGACCTAAAAATGGAGCCATTCGGTGCCTCACAGGAATGGATGTATTTACTTGCTGGAAGAGGATGCTTAACGAGGCTAAGACTTAACCCAAAGGAAGGACTCTCTACTGGTTGTGGGGAAAGTATTTGGGAGTAAAGATTTGTTTGTGATGCCTCCTCTTAAGCAGCTGCTGTCCCAAGGCCATGTTCACAGAGTGAAGAGCCACCTCCTTGGCACGATGGGAACTCCTGTCAAGGTCCAGCCCCTCCTCACAACACCCCACAAAGACAAGTATGCAGACAGAAAGAGGACTGTGAGATGAGGAATTAGAGTGCTGAAAGTTAACAGGAGGGAAGAGGAAAAAAGATTAGCCCCAGGGCCAGATCATCCTTGCTTAGATCCAAAAGAAACAGCTTTTCTCTGGGAGCCAAGGTACAGGGTGGGTCTCTAGTATCAATCTGTTGGTAGATTTCTCTAGTATAACTAAGTGTCTCAAATCTTGTCTACACCCTTATCTAGCTATTAAGCTGAACATACAAAATTTCCTTAGTTGTAGGTCAAAAACAGTAAGATATTAGCAATTTCATATAGTTCAACCTTGTAAATTTATTTCTAGGCATCAAATCATACGTATACAAATAATAGTAAGAATCATTTCATTTAGTATCTGTGGTCCAAGTTTTCTATTTTTACCTCTGAGTTGATCGGTATCGGTAAAGCGTTTCCCATTTACTGACGGTAAGACTGAGTACAGTGAGGTATTATTACCTTTTAGAATTTGCAAAGCCAGCCAGTGACAACATCCAGAGAATGAGGTCTCACTCCTCTGATAGGCATAGCTTGCCCTTGTCCACCTCCATTTCCCACTCACTCCTGAAGGCAAGCTTAGAGCCAAGGAGCTGACCACTTGCTTTCCTTCAACCAGCACAACTTTCCAACTATCTCTCTCACTTTCAATTTCTATATTTTCATTTGTTCTCCCTAGAGCCATTGGCTGTATTTTTCCAGCCAATCTCATCCTGCTCATTCCTGGCAGTCTCACTAGCCCCTGTAGACTGTGTATACTCTTGTTATCCCTGGCATGGGTGCTATTCGGCAGATCTATGGAAGTAATCAGTGCTGGACTCCCCTGCAGGCCTTGCCGCATCTGCAGTTCAAGGTAGCTGGCTCCATACTGGACTCCGGCAGCAGCATCCTGCCAGACTCCTCCTATTCATCCAGGCATTAGTTGTTTTTCATGTCCCCTGGCTTACGGTCTTTCAACCAGTATTTAACATTTTTCTCTGCCTTGTTATTTGTTCTCCCTCCTCTGTCATGAATCTTTTCCACCATTGTCCTCTTGGCCATGTGGGTTTGCCAGAGAAAGTTGGCAGTTGTTTTATTATCTATGGCTCTTGCCCAGGGATGGTGTCATCTAACAGATAGACGTCTGTTTAATGGCTAACATATTGGAATCTGAAATATCTGCAAGATAATGAGGCCTAAAGAGGCTTGAGGGACACGTTTTTTTGTTTTTAGAGGAGAGAATGAGAAATGAAATTAGGTAACGTAGAGGTCCTTCCACATTCAATCCAGAGCCAGGGGGCTGACACAGCTTTGAATCCCAGTGAAGGAAAAGTGTTTTCTCGTGTTACAGATCACAATCTGAGCAGATGGCGGGATTTCTTTTACTTGAGTTAGACCAATGGTCCTCACGCTTTCATTGTATTTTTCTCTCTTGTTTTGAAATATTTTGTCTTTAACCAATATGCATTTATTAAGTTACAATTAGGAGGGGATAATATCATTATCCCCATTTTACAGGTAGGGAGACTTTAGGCGTGAAAGGGTTATACAACTAGGCAACACTGCACTAGTAAGCGGCAGGGTTGCAGTTGGAACCCAGGCAGTCTGGCTCCTGACCTTGTGCTCTTAACCACTATGCTAATCTGCCCCTTGTGTGATTTAGTATTACTGAGTTAAAGTGAGGCCATGCCAGTCAAATGCAAAGAAACTTAATGTTTTAGGCAGCCTGCTTTGTGTTATCAAGGATTTTTATCGTACTTCTTGAGGCAGCGAAAACTCCCTATGGACCACCGTCGCTACCTATTCAGACTCCAAGTGGGGACAGGGTTCCCAAGTTGGGAATCACTGGGCAAGGAACAATTTTAACTCAACTCCAGTCATCTGTCCATTGGACACGTGTTCGTCCAAACCATTGTAAAGCACATAGTGACATCCAGTTCATCAGGTAGATATATTTATTGTACATCTAAAGCCAAGTTTTGAATTGATGGCTCTTTTGCCAGTTTGCAGACCTCCACTGGGAGGTCTTTAAGAATATCTCTGGACAATAAAAACCCTGAGGAATCTAAAGATAGGAGCGAATTCCAGATCCAGTGAAGGAGAGGGATGTGTGGAAGGTTTGACCTAACCTCAGTGGACCAACGACAGTCTAAGGAAAAGGATTAGAAAGTTGACACATGGTGATTAGATTTGCAAGAACAGTATATTCTGGTTTTGTGTCTTTTCAAATGTTGGAACAGGAGGAGAAAGAATAGGAGTTCAGGGGCATAGTATCGCCCATGGGATAAAATCCAAGCGCCTCACATGGAATAAATACCCATGGTGTCCGCCTGCCTCCCCCCACCCCTGGCCCCCATCTCATACCTGGAGCTCCTGTCACTCTGAACTATTTTCAGTTCCTAGAACATGGCTTCTCTTCCACACCTCCACGTCTTTGCATATACTATTAACTCTACTAAGAAAGCTCCTTCTGCCTCTTGTCTGTGTGGAAAACTACTGAGTGCCCTGTAGCATTAACCTTAAACAACTGGCCTTTTATGGAATCCCCCTTGAGTTTTCCAGGTATATTCAGTACATCTTGCTCAGTGCCTCATGGCATTGTCTACACATCTCCAGTGTAGCATCTATCACACAGTTCAGAAATTAGTCATTTACATGTTGTTATCTTTTTGTTGAGCAGGATTCTCCTTAAGGGTAAACACCCTGTGTCTTTTTTGCCTTTATATCTCTTGAACCTAGCACATAATTGTTTTCCTGATTGGATAACCCCTTTTTGACTTCAAGACCCCATCTCAGTAGACTTCCCTTAGTCCTTGACTGTCTTCTATTGAGAGATAACCAGTGATCTTATCAATCCCTAGCGTAGGTTCCTGTTGTTAACGGTATCACCAGCAAAGAGAGTCAGATGTCAGAATTACAAAGAAAATAAATGAAAGAAACATAAAAAATAATTTTCTATCTCAAGAGAAATAAAAAGCAGAAACTATGCATTGGTGTGTTACCTAACAGGTTCATGAATGTAGTTGTAATAATTATCATATGTTTGCTGAACTTCAAAAGGATGGTCCCAGCTTTTTTTTTTTTGTTTTTTTTGAATGAGAAGGTTGGAAGAATATTTCTTTGCACTTTGGCTATTTTTACAAATCAGTTGATCTCGAGGCATCATCAATTTGCAAAAGACCTCTTTGGCTTGCTTCCTCTCCTTCCTTTTCTCTCTCCTCTTCAGTACATTCTGTTGGTTTGGCCAGTGAGCAGACTGAAAAGTCTAAAGAGAAGAGGCCTGGAAATCAGAGAGGTGATTACAGCCAAATGACTTAACAAAGGGGGTTTGGATATGGTCTCTGTTGTCACTGGAGCAAACAGGGAAAAGTAAGCAAGAGGGGGACACTTGCCAATTTGATCATCTTTGATTGGAAACTTAAGAGATGACATCAGGTCTCTGGTGTTCAGCAGACCCGGAGAGGCCCACCATGTGGAATATGTTAATGACATGTGGTTACCTAACACCACTTTTTTTAATCTGTTAGACAATGAATTCACTTTTAAGAACCTTGAGATAAACTTTTATAAAACTGGGATACAGTGATGATGAATAAGTAAACAACGTGTTGCTCAGTATAAACTTTGAATAGACATCCAAGTGGCTGAAGATGTCAACAGGTGGTTGGCAAGGATTCTTATAAGAGAAGATGAGAGTATAAATGACTGTCCTCTGCTAGGGAACTCAGACTCTGTTGAAGGTCAGAAATTCCATGACCAGAAAAGAAGAAACCAAAGGAAAACTGAAACCTCTCTGGGACCTGAGTCAAGAAAGGCACAAACAGCTATACGTAGAAGCAATTCCCAAGTTACCAGTTCTAGAGGACGCTCTCTGTCTTCAGATTCTTGATTTGATACCAAGTTGTTTTCCTAAGATTTAGGCTTAGAAAAAATGATTGCTGGTTAAAGTTCAGGAAATTGTGACTCAGTAATAAAAATAGTAATAAATATTAAATAAATAAAAATAGTAATACAAATAATTCCTTGACTTATTAATTCAATGCCTATCAATTGAAGCCTTGTCAGGTAATAGGCATTGTGCTAAGTACTGGGAGGTGGAAAACCTGGTGGAGAGTGAATTAGCTAATACTTGTCTTGCTGTGGCACTCCACCCAATCCTGATAAATAGAATTAGTACTACTGAACAATTAGATCTATCCAAGGAAGCTTAATGGAGTTTGAGGACAAATAAGATGTGGCATATAGTAAACAAATAGGATTAATTTCCTAAAAAAGAGATCCACCCTGAATATATAAATAGATTCAGTAAGGTCCAGGATGAATCTATGAGAGAGAGATCCACAACAGATTAGTAAAGTGTGGTAAGGAATGTGTGGACTTAGCCATTAGATTTTGGTAGTCATCTCCCTCACCCAACTTCGTCACCAAAAAGACCCTTCTTGTGAAGACACCTGGACTGGATGGACCATGGGTGTGTCCATATGTGGTGTGTCACACATTGTGTTCTTAACAGTTAAGGAAGGTCTTCCTGATGAGGATGTGGAAAGTGTTTGGCACTCTTACCATTTACCCGTTGGTAATGGAACCAGAGGGAAATAGTTACCTCAGATACTTCAGCACAAGGTCAAAGAAAACTTTCTAACAGATCTGTCCCCAAACGAAATATTTTCCTTGGGAAATACTCAAACAGAGGCTGGATAACTCTCCATCTAAGATGGTATCATTAGATTTGGATAAACGGTCGCTATCCTATACAGCGTTGACTACTTAAATAAAATTATTAATACCTTTGCCATAGTCTTTTTGCCTGTTATGAAAATAAAATCAACGTTGATTTTGTATTCCCTTAATAAATATAACATTGGAAGTATATCGGTGTATTATAGCTACCTCACAGTCTTCTATCACTTTATTATGAAATGAGAAAGGACTGTTCTTTGTCCTTGAGCTAATATTTTGTCCTCATCACTGGTACATGTTGCTGGAAAGAATGGAATAGGAGGTGGAACAATAGAGAGCTTGCCATTTGCAGTGAGCCTCCCGTGCCATTAAAGGGAATCCTAAGATGTTCTGGTGAGCCCCCAACATTCCAAAACAGGGCAGTAAGATCTAAGCCTGGCCTATCTATTTTTTATATCCATCAAGGCTCAGCATGGCTTTATCTGCCTATCCCCTTATTATTCTGAGCTCCCTAATTGCCTGGACTCTTTCTTCCCACAAGTAGTTTCATGTACTGCATTCAGCGTTAATGCAGGGTGACTATGTGGAAATGTCTTCTATTCCTACTTTTAACAGATTAACAGCTAATAAACACCATGCAACACCCTCTCCTCTCAACCTCTTCTAAAAATACAGAGTTTAATTTGCCAACATTGGTGTATTTAAAGCCTCCAAGATTCCAGGGGAGACTTTAGAAAGTTAACTGTGCAAGTAAGGCCAGTTCAGAGAGGAAATTTTCCAACACAAAGAGCCAATCAGTGTATCAGCAGCTCATCACAGAAGAACCTCAGGGGACCTTATAGTCATTTATAAGGAAGGGCTATTTGTTCTCACTTAAAGTAAAGCTTCTCACTTTATTCTTGCTGTGCCAGACTGAGGAGAATGCTGGAAATGTATTACCTAGGGAGAAGAACAGGCAGCATAAGTTTCATCTCAAGAGGGAAAGCTTGTCTTTTCCAGGAAGGGACACCATGTTACTTTCCAGCAACTTTGCAATGAAAGGACTTATGCCACCTACTCTTCTCCACCCTCCTTCTCCTACCTTCCTCCACCCTAACTTCCCCTCTTTCCACTTAGCTAGAAGTGAAGCAGTTAGTTTTAAAGAGGAGGCAATAATCAGAAGCTGTGTCCAAAGCTTCAAACAAGGCACCAGCCAATATTCTGTTTTGAGGATACCGAATATCAGCAAGAATATGTCTAAGATAATCCAGATAGCCTGGATAATTATGTTAAAACACTGTTCGTCAACATCTCATATATATATATATACATATATATGATAGAGAGAATTTATTGAAGGATAAATTAGGCAGTGTGCACATAGTTCAATTAATGGGATTTCTAGTGTCAATGAAACAGAAGCCTTAAAGTAATACATTGGTAAAATACTGGATGTTTCCTAAAGTCCCAAGTACATGACTCTCAAAGACCAGTTTGGTTATTATATTACGAAATACAGATAAACATTTACAGAAATGTATTGGTCTTTTTGTTTGAGGTCTAGTTTCTGGGACCAAACCCTCTTTGTGCCCTCAGGTAGGTATTTCTTGTTGCAGCAGAAACTCAAGTATATTTGAGTGCTTACCTCTCCTATTTCTATTACGGTGCTTGTCTCTGTTTAAGAGGATTTAAGAAGCCTTTCAAGGCGCAGCAATATGACAGTTTCATGGACTCCACATACCCGGTGGTGGAGTTGACTCTGGGACAGGCTGTGTCATTGTTTTGTGGTAATGATGATCACATCATCCTGTGCTAGAGAAATGGTCAGTGCTACTCTCTGCTCAACTCTATTCATGCTACCAGTGACCTTGACCTTTAACACACTTAACATTTTTTTTCAAGCAGACCAAACCTTCTCTGAAGAAAGGTTGAAGTGAAATTCCGTCATAGCTCTGACTTGCTTGCAGATAATCTGAATTGGGTTAATTTCTTCTTTTCCTTGCAATCCAGCGGCATCTGTACCTGTGCTCTTCCAGACTAATTTACCCTGGTGGTGGTATCTCTCAGTGCCTGTGCATATACCGCTTCTCAGACAAACCACTTAAGGATTTTTTTTTTAAAAGTCCATGCATTTCTTGGGATTATTTACAACTTCCTTTGCTGGCTTTTCTCTGTGTAGAACCGGACTGGAAGCCATCATGGAGACTTATGCATTCTGGAGACCCCCTGTGCGCACGCTCACCTTTGAAGATTTCACCACCATGCAGAAGCAGCAAGGTAAAGCCCTGGGCAAGGCCTCTGCTTAGAGGCAGCGCTGGGGAGGGAATGGGAGCCGAACTGAATATAGCACATCTGGCCCCAAGCCAAGCCACGAGTTACACCGACTCTCCTGGAATGAAGAGAACTAGGTAGCTCCGTAAATAACCAAGGCATCACCACTTGTGCAAATAAGCAGGTTTCAGAGGCAGTGTTTCACCTGGCACCCCAAATTCTCTCTCCCTTCCCAAAAGCAAGGTTACGTAATGGTGGTGAAATGATTATTTCTGTCACTAAGCGTTCATGTAGCCCTTGGGATTTGGAGATCTTCATAATAATTTCATTTATTACTCATGGCAGCCTCATCGGTTTTCTTATTCTAGTTTGTAGATGAGAAACAACGTGGCTCCCGACAATGGGGATAAGTCGCTCAGGTCTGACAGTGGGGAGGGAGCTGCCGCAAGCCCCTCTGAATCTTGTAACTTGTGCTCTCTCCTTTTTTGCTGACGTGGAGCCACACCCATCTCAAGGGCATGGGCGAAGTGGACTTTTTCCTTCCATCGCTTTGTGCTTTTCATCCAGTTTCTAATCTCCCTTCTCTCGCAGCTCAGGTTGGGAAGCCTGTGGCCGTGTGTACAGATGGCTCATGGGCGGATTTCAACTCCTCTTCTCAGTCTAACCACTGGCTCTCCCAAGGCACAGCACCCATGCACCTGGGTACCCAAGTGAAAGCTTCCCAAAATGTCAGACACTTTGTGAGTTTTCCTCTCCACCCTCCTCTTGCCCCAAAGTGACAGGGATCAAAATTACAGATGGAGCTCCTTCTGTTCTGTCAAATGATTGCCATTAATAGAGTCCTAGTTTTTGAATTTGGGGCTTTGTGATGTAGGAGCCCCTTCTGGGACTTGATAGCACATTATAGTATATTCCCTTCTCAGGGAGGTTCTAGCAGTTTGCACACTAAATTAGGTTTTGTAACCTAAATTACTGAACTCCCTCAGGGTTTTAAGATGGAGATGGTGATTAAAAGCAGCGGCTCTGGAGTGAGGCAACTTGGGTTAGGCTCTTATCACTGTTCTGGCCTAGCTTGGTGACCTTGGCCAAGTCCCTCATCCTTTCTCACATTTAGTTTTCTCATCTGTATAGTGGGAGGATATAATAAAATTCTTGTGAGGATTAAATGAGATAATGCATTTAAAAACATAGTAAGCCCTCAGTACATGCTGACTGTCATTGTCATCATCAACATCATCACTGTCTTCATTCCCCTTATGTAACTAAGAAGAAAATGCACCAGGGACAGGAACTATTGCTGTTCTGATGAATAATTATTCAAAACATGATTAGACCATACATCTTCACAGGGATCCGGGGAGGCAAGTGATCCAGAATTTCCATCTCTTTTTTTAATAAGGGGAGGAGAAATGGAAGCCCTTCGTATGAAGCGACTTGCTCCTCATAATGCTGTCATAGAAGCAGGGTCCATATGTATTCAGGGTGTCACTGTGGCTTTGATGCCCTCGTGGCCCTTAAGAGGGCAGAGGTTTATGGAAGTCAGGAAATCTGGGCCTTCGTCTTTGATGGCCACTAACCCTCTATGTACCCTTGGCGAGTTACTTCTACTCTTGAGTCCATTTCCTCACCCCAAAGAGGGATGATTCTTTTTTGTGAAGAATTTAATATATAACATGCTTTATTTAATATATGCATTTATTATTATTATTATTTTTTGCGGTACGCGGGCCTCTCACTGTTGTGGCCTCTCCCGCTGCAGAGCTCAGGCTCCGGACGCGCAGGCTCAGCGGCCATGGCTCACGGGCCCAGCTGCTCCGCGGCATGTGGGATCCTCCCGGACCGGGGCACGAACCCATGTCCCCTGCATTTGCAGGCGGACTCTCAACCACTGCGCCACCAGGGAAGCCCCAATATATGCATTTGTAAATGCATTTAATATATTTAATATATAAACATGCTTTATAAATGAAAACGTGTCATGCAGAGACACTTACTTGACCCTATTTATTTCTGAGGTGGCTTCTTGCTCATCTGCCTTTGCTTGATGTGTTGGCTTTCCAAGCTCTAGCTAAGCAGGAGTTTGTATCACAGAGGCTGGTACGAGACGGTGGGCAGGGATATTGCCAGTTCCTGAGAGCAAGCATTGGTGGCGACATTGTGTTCACTGCTGTGTCCCCAAAATCTACTCCAGGGCCCAGAACCCAGGAAGTACTTAATGAACAATGAATGAGGTCACTTGGTGGCACTGTGGCTCAGGTAGGCAGGGTCACTATCTGATTAAATCTTGGAGCACAGCCACCTGAAATGTGCGTGGATACAGATGTGGAGTGATAGTTGTGGATGGCTACCTGCATTTCACCAGCATGTGGACCCACTGGGCAGGTGCATGCATGGGGAAGCTGCAGGGGAGCCTGCGTTGCTAAGGGGTACATCATAGCAGGTTTCATGGTGCTTCTATTGAAAATTTATTGATCTGAAGACTTCTTATTGACATGTGGGAAACAATGGTTTAAGAGACACTGAACTCTCAGACCAAAATGTCACTCTTATTCACTGAGTCCCTTTTTATGCTGATGGGGGGAAATGAGTGTGGAATTATTGGATACATATGGTGGTGAAATGGGGCTAGAGGAAAAGCCAAGACTCTATTAAATAGTTTAATTGGAATACAATTTTTGAACTATACACTGAACTTGATCCAGATTCTCATTATTAAAAAATATGTGGCTTGGTTTCTTGACGTTAGCAAAGGATGTAAAAGTAACAATACGCATTCTCCCTTCCTTTAAAAACTGAGTGTTCTAGTACCTCTGGACAGTATCAGTCATAAAATGAAGAAAAGAGACACAGCCATCTGTGTTGAACTGTTTTGTGTCTTAGAAGACGTAAAGAGTGGTGAGCGTCTAGTGGAAGCTTCAGTGGCAGACTGATTTTGTAGTAACTCCCTTTTGGTGAAGAGAGTATTGGCAGTGTTGACACCAAACCGAAGATCCAAAGTGACCAACCCACCCAGGTGTCCACATTACCTCATTGCTTCAAGCACATGAATATCTGGATGTCAAACACGTGGCCTTGGGACAGTTTTGTGCTGTTACTGCTACTGGACACTGGATCAGCCATTCTGCTTGAGTGAAGTTCAGGGTGCTTTTCCCCTCTTGCCTTTGCTGTCATTGTAATTTCTCTTTCATTGAGACCCATCTGTTGATAAAATTTCAAGGAATGTGCTTAGGTGAATTAGCCATGGTTTTAAAAAAGTCCAAATCCTTCTATTTTCAAAAACATATTGAATGGATGCTCTATAAAGTTGTTTTCTCTGATGAAGAATGCGTGGGATTCATTATCCTCTGCCTTTAACACAAAAGTAAACTGAGGCGTAGAGCAGCCTAGTAACATGTCTGCAGTTAAGTGGTGACAGAACTAAGTTGAGAACTCCAAAGTGGATCTCCTGCCTTACTGGGCACTTTCCTTTCCACCACACCTTCTTCCTTTTTACTTAACACACACACACACACACACACACACACACAATTAGCTCACTCATCCAATTGATGGCTTAGTGTCAGCAACTTGACTGTGAACTCTAAATAGTAGGTCCATATTTCATTTTTATGAAGTCAAGGGTATGGTTTTATTTTCAGACATCTTCATTTAGAATCAGCAAGGAGTTTATACTGTCGGAGAGTCTGGAGATAGGAATTATATTTCAGGAATGGCTTTTTCCTGAACACTACTTGTGGCAGGACAAAATGAGCTAAACAAGTAAGTTATGTTGGCAGAAGTGGAGTGAGGTGACACAGACGAAGACGTAAAAAGAAATAAGAGCCAAGTTCAATCCTGCTGTTCTGATGATATCCTGATGTTGCTGTGAGGTTGTTCTGATGATATATATATATATATATATATGTACATACAATGGAGCTATTTGCATAACCAAAACTGAGAGAGTTTTTGTGGGTGGCATCTCCAAGTGATCTGACAACTGTTGTGAGAAAAGGAGCCATCCTGGACCAGAACACCAAAGCGGATCATACGTCTCCATCTGTGGATAGAAGGAGACCTGCCATTTACAGAAGGCCTCCCTTCTCAACTGGTGGTAGACGTCACTAGATTTCAACACCTTTGCATCTTTTAATGTTTGTCAGGCAGTTAAAAATTAGGATCATGAAGGTCTCTGTTGGTGTTGGGATTTTCATCAGTTTGATTTGTGTTAATTAGAGGCTGGTCAGTGAAAGATAGCAAATACTGAGCAAATTCATAGTAGTAAAAAGATTGGGAATGGAGTCTTTGAACTACTGTGTGATCATTATAATGTTTCAAAGGTAGCCAACTTATGCTGATCTCGTTTATCCCTGAGACAAGGAATAATGCCTGTGAGGAGGTCTTGACAAGGAGGGGAGAGTATCTCAATTCAGTCTATTAAAGCAAATGGTTATTGGTTACATATTCTATTTGGGCCCGAAGTCCCTTATGCTCAATGCATCCAAAATGGAGTCCATGATTTACCTCACAGACTTGGCGCCCTCTCCTGGGGGAAGGACGCCACTATCCCTTAATCACCTTAGACGATTGCCTCCCACCTTACGCACCATATCCAACCTTTACCAGGTTCTTGATTCTGCCCACGTCTCTAGTCTCCCTTGCTACCACCCCACTCCAAGCCATTATCATCTCTCACCTGACTTCATTCTCGGGCTCCCCAGGGTGGTGACATAGCTACCAGCATCCCTGGCACCTGCATCTTTTTAGGCTTAAATCGGACGTCAAGGGTCATGTGCCTCTCTCTCAAGATTTCCAGCACAATCTCACTGAGCCTCACTGACTCTAATTGGGATACCATTGAATTAAGTACTGTGGCAGGGTGTGGGGATGCTTAGATTGTCCAGGCGTGCGTCACGTGCCTTCCCTGGAGGTACAGGTGAAGGGGTAAGAGTGGGAAAGGGGGTGTCTCTCAGTGGGAAAATGGTACTGTTGCCAGGAGAGAGGCAGATTAGTTCTAAATGACAATAACAACAGATGTAAACCGCAGCAGGAAAGGCAGTAAAACAAGTAGCAGAGAAAACAAGCAAGTTAATGGAAAGTGAAAAAGTGGGGGGTATTCCACCTAGGGAATGTGATAGGTGTGAAATAGGGCCATTGAAAAAGCAGAGAGACTCAGAACCCAGAGAACCAATGTGAACAATGAGAATGGGTGAATATATTAAAAGCTATTCTAAAGGGAAGAGGTTTGGATCTATGCATATCTTTAAATTTTACGGAGAAGGATGCACTAGGAATCTTTCTAGGATTGAAAGCACGCAATTCCCATTAGCACTATAATGTTTCACATTTGCATTTTGAGAAGGGCACTTATTTCAACGAAGGGGAATTCCTTAGTTGGGATGAACTGGGTTCTGATCATGAAACTTTATGGCCTCTGGGTTTATTCCCTGGGATCGGTCCATAGGGTGCTGACGTATCACCTCTTACCTGTTTGAAAGCCTTGAAGAAGGCTACTCAAGGACACACAGTGAATCAGCACTCCTCAGGGACAGATGCCATCAAGTTCTATGACAGAAGAGTGCGGTTCGTGGCACCGAGCAATTACACGGAGATTTATTCTTCGCTAGCCCAGATGGGGTTGTGTTTCACTGTGTTTCGATTTTTTTTTTTTTTTTTTTGGTGAGGGGGCGGAAAGCACAACAACATAAACCCAAAAGGGAACTGTACGTGAAAGCCTCCATGTTACAGTCTGGAAGTGATCAATCTAAAGATGCAAAAGTCAGCAGGTTTGGTATTCAGGATTTTCATGGTCACATTTAATTTGTCTTCATGGTACACAAGTCTATTCTAGGTTATTGCCCTTGTATGGAATCGCTGCTAAACACGTATTCTTTTTGGTCATTTTGACTGTTAGCTTTGGATATTGGAGCAAGTTAATGTTGAGTACGAATTTCGGGTACCTTCTCACTTTGGGCCATGGGTAAAATAGGATGCAGGGAAGTGCGGTGGTGGGGGATGGGTCCTGAGAGGCTGGAGAGTTTTCAGCTACTTAGAGCATTACATTTTAGTCACCTCTCAGATGTGGATTAAGACCTCTGAGGAGAGTGGGGAAGACACCAACCTACCTGTCTGTGTTCAGTTCCACTTTGCTTGATCTGATCTGAGAAGAGATGGAGACATGGGGCATCTGATTTCCATCCCAGGTGGGGAGTGAGGGGGCAGGGGCCGATAGTTTGGAGAGGAAACAGAGTTGGATTAGCCTTGGGGATATGGGCCCGGTGGGTGTCCAGTTCTCCATCATTCACAGTTCTGAAGGCTCCTGTAGCCTGTTACATCCAGGCAGTTGGCTGTGACATGATGCTGCCCAGAGTGTGGAGAGGCTGAGATGCTCGTCTCCATGGACAGAGGCCAACACCCCACAGCCATCCCCATTAGGACCCAAATGCCCTAAGATGCCTTTCCCCTTCCTTCACTTCTTCTTCACTGATAGAAGAGAAAAGAAAAGGAAACACATTTTTATGCCCGTGTGCGCTTTGTAATCTGTATTATTTCATCTGATTCTCAATACATACTTACAAGGTCAATATTCAAAATTCCATTTATTTGGAGAGGCTCACTTGCTAAGGTTCCGTATCAGTAAGACAGCTGGGATTAGTACTGGGCTTGTCTGACTCTGTAGTCCACATTCATCCATTTAATGAAGTTTAAATCCAGACTCGTAGAGCCTTCCGGACCCAGTGAGCACAGAGGGGAATAAGGGAAAGAAGAGAAGGCCACGCAGGAAAGGGAGGCCTGCTTTCCTTTGAGAGGCAGCTCTGACCCCTCTGTATCAGAGTGGCCTGGCCTCCCGCTCGGCCCTGGCTCTTCTAGGACGAGAGGCCTCTACGCAGCTGTGTTGAAATGCACAGGGAGGGCAGCCTGCCTCCTTCTGCTTATTTAGCACTTGGCCGGCACGCCCAATCTTGTTTAACAGCTGACAAGCTGTTAGATCGTAAGAGAGTAAAGACTTCTCAGTATCTCGGTTTGCTTCTCTGCATAAACGAGTGCCATAGTTTCTCTCTCTGTGTGGACTTTGAAAAACGGCTGTTATCTGTACTGAGTATTTTACGTGCACAAGAGCACTTCTTCAAAGGGAATGGAAGCCATGTGACCTTCTCCTGGGCAGGCTTGCTCTCCCTCTTCAAACACTAGCTCGTATGGGCACTCTCTCCCCCTGAAGCTCAGCAGGCTACCAAGTCTCATTTCCAGTGAGTGTCATTTGAAAGCCAAAGCAAGCTGACTACAAACTTTTTAACATGTGCCTCTCATCTGCTCAGCAGAAATCCCTGTAACTTGTTAATAGTTCCCGTCTTATTTTTTTCTAGTGAAACCAATTGAGGCCTTAAATCAGTACCATTCGTTCCATCTTGGGCCATCCGAGAAAACCATTTAGGGTTGTAAAAAGTCATCTGCTCCATCTTGCACTTCCTGCTGCAGGGCTAGGGCTCGGGCCTGATGGAGCATACCTATCACGGGACGGTACAGCGTGCTGAACAGGGGGTCTCCTCCAGGACCACATAAACACCAGATCTGGGAGGGCAAGGACGGACTTTCAAAGAGAGGAGACTAGATACACATCCCATAAAACACAAATCTCTTTACAGCTGGAGTTGAGTTTCTCTATTTGTGCCGTAGCACTTATTTCACTGAAGTGCCTGGCATTTAGGGTGGAAGAGGGAGAAAATGTGGAGGACGCCTCAGAGAGGAGCCCCACGCTGGCAGCAAATGAACCCCTGAGCTTCGCGTTAAGTCACCGTAGGCTAGGCTGTTCAGTGGTACAAAAACAAGAAGTGTGTTTTCCATCATCCTTCTTAGCTTTCCCCTTCAAGAACTTCCTCGTGCTTAAATGATTCCTCGGAAAGTACTTGTTACTGGCCATTCACACTTTAGCGGAAATTAATCAGACATAAACTCTGAGAAGGACAGAAACTGAATCCTATCAGTTGGAGCCCTTGTTTCACAGATGAGGAGATTTAAGACGTGGCCTGCCTTGCCTGTGGTCAGGAGCTGGCTGGAGGCCAGAGAACCTAGAATCAGGCTTGATGCCCTTCCTTCCATGGTCAGTGCTGCCTTACTTCTCCAACGGCATTTACAATGTTGGCCATATCTCAATTTGTGCAATAAAAATCTTTTTACTTCTCTTAAGGGAATTTAAGATATAGACAAGAAACAGAGAAGGAGAATTTCCTGAAATGATTCTGAAATCAGGAGCTGTTTAGATCTAAATCCAGTTCTACCTTGGAAGTTCATTGGGGAAATTCTTTTGACCAAGCAAGAGATGATATTGGTTGGGCTTTGTGAAAACTTTAACTCTGAAAAAAACCATTAACAAGAGCTAAATTTGTATTTCTACAGCCAAAACTGCTACGATATCTGTGGAGGTAGGCTAAGGCTTTTTGGTTTTTTTTTCCTGTGCTAAAAATTAGCTTTGGGTTTCTCTTTGAGATATCTGCCTCTCAGCTTGCACACCTGGACCTTCCTCCCTGGTACACTGTGGATGGTTTCTTTGTATCCCTATATTTCTGGAATCCTGATGATTTTATTCACATTTTTTCTCACTGTTAAAAACCTTATTCCTGCTCCCTTCTACTTAAAAGTTCCTTTCCCCTTGTATAGCAGCTCATGTTCTAGGACCCCCTGCATGAGTTGTGGGTGACCTAAAGGACAAGATGCTCCTTGAGAATCACAGCGCTCGTCAATTCTGGGCAAGTCCCAACCTTGCCCTGATAAGAGAAATTCCATCATGGGAGACTCCCTATGGAAGACAAAGTAGCTGCCCATTCTGGAATTCACAGGAAAGGTCCAGTAACCCTGACACTCACCACTGCCTTCACCTTCCAGTAGATGAGACAGGAAGTGGGTGCAGCACTGCTGCTCCCCAGCCCAGTAAAGGGGAGGCTTGGGAAGGTCATTTTTGACCTTCTTAAGTTACCTGAGAACACATTTGAAGTAGACTGGGTTAAACTGGCCCTTTGTCTGTTGGTGCATCGGCCACCAACCCAGTTTTAATATCCCCAGGTTATTAGAACAACTCTCTCAAATACAAATTCAGGTATTTTAGGAGATAAAAGGGACCTGGACATCCTCTAGCCAAAGAGTGGTCCTTGGACCAGCAGCCTCAGTATCATCTGAGAACTTGTTGCAGATTCTCGGGCCCTGTCCCAGACCTACAGAATTCGAAACTCTGGGGTAGAATCAGCGATCTGTGTTTTAACAAGCCCTTCAGGTGAGTCTCATGTCTCAACGGTATTTATGTTTTATTTTTCAGGAGGCAGCACAGGCACTTCCCCAACCACCTCCAGCACTGGGACACCATCCCCTTCAGCTTCTTCTCATCTTTTATCTCCATCCTGTTCTCCTCCAACATTTCATCTGGCCCCCAACACTTTCAACGTGGGCTGCCGAGAGAGCCAGCTGTGTAACCTAAACCTCTCTGATTACCCACCATGTGCCCGAAGCAACATGGCCGCCTTGCAGAGCTACCCAGGGCTGAGTGACAGTGGCTACAACAGGCTCCAGAGTGGCACTGCTTCAGCCCCTCAGCCCTCCGAAACCTTCATGCCCCAGAGGACTCCATCCCTGATCTCAGGAATACCTACTCCTTCCTCGTTGCCTAGCAACAGCAAGATGGAAGCCTACGGTGGCCAGCTGGGGTCCTTCCCCACTTCCCAGTTTCAGTATGTCATGCAGGCAGGCAATGCAGCGTCCAGCTCCTCATCACCACACATGTTTGGGGGCAGCCACATGCAGCAGAGCTCCTACAATGCCTTCTCTCTCCACAACCCTTATAATCTATATGGATACAATTTCCCCACTTCCCCAAGGCTAGCTGCAAGCCCAGAAAAACTGAGCACCTCTCAAAGCACTTTACTCTGTTCTTCTCCTTCCAATGGGGCCTTTGGAGAGAGGCAGTACCTGCCTACAGGGATGGAGCATGGCATGCACATGATTAGCCCCTCAGCCAATAATCAGCAGGCGACTAACACCTGTGATGGCCGGCAGTATGGGGCCGTCCCAGGCTCCTCCTCCCAGATGTCCGTTCACATGGTCTAGTGGCCAGTCCTAGCACCACCGAGCCTACAGCAGCCAAGGCCCCAGAGTCTCCATGGGCAGATCCTTCTCTTTGGGAGCCCAATGCCTTTGAAAAACAGGAACTGTGTATTATTATTATTATTATTTTTTTACTGGAGGAGGAAAGCACATACCCAAGAACAAGAGACATTTAAGCCACTGAAGGATACTTGTGGTGGAATCATCTCTAACTCAGTGGCCATTCTCTTGCCTTCCCAAATCTTAGTTTTATAAAGCATCGTCTCCCCAGAGTGGCCTTTGAAGAAACTGAATAATCATTTTATAATAATGTTAAGGGAGATGCTAGCATGTAGCAGTCATGAAAATTACCCACACACGAATACAGGTCTATACATACATACATACACACATCATATGTGCATACATGCATACACACATACATATATATTCATACACAAACTCATCCATACACAAACATACATGCACACGGACTCGGAACTGGGTGAACTCTGTGGAGGGAAGCCCAGCATGGGTGCTTTCACCAAAAATGTGTCTAGGTACAACAGTAGATGGACTGGGCCAGCAGTAGCTGCCAGCGTTGCTCCTCTGCAGCTTACCCTGTTTCTGGAATGAACCGTGTATCCTGGAACCCCTTCCGGTCAGTGAGGGTGGAAAGACATCAGTACTACAACTGGACCGGGCTTCCTGAGAAAGATTGCTTTTGAACATTGGCTCTCTTCAACTGGTGTGCGGTCATTGATGTTCCCAGTGGTGCCTGTGAAAAGGGGAGTAAGAGCAGATGAAAGAGAGAGAGAGAGAGAGAGAGAAAGAAGAACGAACAGAGACCAAGAGAGAGGTGGAGAGCAAGACTGAATGATGAAGTGAGAGCAACGATGAGAGTTTTAATTCACCGAGGAAATGTGGTTTGGGTTTGTTTCTCCCCCTCTCCCCCACAGGTTATGGAAGGAACCATGAAGTCATTGAGGAGTAAACCTCTCTGGGACACTGCATGGTCAGAGCACTGGTGAGAAGCACCGGGGCAAGGAATGCGTCTTCATGCCACAGTTCTGACCATTGTGATCCAGAAGAGAGGGGCGCCACACAGGAAGTGCCGATTCCAGAGCATGCAGCCTGGCAGGGGAAAGGAAGTAGAAGGAGTGTGAGGAAGGAAGGGTTTTATAATCCCGACAGATGATACCAAGAACAGAGGTGACAAATGGAGGTCTGGCCTTCCGAATGCCAGGTCCAGACACCTGACCTGGATCACCTGCCCATCACCCCTGTGGCAGGAGGAGTCCTGTCATGTTCCAGAGAATTGCAGATGGGTCTTCTGCATCCTTCGACCTGCCCTTAGATCGCCATTTTTTTTTAATCAAATAGTTCATTGCAATTTTGAAGTTTTGGATTTTTTTCCTTCATCTTTCCCTTCCCCTTCAAATCCTTTAATGATAAGAAAACAAGTGAAGTTTGGTACAAGCTAAACTTTTTAAGTGGTGTGGAAATGCAAATAATACCAAGTAAAAGAATACAGATATTATTAAGAGTTTTGGTTTTGAGGTGTTGTAGATAAATGTATTTATGTGCCTAGTGGGGAATCCAGTATTATGAATATTAAAAAAGGGGGCAATAAAAAGGGTATGTAAAATATGTATGAAGAAAAGGTGTATAAAAATTTGCCCTTATGCACGGAACTCTGTTTCTAAGTGCCAAGCACGGAAAGCCGCTAAATAAAATCTTTGCAATTGTTTTCTGTGTGTTCGTTCATATGGAAAAAGCAAGCAGCAGCCGATGCCTTTACATTGTGCTTTACAATAAGCACAGCACTCTCATCTCTACTATGTAACATGATCTTTATTCAGAACACATGAAGTATATATTATCGTCCTCATGTTATGATTAGTTACTAAGCTCCAGAGGGACTGAGTGAATTATCCAGGTCCACACAGCCAGTCAGAGAGGGAACTAGGACTTGAAACCAGGTGTGACTCCAGTGGGATACCCACTTTCATGTTAGCTGCAAAAACCTGTGAGTCTAATAGCAATCCTCATCGTCGCTAAGTGCCAGATATCATACCATGTGTCTTATGTGAATCCTCCCACAATTCTGCGGTAGGTATTATTTTTACTTTTTATAGATTTGGAAACCAACTTTAAAAAGGTAAAGTAATGGACCAAGGCCCTCAGGTAGCAAGTGATTGAGCTGCTAATTTGACATTATGCCTTTCTGCTGGAGCCCCAGCAGTCTCAGGACGCCCGCGGACCATCAAGAAAGAATTCTAAGGGATTGGGGCAAAAATGTCTCTGAGGCTGGGTTAGGACCTCAGATTAGGATGTTTAATCATAAACATATACTCTCCCCCTTGAATGTGCCACCCAGTGCAGGAGGAGTGATTTTGAGTTGTCATGCATCAAATGACGATTTATATAAGAGACTAATAAAATGCCCAGGGCTATTCCATTTGTAAGCATTTTCACAGTGGTTAGGCAGGACATATTGTTTTGCAAATGGGAGACTAGGGTTATAAAACCTGGGACCTGTCTATACATAAACGTGGCTGGGAAGCAGCAGAGCCAGGACTTAAAATCTCCTGCTCTTACACCTGCCTCAGACTGTTTCCCAGTGGACAGTTACACTGGAAGCCCACTGACCCATTTCACCAGGGCTTGATTTGGGGAGAGTGAGGCTGCTGGACCACCATACTTGGGTTGGGAAAGCAAAAACTTTAATTAGTCATTGCTTTGGTTTTATGAATAACTTCAAAGAGTGGCATGCCAGTTAATTCCATTAGCCATCAGATTGTTGCTAAAATAGCCGGGACAGTAGTTGATCGAGTATCTTCATGGATTGTAAACTCGCTGGGCGACATCTCAAAACTTAAAACGACACTGCTATTTGAAAACCTTGCATTCAACACTTCGCTTCATAACGGTAGACCGAGACCAACTACATATGAAGCTTATTGTTATTCTTACTGACTTAGCAGCATACCAAATATTGTTCACTGGTCTACCAGTGTTTGAGGTTTTAGGTAATAGATAAGCATGATACGTTGAGCAGCAAACTCAACACAGAACCTCCATATTTTCATTTAACAGTAAGAATAATAATTTCTTGTTTTATTTATTATTTCCTATTAAAGAGCAATAATCATTTAAGAGTTTTAAGTATAGGTAATTTCTATAATTTGGATGAATTAGAACAATCTAAGCTGGTTACATTTGAATTGTAGCATACATTTCTACCTGCAACTGAGAAAGTAATAAAAATATTTATTTTAACACAAACTGGATAAAGAATTGTCAAGAATATACTCTACCCAATTATCTTTAATGAAATGGTGAAATTTTATTTCAATTGGCACAATGATCGCATACGAAAGGCTATTGAAAGATTATTCTTCTTTGAGTTAAGATGCTCATGTTTTTGAGGAAAGGCTGTCTTGTTCCCCTTTGATCCTCAAGGCCCCAATATGAATCCTAATACATAGTCATTCTTACTGTTGAATTTGTTGGCCAAACCCACTTTTCAAGGATAGTGCAAAATGGTTACGTGGCCGAATTCAGTCCAAATTAATGGGACCCACATTATCAAAGATTTATTGTTCTTCACATAGCGTTCTGTGACAGATTAATGAAAATTTACTTTAGAAACTAGCTTGGCAGCATCCATTACACATAATAGGGGTTTTTTAAAAATACATGTCATAGTTTTGTCCTTAAAAGAGTTCACTTTTTAGGCAGTCATGCGCATGTGAGGCAAATGATATAAAACGCTCTGAAAATTCAAAGAAGTTATTCAGTGTAAGAAGGTGAAGTTGGGAGTGTTTTCACTGGGGAGGTAGAACTTGACTGAGATTTGAAGGATGCTCAGAATTTTTATGGAAGTTAGGAATGACGGGTTAAGAATGAAATAACATTTTAAAAGTCGATACAATAAATAAGTTTTGGAGGGAAAAGGATAGCATCTCAATTGAAACCTGGCAATTTAATAAAATTGGAGGTATTCGGAAGCTTCTTGCAGCCTACAGACTAATACCCTCTTCTATGAAATATTGTATCATTAGTGGAAGTTTTGAGGGCTGAGATGGAAGGGCAGAGCTCTTTGGCTGATGACACATATTTGATTCATTGGTAGGTACTGAGGATTTCAGAGAAGCTCTGCTGTACCAATTTGCATTCAGTAAGCTAAAGGAGAGTTGTCCTCTCAAGGAAAACCAGTCACAAAGACACATTTTCACAAAGCTTTTCTGCTTATGATTGTCAACTGGAGATTTGATTTCCTGAGAGGGCCATGACTGTGACCGGCTTCATTCATTCAATTCAATAAATACTTATTTAATGCCTATCAGTCACTGCCCTCCCTTGACATGAAGACATAGAAATGAACAATTAAACTTGCTCCTGCTTTCAAAGAGCTCATGGTCTGGTGTGAGTGACATAGCAAACAAATGAAGAATATAATTTCAGACTGCAAACATCATTTTGAGGAAATTAAAAATAATAGGATGATAGTGATTGGGGAATGAGGCTCATCTAGACAGGGTTTTCTAAGAGGGCTACTCTAAGTGGGTGACATTTGAGTTAGTGCAAAGGAAGACCTTATCTTAGAATTTGCTTACTCCAGCTTATGACAAGGGCAGCCATACCCTCACTAGAAGACGTGCTCTGCTAGTTTTGCATTAGCTGAAGCCAGGCATTTTTGTCTTTCCGAAGGCTTTGTAGCACTGATACTTATTTACTAAAGCCCTGCTGCTGACTTTCTGGGACCAGGGCCATTTAGGGGCTCTTCAGATCTGAATCTGTCTTCTACATGGTCCCAGTGAAGTTCTATTTTCATGACTTGGTAGAGGATGAGAGTCATCCCTTCTCTCTGACTTTATTAAAAGGTTACAACAAGTGATCAAGCAACCAATTAATAATCATATTCATAATAAGAAGAAAATACTAAATACGGCTTAGTCTTCTACAGTTTTCTCAGAACTATTCTGTGTAATACATAGCAAAAATTTCTACCTTCAAAAAGATTTCAGCCTGGTCGAGGAGTCAAGATATATGTGTATGAAACAGTGAATAATAAAAGCATTAAATTGGTGGTAGAGACCATATATGGGGCAGAACTTTAGAATGAAGCAAATTTTCATTGAGTCTTTATTACATGTTCCATATTATGCAAGGTTATCCTATAATCCTTGCAACTACCCTCTAGGATTTGTATTTCATTCCCTATTTTATAGATAGGGAAACTGAAACTTATAGAGGTTTAGTAAGGTGCACAAAATGAACACAGCTTGTATGCAACAAAGAGCTGCAACCAACGCCTTTCCACTACTGTGTTTTTCCCAAAATGAGATTTATAAGGTCAATAATAAAGAGAGGTGTTCATGGAGAAGGTTGAATTTGAATTGTCCTTTCAGAATTCATGGAAACCGCATAAATTGAGGAGAAAGGAGGGCGTCCAGATGCGAGGGTGGGAAGTAGCATGGCAAACACAGGTGTTCTCTGTATGGGACAATGAGTTATGGTAGTGGGATTGGGGGAGAGGATGTTCGCTCTCTTAAGTCAAATCTCAAAAATCTTAAGTCGTATGTTCTCCCTGCTGCTCCTAGTACGATGACTCTGGATTCCCCCCCCTTTTTTTTTTTTTTTGGCCGTACGCGGGCCTCTCACTGTTGTGGCCGCTCCCATTGCGCAGCACAGGCTCCAGACACGCAGGCTCGGTGGCCATGGCTCACGGGCCCAGCCGCTCCGCGGCATGTGGGATCTTCCCGGACCGGGGCACGAATCCGTGTCCCCTGCATCGGCAGGCGAACTCTCAACCACTGCGCCACCAGGGAAGCTCCTGGACTCCCTTTTCTGATAGGAGATGTCCTAGCTCTGTGTGTGGTCAGGCCACTCAAGATGGCTGTTCTCTTGCTCTCTGGACATCCTCCTCCTCCCCCACCCCCTCACCAGTACCTGCTTCACCTCCTACATACTCGCCCCAGGCCCCAGCTAAGGACTGTTCTAGCTTTAGATCAGAACCCTCCACTATGCTTATCAAAGGGTTGTTAAGGGGCGAGCTCCTCCGCTGGTTTCCCTGGTAACCGATGAGCCCACCTGACATCAATTCCTCCTATAACTAGTACCCCTCCCCTCCCCCGGGGAGCGAAGCCTGCCGCCATGACTTGCCAGACCCTCTACCGCACACAGTCAAGCCAGGACCTTGCTTCAGACAGGTAAGCTCTCCCATCCGTTAAACCATTGATGTCTCTGTCGCTGACTCCGGGCTCTTTCTTCGGTCTTAAGGATGGGCAAGCCTTGTAAGCCTGTGGGGTGCAGCCCAACGCTCTAACTTGGGCAGTTCAGGATTCCATCCAGTGTCTCAGTGGGAACCTTCACTCTGGAAAGGACCAGTGGGGACTAGGGGGTGATCGAGGAGTCAAGTTACATCCCCCCAACACTCCCACCCCACCAGGTCCCCAGGGTTAGGTTCAGGTGCCATGCTCCTTGTATACAGCTCAGCACAGAGCCCTTTGCTTTCTTCGGCCAGGCAAAGCAGTACCACACGAGATGGAGAGAGGTGAAACTTGCTGCTTAAGGCTGAGAAAACATAGATCATGTTTTCCTTCTTAGCTCATTCTACTGTGAAGGGGAGCAGCATATGCCACCCCAAAACATGCCACTTTGGCGTGTGGATTATTTTCAGCTGAAGGCAAGCAAGACCCAGCAGATTGGGGAAAAACTTTTACCTCTCCCTTAATTACCTAAATGAGTTAAATAGGGGGCCTGTACCAGAAAGAAAAAAAAACAAAAACATTATCAGAGACATCTTGTTTTATCTGATTACCTGCATGGCAGGGCAAACTTCTAACTACCAGACATCAGCTGTTCTTACCTTTCAGCTGTTCTTACCCTGCTCCCCTTTGAAGCTCCAGGCTCCTAGTACATTCTTTAGCTCAGGAAGTCATGTAAGCCTCAATTGCCCTACTTGCCCTTTAGTCTCATATCTCTGGGGGCTTCTGTACAGACAGAATTAAATTTGTTTTGCTTCTGTTAATCTGTCTTGTGTCAATTTAATTATTAAATCAGCTAAAGAACCCAGAAGGTAAGAGAAAATTTTCCATCCCTACAACTGCTCCTAGCACTCATGTTTTATGGGTCAACCTAACGGCATTTCCTACTTCAGATGCTTCCTACTCATACTTTTTGCTTTTATTAAACTTTAATGCAGGCCCAGTATAGGCACAGAAAACCAAAGAGATTTTGAGTCCTTTTTAGTACTTTTATTCAATAAAGCCAAAACAGATAAAGTGAGCTGCCAAAGGATGGCCAAGGCAACCCTCCTGCAATTCTCGTTCGAGGAGAAGTTCCTGGCCATGAAGAGGAATCTTGGAGCTCTCCCTGTCTTGCCACACTGTACATTCCTCTTTCACCCATGGGCAGGTAAAATCCCCCTTAAGCTGTCTCTAGATGATGTAACAGATAAACCCCCAAATATTAACAAGTTAATGTTTATTTCTCACTCATCTCACAATCTGCATGGGCTTCCTGGTTAGGTGGCTCTTCTCCAAGCAGTGATTCTGAGTACCAGGCTCCTTCCAAATTCCACTATCTTCAACACATAGCTTGATACCTTTCCATTCAGGTAGCAGATGGAGGAAGAATGGAAACTTGAACATGGGAAATATTTATATGCCTGGCTTGGAATTGGTTACATGACTTCCTCCCCATTTTTTGGTTAGAACTCTAACCACGCCTAACTGCAGGAGAACCTGGGAAATATAGTCTAGTTGAGTACCTAGGAAGGAAGGGAGACAGATTTGTTAGGTATGACTTAGGAGTCTCTGCAAGCCCCTAGAGCCCCTAGGCTTATTTTCTAAGATCTACTTTTCCTATAAACCCCTAGAGCCCCTAGGCTTATTTTCTAAGATCTACTTTTCCTATAAACCCAGCAGATAAAGGGAGGGCTAGCTTCTGGTCCCAGCTACTCAAATGTTTTGCAAAACAACCCAGAGAAGTTGACTTTACCCCATTAGGGTTCGGTTCATCATTAAGATATATCTTTCAATAGGAGTGCCTTCCCATTCTCCTAAAACATCTTGAGGATTTACAAAATGCAGAATGAGATTTTCTTAAGTGGTAATAACTATAAAGCAAGAAATATTTATCAAGTGCTTATTACATGCCAGCTAAGTGCTTTACATACATCATCTTATTTAATTCTGAACAATAATCTTACATGATAGATACTATTATTATTATTCCCATATTGTAAGTAAGAGAAAATATACAGAGAAGCTAAGAATCTTGCCCAAGGGCACGCTCAAGCTGTCCCATTCAGAACCTGCACTATTAATTAATATGTTACTTAATTACAGCAGGCTTTTTCATTTCTTTGTTTTTATATTTACTTACTTGAGCAAAATGCTGAGAATGCTATAGATAAGTCATGTTCTCTGCCCTAGAGAGCTTATAGTATAGAAGGAATAGCCTCTTTTTTCTTTTCTAATTGAAGTATGGTTGATTTACAATGTTGTATTTTCTGGTGTACAGCAAAGTGATTCAGTCATATATATATATATGTGTGTGTGTGTGTGTGTGTGTGTATATGTATATATATTCTTTTTCAGATTCTTTTCTATTATAGTTTGTTATAAGATATTGAATACAGTTCCCTGTGCTATACAGTAGGACCTTGTTGTTTATCTATTTCATATTAGTAGTTTGTATCTACTAATACCAAACTCCTCATTTATTCCCCCCAACACCGCCTTTCCCCTTTGGTAACCACAAGCTTGTTTTCTATGTCCGCGAGTCTGTTTCTATTTTGTAAATAAGGTCATTTGTGTCATATTTTAGATTCCACATGTAAGTGATATCATATGATATTTGTCACTCTTTCTGACTTACTTCACTTAATATGGTAATCTCTAGGTCCATCCATGTTGCTGCAAATGGCAGAATTTCATTCATTTTATGGCTGAATAATATTCCATCATATATATACATATACATATATCTCTGTGTGTGTGTGTGTATATATATATATATATACACACACACACACACACACACACACACACCCCCCACATCTTCTTTATCCATTCATCTGTTGAAGGACGTTCATTTAGGTTGCTTCCATGTCTTGGCTACTGTAAATAGTCTGCTATGAACATTGGGGTGCATGTATCTTTTTGAATTAGAGTTTTCATCTTTTCTGGATACATGTCCAGAAGTGGGATTGCTGGATCATATGGTAGATAGTAGATCTCTTTTTAGTTTAAGGAACCTCCTTACTGTCCTCCATAATGGCTGCACCAATTTACATTCCCATCAACAGTGCAGGAGGGTTCCCTTTTCTCCACACCCTCTCCAGTATTTATTATTTGTAGACTTTTTGGTGATGGCCATTCTGACTGGTGTTAAGAGATACCTCACTATAGTTTTTACTTGAATTTCTCTAATAATTAACAATGTTGAGAATCTTTTCATGTGCCTATTGGCCATCTGTATGTTTTCTTTGGAGAAGTGTCTATTTAGGTCTTCTGACCATTTTTTGATTGGGTTTTGGTTTTTTAGTTATTGAGTTGTATGAGCTTTTCATATATTTTGGAAATTAAGTGCTTCTTGGTTGCATCATTTGCAAATATTTTCTCCCATTCTGTAAATTGTCTTTTCATCTTGTTTATGGTTTCCTTTGCTGTGCAAAAGCTTTTAAGTTTGAGTAGGTCCCATTTGTTTATTTTTTATTTTCTTTCGCCTTGGGAGACTGACCTAAGAAAACATTTCTATGATTTATGTCAGAGAATGTTTTGCCTATGTTCTCTTCTAGGAATTTTATGGTGTCATGTTTTATATTTAAGTCTTTAAGCCATTTTGAGTTTATTTTTGTGTATAGTGTGAGGGAGTGTTCTAACTTCATTGGTTTACATGCAGCTGTCCAGCTTTCCCAACACCACTTGCCGAAGAGACTGTCTTTTTCCCATTGTATATTCTTACCTACTTTGTTGAATATTAATTGACTATAGGTGTGTGGTTTATTTCTGGACTCTCTGTCCTGTTCTGTTAATCCATATGTCTGTTTTTGTGCCAATACCATGATGTTTTGATTACCGTAGCTTTGTAGTATTGTCTCAAGTCTTGTGGGGGTGTTATGCCACCAACTTTGCTTTTTCTTCTCAGGAGTTCTTTGGCGATTCTGGGTCTTTTACAGTTTCATATAAATTTTAGGATTACTTGTTCTAGTTCTGTGAAAAATGTCATGGGTAATTTGATAGGGATAACAGGAAATCTGTAGATTGCTTTGGGTAGTATGGCCATTTTAACAATATTAATTCTTCCAATTCAAGAGCATGGGATACCTAGGAATAGACTCTTATTTGGTTTCACCCAGAAAGATGCCACATATGACATTGTAGTGTAAGTACATAAGGATTAGCTTTTTTGATTATAATGTAAGTACCTGATACTAAGCTTTTGATTCCCAAGGGATCCACTTCAAAGACATCCATCTTCAATAAACGTATTGTCACCTACACAACCAGATAAAGGCCACCCCATCCATCAATTTCTCCTTTTAGAAAGTCCTCAGTCACCTAGATAACTGAGGGCTTGACTGACTGTGCTTCTCGCTTCCAGTACCTTAATTCCTGCTCTTATGTTTTAACTTCACCAGTAACTAGTGAATCCACAAGACACTAGGCACCCCATCCTCAATTCCAGCAAAGGCAGAACCCCGGGTCCACGCTCTCTCTTTCTCTCTTTCTCTCCATGACCTGGCTGTGTGGCCCTGGGCTTGCCATGTACCTTTCAGGACCTGTGAAGAAAACTTGTTTTTTTTTCAAAGTTTCCTGATGCTTGTTGCTGAGGTGCATCTTGCAATCATAATAAGAACCACAAGGGCTGGTCCAGTCACAACATTGGTTCTGGCTGGGGAAAAGTCTGTGGGGGTTAGTCACAGTAGTAGGGCCCAGGTGAGCGCCCCCAGGCATTCCTAGCCAGTAACATCACTATTCATAGGCTGAGACCATCTCAAAACAGACACAGATATGGAAGCCAGCTCTAGAGTATCAGGATCACTTTCTCTGCAGCCTGTAATTCTGCAGGGCTGGGGAATGACCCTTCCTACCCCTAAGTAGGAGCACAGAGAGCCTTGTCATGTGACGTTCTGTGCAATAGCCAAAGACCCAGTAAAATCTTTCTCTGTGACTCCCAAGCTGGGTTTCTGGAACTAGGCTTTGCCTGACCCTGAGACAACACCCAGGCTTTTGGGCTCAGAGTGTTGCTGGTGATGAGCCTCAGAGAGGAAGCTCAGAGAGTGAGGCACCCAGTAGAACAAGCCAACCACCATCTTGGTCCAATTAGTCTTCTTTGCCAAGGAGAACTGGTTCAACAATCCCTTCATCCAGAAATGGTTCCCAGAAACATGTAGGCAAACTGCCACAAGATCCGTTTCCCACTTGCAGAGTCTGTTGGCCTGAGCAGGGTTTCATGCTTCATCAGTAGAGCCTTTTTCCTAAATGCTGATTTTGTTTCTTTGTAATACGGGCTTACGTACATCTTTTCCTTAAAGCTCTCCAAGCCTCACTCTAACATGGGTTAATTCTTCTGAAACATGGCCTGGAAAGGTCTTCCTTAACCATTCAGAATTAGAGAATATTGAGGCCCTAGTAAAATATCAGGGCAAAAACCAGAGGATCCAGAGTTGGAAAGACTTTTTTTTTTTTTTCCCCTCAAACCACCAGGATGCAAGACTCCTCCAGACTTAATCACTCAAGGACATTCTCTATTATGTAGCTGAACAGAACTATCCTCAAGCAAGCTGAAGTTGTTGAAATTGGGAAAGAAGATTATCTCTGGGGTTCCCAGTCTGTATCTAATATAGGAACACGAACACATTTGTGGGGTGTGTGGATGGAAATCTGATATAGAGGGTGAGGCATCCATATGTCATATCAGACAGTTGGATTTCATAATGTGTATGAATCCCAGGAGAGTCTTTTGGGAGGATTTAAGGAAGATGTGGTCAGAAGATACTGAGTTATAGACCAAACTAAAGGCCAATCCAAAGTGGCTGCTAATTCCTTGTCTCTTAACAAGGTGGAAGCGTGGGGGTAAGTCAGTCATCTCCCTGCACATGGCCTCCACAAGACCTGCTAAATACAGTTACCCTTTGAGTGTTAAAACTACTTAGTCTTTCTGTGGTAACAACTTTAGCTGGATGTGTGTCCTTCTATTTGAGTGTCAACACAAGCCATATATAACATTTCCTGACAAAGTAATACTGGCAAAAAAGAATTTCTGGAGTAGAATTCATTCACAGGCCTGGAAATAATATTCACCCAAACTCATTCAACTAAACCTTCAACAATGGCTCATCAACATGTACTGAAAATCTATTTTGTGCAGGACATGGTGCTAGATGTCAGTAATATATAGTCCTTACAATTTAGGAGTTCACGTTCTAGTATGGAGACAGACCATAAACAGAAACAATTAATGTAGTGTATTGTAGAAATGCTATGGTAGAGATAAGCGTGGATGCTGCAGGAGCACAGAAGAGGAGTAGTTGGTTCAATCCAGAGTTCAGAGAAGACTTCCTGGAGGTTGATGATAGATAATTAAAGCAAGACTGCTTCACACATACATGGGATAAGCTGAGGACCAGTGATTGTAATCAGGGTGGCTGTATTGATGCTCCAAAGAAGTTCAGAAGCCCACTGCTACACGATGCAGTATACCTGTGGAATTCAGGGAAATCTCATATCAGCAGATGTGAATCTGGAATATTAGGAAATAACAACACTTGGTCGAAGATTTAGTTCCAAGGAACCAGGTGCCATTGGAACCACGTGGAAACTCAGTTTGATTAAAAAAAAAAGTGCTGGCCATCAGAAGGCGCTACAGGAAGCAGCATCATAGAGACACATAAGGCATACATCATTACGCCATATCCTTTTCATCCATATTTATCCCAGGAAAGATTGCAGGAACCCTAGCAGCACTTCAACTCCTCTCGCATGTCTGGAGAGCAACAGCATGTATGGCCACGTCATCCTCACACTGGGAAATGGATGACGTAAATGTATGCAGACACTTAACCCACCACAGAAAAGCCAAGCACTGGGTGAAAATGTCACTTGTGAGAAGGTGTGAGATGTGTGGGGAAAGCCAAATCACGGAAGAGTTACCCATGCAAGGGCCAAGGCAAGCAAGATTCAACAGGGGCCGTCTTGCCTGTTCAGTTCAGGCATTTCCTAAGCCCACACTCGAGTGCTAGCAGGACCCAGAGATCCAAAATTATGAGTTATTTAACTTGGCCTTTAGCATGACTAGCTCTTTTGTGACTTGAGGATGTCACACCTTAATTCCACTGGGTTTCACTGAAGAATATTTTTTTAGGTGCATTTTATACTTTGAATGACATTGTCCTTTCTGTTTCAAGAAATAATTAAAGAAGAACCAGTAGTAGGGGGTAAATTCACTCCAGCTCATTATCTCAGGGAAAATGCTGCTTTGCAGAGTTGTACTCCAGGAGCACAAGCTCCAGTGGGACATCCTGCTGCACCCAGACCATCTTTCTTCTTCCACTGAGTTAAGCAGTAGACCTGATCAGAACCAGGAAACATTAAGAAGGAAGTGGGAGGATGATAGAGTAACCCCTAGACTTAAATGAAGAGCATCTAGTTTTGGCTTCCGCTCTCCTGAATGCTCACTTCCAGAAACGCACAGGATGAGATTTATTGAATTTTGAAGCCTGAGACCTATAATCTGTTCCCAGGGAGTACAGATTTTACAAACTGTCCAAGCACAGAATGGAGTGCTGCTGTGATTACAGGAGAGCAGGAAGCTGGCCAGAAGACAAGATCCAGAGATCTGGAACAATAAGAAATGAGTAGAGACTCTTGTAGAGCCCGGAGGCAGCAACTCTCCAGGAGTCTGTTCTTCTAACTCACTTTTATAGGTCAGGAGATGACAGAATGAAATTTACCCTTATTTGATTTCAATTGGCTCTCCCCTGGAAGCAGAGATTTTTATTAGCACTTTTGCTTCTAGAGAAGCTACAGTCTTTGGGCCATATCCAGTGCTTTTGCTGCTACACCAGGGAAGGCATCACACAGGAAACATGCCCTAGACGTACTTTTAAAAGGCCTGGATTTGAGCCTTCGGTTCTGTAAAATGGAAATAATCATCTACCTCTGAGATTATTAAAAGACAGTGCAATCAAAAGTCCTACTCATGGACTTCCCTGGTGGCGCAGTGGTTGAGAGTCCGCCTGCCGATGCAGGGGACACGAGTTCGTGCCCCGGTCCGGGAAGATCCCACATGCCGTGGAGCAGCTGGGCCCGTGAGCCATGGCCGCTGAGCCTGTGCGTCCGGAGCCTGTGCTCCACAACGGGAGAGGCCACAACAGTGAGAGGCCCGCGTACAGCTAAAAACAAAAACAAAAACAAAACAAAGTCCTACTCACAGTGAGGGTCATAACATAGGCACTTGATAAATGCTAGTTGTACTGGTGTTTGTGCATCTGTCTTTCCGATAGAAAATAACGTGTTAGCAAAAACTGTTTCAAAAAAGACATGATTAGAATGGCATGACTGCCTGTTCCATTAAAGCTGATCTGGGTTACTTTGAACCAGCGAGAACCTTGCCAGCTAGTGAGACATCAAAGTAGCATCCCTCGGTACCCCAGTTTACCAGGCAGGTGCTCCCACCAATTGATATCTTACCATCTGGTATATTCACGGGGACTAGCATGAAGTGAATGGGCTAAAATGGTAGTAGGTTCATGCCTGCCTCCAGTTAGCTGTATTACAGTCCTCAGGCCTTTCTGGGCCTTAGTATCCTGTCCTTAAAATAGAGATGTCACAGAGGTGATCTCTAAGGTGTCTGCCATCTTTGTTGCTCCATGGAAGATAGGTGGATCTCATCCATGATGTTTTGGTCAATCTTTGGAATAGATTCTACTTAAGGAAATAAGTGAAAAGAAAGATTAACAATAAGGTGAAAAATCTCACTTGAGCAGAAAGGAAAACTTGGATATCTCATCTCTGCCCAAGCACCTTCTAAATGTTACTTAATTAGTATTTGTTGCAATGTCCTTTCTTCTTCACAGTCACGACACTCCAAGAAATAGGAAACCCCAAAGACATTCACCTTTAAACATTCAGTAGTGAAGATGCCTGGGTTTAGAACCAGAACCCAGTTACTTCACTTGCTGTCATTCAGCTTCTCTGAACCTCAGTTTCCTTCATCTATAAAATAGAAATAATGATAACTTCCTTTTATTTATTATTATTATTTTTACATCTTTATTGGAGTATAATTGCTTTAAAATGATGTGTTAGTTTCTGCTTTATAACAAAGTGAATCAGTTATACATATACATATGTTCCCATATCTCTTCCCTCTTGCGTCTCCCTCCCACCCACCCTCCCTATCCCACCCCTCTAGGTGGTCACAAAGCACGGAGCTGATCTCCCTGTGCTACGCGGCTGCTTCCCACTAGCTAGCTATTTTACGTTTGGTAGTGTATATATGTCCATGCCACTCTCTCACAGAGCATACCCTTTATCACAGCATACCCTTCCCCCTCCCCATATCCTCAAGTCCATTCTCTAGTAGGTCTGTGTCTTTATTCCTGTCTTACCCCTAGGTTCTTGATGACATTTTTTTTCTTAGATGCCATATATATGTGTTAGCATACGGTATTTGTCTTTCTCTTTCTGACTGACTTCACTCTGTATGACAGACTCTAGGTCCATCCACCTCACTACAAATGACTCAATTTCATTTCTTTTTATGGCTGAGTAATATTCCATTGTATGTATGTGCCACATCTTCTTTATCCATTCATCCGATGATGAACACTTAGGTTGTTTCCATCTCCTGGCTATTGTAAATAGAGCTGCAATGAACATTTTGGTACATGACTCTTTTTGAATTATGGTTTTCTCAGGGTATATGCCCAGTAGTGGGATTGCTGGGTCATATGGTAGTTCTATTTGTAGTTTTTTAAGGAACCTCCATACTGTTCTCCATACTGACTGTACCAATTCACACTCCCACCAGCAGTGCAAGAGTGTTCCATTTTCTCCACACCCTCTCCAGCATTTATTGTTTCTAGATTTTTTGATGATGCCCATTCTGACCGGTGTGAGATATCTCATTGTAGTACTGATTTGCATTTCTCTAATGATTAATGATGTTGAGCATTCCTTCATGTGTTTGTTGGCAGTCTGTATATCTTCTTTGGAGAAATGTCTATTTAGGTCTTCTGCCCATTTTTGGATAGGGTTGTTTGTTTTTTTCTTATTGAGCTGCATGAGCTGCTTGTAAATTTTGGAGATTAATCCTTTGTCAGTTGCTTCATTTGCAAATATTTTCTCCCATTCTGAGGGTTGTCTTTTGGTCTTGTTTATGGTTTCCTTTGCTGTGCAAAAGCTTTGAAGTTTCATTAGGTCCTATTTGTTTATTTTTATTTCCATTTCTCTAGGAGGTGGGTCAAAAAGGAACTTGCTGTTATTTATGTCATAGAGTGTTCTGCCTATGTTTTCCCCTAAGAGTTTGATAGTTTCTGGCCTTACATTTAGGTCTTTAATCCATTTTGAGGTTATTTTTGTGTATGGTGTTAGGGAGAGATCTAATCTCATACTTTTACATGTACCTGTCCAGTTTTCCCAGCAGCACTTATTGAAGAGACTGTCCTTTCTGTACATTCCTGCCTCCTTTATCAAAGGTAAGGTGACCGTATGTGCATGGGTTTATCTCTGGGCTTTCTATCCTGTTCCAGTGATCTATATTTCTGTTTTTGTGCCAGTACCATACTGTCTTGATTACTGTAGCTTTCAGTGTAGTCTGAAGTCAGGGAGCCTGATTCCTCCAGCTTCGTTTTTCGTTTTCAAGATTGCTTTGGCTATTTGGGGTCTTTTGTGTTTCCATACAAATTGTGAAATTTTTTGTTCTAGTTCTGTGAAAAATGCCAGTGGTAGTTTGTTTGCTTTTTTTTTTTCTTATAATTGCTTTACAATGGTGTGTTAGTTTCTGCTTTACAACAAAATGAATCAGTTATATATATACATATGTTCCCATATCTCTTCCCTCTTGCGTCTCCCTCCCTCCCACCCTCCCTATCCCACCCCTCCAAGCGGTTGCAAAGCACCAAGCTGATCTCCCTGTACTATGCAGCTGTTTCCCACTAGCTATCTACCTTACATTTGGTAGTGTATATATATCCATGCCTCTCTCTCGCTTTGTCACAGCTTACCCTTCCCCCTCCCCATATCCTCAAGTCCATTCTCTAGTAGGTCTGTGTCTTTATTCCTGTCTTACCCCTAGGTTCTTCATGACATTTATTTTTTCTTAGATTCCATATATATGTGTTAGCATACGGTATTTGTCTTTCTCTTTCTGACCTACTTCACTCTGTATGATAGACTCTAGGTCTATCCACCTCATTACAAATAGCTCAATTTTGTTTCTTTTTATGACTGAGTAATATTCCATTGCATATATGTGCCACATCTTCTTTATCCATTCATTCGATGATGGACACTTAGGTTGTTTTCATCTCCGGGCTATTGTAAATAGAGCTGCAATGAACATTTTGGTATATGACTTTTTTTGAATTATGGTTTTCTCAGGGTATATGCCCAGTAGTGGGATTGCTGGGTCATATGGTAGTTCTATTTGTAGTTTTTTAAGGAACCTCCATACTGTTCTCCACAGTGGCTGTATCAATTTACTTTCCCACCAACAGTGCAAGAGGGTTCCTTTTTCTCCACACCCTCTCCAGCATTTATTATTTCTAGATTTTTTGATGATGCCCATTCTGACTGGTGTGAGATGATATCTCACTGTAGTTTTGATTTGCATTTCCCTAATGATTAGTGATGTTGAGGATTCTTTCATGTGTTTGTTGGCAGTCTGTATATCTTCTTTGGAGAAATGTCTATTTAGGTCTTCTGCCCATTTTTGGATTGGGTTGTTTGTTTGTTGTTATTAAGCTGCGTGAGCTGCTTATAAATTTTGGAGATTAATCCTTTGTCAGTTGCTTCATTTGCAAATATTTTCTCCCATTCTGAGGGTTGTCTTTTGGTCTTGTTTATGGTTTCCTTTGCTGTGCAAAAGCTTTGATGTTTCATTAGGTCCCATTTGTTTATTTTAGTTTTTATTTCCATTTCTCTAGGAGATGGGTCAAAAAGGATCTTGCTGTTATTTATATCATAGAGTGTCCTGCCTATGTTTTCCTCTAAGAGTTTGATAGTTTCTGGCCTTACATTTAGGTCTTTAATCCATTTTGAGGTTATTTTTGTGTATGGTGTTAGGGAGAGATCTAATCTCATACTTTTACATGTACCTGTCCAGTTTTCCCAGCACCACTTATTGAAGAGGCTGTCCTTTCTCCACTGTCCATTCCTGCCTCCTTTATCAAAGATAAGGTGACCATATGTGTGTGGGTTTATCTCTGGGCTTTCTATCCTGTTCCATTGATCTTTCTGTTTTTGTGCCAGTACCATACTGTCTTGATTACTGTAGCTTTGTAGTGTAGTCTGAAGTCAGGGAGCCTGATTCCTCCAGCTCCGTTTTTCGTTTTCAAGATTGCTTTGGCTATTCGGGGTCTTTTGTGTTTCCATACAAATTGTGAAATTTTTTGTTCTAGTGCTGTGAAAAATGCCAGTGGTAGTTTGATAGGGATTGCATTGAATCTGTAGATTGCTTGGGGTAGTACAGTCATTTTCACAATGTTGATTCTTCCAATCCAAGAACATGGTATATCTCTCCATCTATTTGTATCATCTTTAATTTCTTTCATCAGTCTTATAATTTTCTGCATACAGGTCTTTTTTCTCCTTAGGTAGGTTTATTCCTAGATATTTTATTCTTTTTGTTGCAGTGGTGAATGGGAGTGTTTTCTTGATTTCACTGTCAGATTTTTCATCATTAGTGTATAGAAATGCCAGAGATTTCTGTGCATTAATTTTGTATCCTGCCACTTTACCAAATTCATTGATTAGCTCTAGTAGTTTTCTGGTAGCATCTTTAGGATTCTCTATGTAGAGTATCATGTCATCTGCAAACAGTGACAGCTTTACTTCTTCTTTTCCGAATTGCATTCCTTTTATTTCCTTTTCTTCTCTGATTGCTGTGGCTAAAATTTCCAAAGCTATGTTGAATAAGAGTGGTGAGAGTGGGCAACCTTGTCTTGTTCCTGATCCTAGTGGAAATGCTTTCAGTTTTTCACCATTGAGGACGATGTTGGCTGTGGGTTTGTCATATATGGCCTTTATTATGTTGAGGAAAGTTCCCTCTATGCCTACTTTCTGCAGGGTTTTTATCATAAATGGGTGTTGAATTTTGTCGAAAACTTTCTCTGCATCTATTGAGATGACCATATGGTTTTTCTCCTTCAATTTGTAAATATGGTATATCACGTTGATTGAGTTGCGTATATTGAAGAATCCTTGCATTCCTGGAATAAACCCCACTTGATCATGGTGTATGATCCATTTAATGTGCTGTTGGATTCTGTTTGCTCGTATTTTGTTGAGGATCTTTGCATCTATGTTCATCAGTGATATTGGCCTGTAGTTTTCTTTCTTTGTGACATCCTTGTCTAGTTTTCATATCAGGGTGATGGTGGCCTCGTAGAATGAGTTTGGGAGTGTTCCTCCCTCTGCTATATGTTGGAAGAGTTTGAGAAGGATAGGTGTTAGCTCTTCTCTAAATGTTTGATAGAATTCACCTGTGAAGCCATCTGGCCCTGGGCTTTTGTTTGTTGGAAGATTTTTATCACAGTTTCAATTTCAGTGCTTGTGATTGGTCTGTTCATATTTTCTATTTCTTCCTGATTCAGTCTTGGCAGGTTGTGCATTTCTAAGAATTTGTCCATTTCTTCCAGGTTGTCCATTTTATTGGCATAGAGTTGCTTGTAGTAATCTCTCATGATCTTTTGTATTTCTGCAGTGTCAGTTGTTACTTCTCCTTTTTCATTTCTAAATCTACTGATTTGAGTCTTCTCCCTTTTTTTCTTGATGAGTCTGGCTAATGGTTTATCAATTTTGTTTATCTTCTCAAATAACCAGCTTTTAGTTTTATTGATATTTGCTATCGTTTCCTTCATTTCTTTTTCATTTATTTCTGATCTGATTTTTATGATTTCTTTCCTTCTGCTAACTTTGGGTTTATTTTGTTCTTCTTTCTCTAATTGCTTTAGGTGCAAGTTTAGGTTGCTTATTTGAGATGTTTCCTGTTTCTTAAGGTAGGATTGTATTGCTATAAACTTCCCTCTTAGAACTGCTTGCTGCATCCCATAGATTTTGGGTTGTCGTGTCTCCATTGTCATTTGTTTCTAGGTATTTTTTTTATTTCCTCTTTGATTTCTTCAGTGATCACTTCGTTATTAAGTAGTGTATTGTTTAACCTCCATGTGTTTGTATTTTTTACAGATCTTTTCCTGTAATTGATATCTAGTCTCATAGCTTTGTGGTCAGGAAAGGTAGTTGATATGATTTCAATTTTCTTAAATTTACCAAGGCTTGATTTGTTACCCAAAATATGATGTATCCTGGAGAATGTTCCATGAGCACTAGAGAAGAATGTGTATTCTGTTGTTTTTGGATGGAATGTCCTATAAATATCAATTAAGTCCATCTTGTTTAATGTATCATTTAAAGCTTGTGTTTCCTTATTTATTTTCATTTTGGATGATCTGTCCATTGGTGAAAGTGGGGTGTTAAAGTCCCCTACTATGAATATGTTACTGTCGATTTCCCCTTTTATGGCTGTTAGTATTTGCCTTATGTATTGAGGTGCTCCTATGTTGGGTGCACAAATATTTACAATTGTTATATCTTCTTCTTGGATCGATCCCTTGATCATTATGTAATGTCCTTCTTTGTCTCTTGTAATAGTCTTTATTTTAAAGTCTATTTTGTCTGATATGAGAATTGCTACTTCAGCTTTCTTTTGGTTTCCATTTGCGTGAAATATTTTTTTCCAACCCCTTAATTTCAGTCTGTATGTGTCTCTAGGTCTGAAGTTGGTCTCTTGTAGACATCAAATATATGGGTCTTGTTTTTGTATCCATTCAGCCAATCTGTGTCTTTTGGTGGGAGCATTTAGTCCATTTACATTTAAGGTAATTATCGATATGTATGTTCCTATTCCCATTTTCTTAATTGTTTTGGGTTTGTTAATGTAGGTCTTTTCCTTCTCTTGTGTTTCTTGCCTAGAGAACTTCCTTTAGCAGTTGTTGTAGAGCTGGTTTGGTGGTGCTGAACTCTCTTAGCTTTTGCTTGTCTGTAGAGGTTTTAATTTCTCCATCAAATCTGAATGAGATCCTTGCTAGGTAGAGTAATCTTGGTTGCAGGTTTTTCTCCTTCATCACTTTAAATATGTCCTGCCACTCCCTTCTGGCTTGCAGAGTTTCTGCTGAAAGATCCCCTTTTAACCTTATGGGGATTCCCTTGTGTGTTATTTGTTGTTTTTCCCTTGCTGTTTTAATATGTTTTCTTTGTGTTTAATTTTTGACAGTTTGATTAATACGTGTCTTGGTGTATTTCTCCTTGGATTTATCCTGTATGGGACTCTCTGTGCTTCCTGGACTTGATTAACTATTTCCTTTCTCATATTAGGGAAGTTTTCAACTATAATCTCTTCAAATATTTTCTCAGTCCCTTTCTTTTTCTCTTCTTTTTCGGAACCCCTATAATTCGAATGTTGGTGCGTTTAGTGTTGTCCCAGAGGTCTCTGAGACTGTCCTCAGTTCTTTTCATTCTTTATTCTGCTCTGCAGTAGTTATTTCCACTATTTTATCTTCCACGTCACTTATCCGTTCTTCTGCCTCAGTTATTCTGCTATTGATCCCATCTAGAGTATTTTTCGTTTCATTTATTGTGTTGTTCGTTGTTTGTTTCATCTTTAGTTCTTCTAGGTCCGTGTTAAATGTTTATTGCATTTTGTCTATTCTATTTCCAAGATTTTGGATCATCTTTACTATGCTTGTTTGTTTTGTTTTGTTTTGTTTTTTGGCGGTACTTGGGCCTCTCACTGTTGTGGCCTCTCCCATTGCGAAGCAGAGGCTCCGGACGCACAGGCTCAGCGGCCATGGCTCACAGGCCTAGCCACTCCGTGGCATGTGGGATCTTCCCGGACCAGGGCACGAACCCACGTCCCCTGCATTGGCAGGCAGACTCTCAACCACTGCCCCACCAGGGAAGCCCCCAGTGGTAGTTTGATAGGGATTGCATTGAATCTGTAGATTGCTTGGGGTAGTACAGTCATTTTCACAATGTTGATTCTTCCAATCCAAGAACATGGTATATCTCTCCATCTATTTGTATCATCTTTAATTTCTTTCATCAGTCTTATAATTTTCTGCATACAGGTCTTTTTTCTCCTTAGGTAAGTTTATTCCTAGATATTTTATTCTTTTTGTTGCAGTAGTAAATGGGAGTGTTTTCTTGATTTCACTTTCAGATTTTTCATCATTAGTGTATAGGAATGCCAGAGATTTCTGTGCATTAATTTTGTATCCTGGTACTTTACCAAATTCATTGATTAGCTCTAGTAGTTTTCTGGTAGCATCTTTAGGATTCTCTATATATAGTATGTCATCTGCAAACAGTGACAGCTTTACTAACTTTCTTTTATTGATGAAATGAGAAGGACTAAATTATTTGGGTTTGAGTAGTATTAAATATATATATATTCTCCTGGTGGATTATAACACTTGAGGATAGGAGTTTTTCTTTTATATTTTTGATGATATGCAGCACCTGTTAGAGTCACAATAGGTACTAAATTAATAATGAGTTGACTTGATCTGATAAGGATTAAATATTTTCTTTACATATCCACTTTTTTAATTTATAAAATTACTTCTTGTTTGTTTTAACAAAATAATATGCCAACATATATTCAATAAAAATATTTTTTTCCTGGCATACTATTGTTGATTCTTTAGTATGTATCTTACCAGAGTCTTTTCCTAAGTCTTTTCAGCCCACATACTCACATATCTACTCACACTTACACATATATTCTCATAGTTTTTTATTTCCTTCCTTTCTTTTTTTTTAATATTTTTAACCCCAAAGTGTTAGTACCATATGTATTATTCTATAGGTAGCTTTTTAAAATTAATTTCATTTATCCCATAGCTGCCTTTATACTACTTCGTAGTATGATTTACTATATTTTTATCTGTTCTCTACAGATAGACATTTAGGTTGCTTCTATTTTATTTATTTGTTTTGTGAATCCAGACAATGCTGAAATAAACTTTTAAAAATATACATTTTGGCCACTTGTATGCATTAAAAGTTGAATAAGTTTAGGCTCTAGTCTTTATGGGTTGAATCTGCTGGAAAATTTGTTGAATATTCCAAAGATAGACTTGACTCATAGTGACTTATCAAGGCTTCTCCAGCTCTCTTATAATCCTCCAATGAGCAAGGCTTACTCAGCAGCTGCCACCAGCCCTGGTTTCCCCAAATGGGTCATCTTGTGGGCTTCAGCAGACCTGACTGTGAGCACATTAGGTGCTGGCTCCAGTAACCTCCCCCTCTCTTCCACAGATGCGCAGGACAGGGGCGGGGTTCTCCCTGCCTCTAACCATACATAGACAATTTTAGCAACAGCTTGTCTGGCAACTGTTTCACCAGGTTCTTAATCTCAGCACCATTAGAAATTGACACCATAGATAAGATCACCGGTGAGTGCCTGGAATCTTGGGATGGGCCAGGAATTTGACCTGGAGATTCTGGAGGATCTGACAAGAGCAGTCTTGTGGTAAATTAATATCTGTGGCAAAAAAAGGGTGACTCTAGCACATAGCTGAGTGGACACGCAGGTTTCCCAGTCTGGAGGTGCTCCATAAATAAGATAAAGTTTCCTGACCTATCTCTGGGATTATTTGTAGTCATGGTTATAGCATGTGATAGCTACAAGTGCTTTCTATAACTAGGGGAGTGGGGCTTCAAACTTCAGGCTTTAGGCCAGAGGTTCAAACTGCTGGTATGTTGTCAGTAAACATGTAAGATGCTAAATATTTAAAAAATAATTTGCCAACATTTAAAAATTAGAAGGTTTTACGGAAGAGTCTGTACTTCTGGTATTTTTGGGGAAAAAGCAAAGATTTGGTACTACTGAGGCCACAGTTTCATGTGGGTGCCAGATAGGGCTGCCGTCTTCAGAAGGGTCATGAGCTCTCCAGTTTGACAGTCTTCATCTGGTCTGCTTCACTGGCATTTGAGTCTGTAACTGCAGGCCTCTGGTTTGGTTGTGATGACATTTACAACTCAGAAATTCTGTTGCTACTTATTTCTAAGCAGATGAGCTAACCACTCACACAGTATGAATTTAGTGGCAAACTTCAGGGCTCCCACCTCTCAAATATTTATTCTTTCATTTACCTAGAGGGCAAAAATGCCAACATTAAGATACACTTGATGATAAGTAAGAGCTAACATTTATCCTAGCAGAATTATTATCTCCATTCTCCATATGAATAAACTGAGGCTCAGAGAGGTTAAGTAAATTGCCAAGATCACAGAGGTAGTAGATGGTAAAGTCAGGATTTGGACCCAGGCACATTCTCTCTCTAGAAGTTGCACCTGGAATCATTGTCCCTCACTTCATCAGTCCCTTCCAAAACTGAAATGCCTCCAGGTAAAGGGAGACTTAGAGTGTTCATTGGCTGATACCAGAGGATAGTTAGTTGACGGCTATGTTTTTCACTTATAAGTCCATGAGGGTATAGAATGCACTTGAAGGAGGGTGGGGAAGAAACTGAGATGAATTTTCCAGTCGAAGATCAGGACAGCATAGCAAGAAGGGAATGGGAGGATGGGACTCAAAAAATAGGACTGATACAAGAAATTTTAACTTCTGATAAGGAGCAGAAGGCTTGTCCTGAGGAACCAAGTCTCACCAACACAATCAAAGGGATTTTAGGTGAAAAATGGGGTGGGGTGAGGTTAGGGTTGACATAAATGTGCAGAATAAGAAGCTTGTGAAAAGAAGGATAAAGCTCCTTTTGCTAGAACACGCTCAGTCATTTGGAGAATACTTAGAATGCACGGCAGACGTGAAAGGGAGAAAACACCTCAGTTTCTGACAAGTCCTCATTTTCTTCACCAAGGAGAAGTATCTTAACTGTAAAGTGTAGAACAGATATAATTAAAAGGAAATTGAAGGCCAAGACAGATGGGAAGACAGAATTAGAGTCCTAGTGAGAAGGTAGGCATGGCTCAGTGGGCGAAACATACGTTTTGGAGTTGGACAGATTTGGGTTTGACTCCTGACTCAGCCTGACTCTCGTTGCGTAACCTTGGTCAGCTTTCTTCTCTGAACCTCAGTTCTGATGGTTGGGATCAAATGAAGTATGTGTGTTAAATGCCTGGCACATAGCAGACTCTGAGCACGTAACTAAGTAGACACACGGGTTTCTCATCCTGGAGGTACTCCAGAAGTAAGATAGAGTTTCCTGACCTATCTCTGGGATTATTTGTAGTCGTGGTTACAGTATTTGGTAGCTGCAAGTGCTTTCTGTGACTAAGGGAATGGAGTTTCAGGTGTCAGTAAGTTTAGTTCTTTAGATCAAGATGAATCGTACCCTGGGTACCAGAAGAATTTATAGACGAGATGAGGAAACTGTTGTTGGTCATGGTTAAGAAATCACGAATATTGAGAGAGGTCCTAGAAAAAGTGGAGAAGGGCAAGTGTCATTATTTTGAAAGAGTAGTTGGAAGAGAGTTTCAATACTATAGACTTGGTGTCAAACCCAGGCAAAATTCTATAATATATTAATCATCAGATGGTTTGAGAGTGTTTAGAAAAGACAGCAATGATTACTAGAAGTCAGCCCAAGATTGTTAGGAAAAAGTCATCCCAAGCCAATCCCATTTTAACTTTTATCTCAAATCACTAAACTAATTGATTAGGTGAATGCTGTGGATTAGCTAATCACACTATTGATGTGTCATTTGACAAGGATTTCAAGATATTTTGTGCACAAAATGGTGAGACTTGGAAAGAATGATAAGACTGTTGATGAGTAGACCCCTCTCAGTTCTTGAGGGAACCCGTAAGGCTATGTCCTGGGTTCTCTACTTGGTCTTATCCTCATTGACCTCTTTATCAGCAATTTGGATGAAAACAGATTATGAGTCAGGAAAATTCAGAGCACATATAAAAACTGAAAGAGGAAAATAATACACTGAATGAAATTATCAAGGTTCAAAACTATATTACCCATCTTCAAAATGGACCGATAATGAAAATCAGCAAAACTATCGAAGGTGCCTATTTATTTTTACTTTAAAATTTGAAAATTTTCAGTTCTTGAAAATACAGAAAGGGGGAGAACTATGTTGAAAGAAGCACATGTGAAAACAGATCTGGATCTTTCTTCTTAGAGTTGTTGACTGAAATTTCAGTTTAAGTCAAAGTCTGCTGTGGCTCCTGAACTAGTAGATTCGATTGCAGGCGGAAGTGATTGGACCAAGTGAAATAATACATTGATTGGATTGCAGTCAGACTACGTCTGTAGTAGGGGTAACTGCAGCAGTAGTAGTGATAAAGGTGCTGTTAGTGGTAATAGTAGCTCATATTTATTAAGTACTTTTTCTGTACCTGGCACTGTGTTTTTACATGAATGAATTAGTCTAATATACATAGAAGTAGTATTAGGCTAATGGCTGAAACAACTCTAAAATCTCAGTGACAATATAATAAAATTTTATTCTTCATGTGACACACCTTTGTGGGTCAGGGGAGAGATGGGGGTGAAGGGATGCAGTCATGCAGAAACTCAGGCTCTATCTATCTTGTGGTTCCATCCTCCTCTAGGTTCTTGGAATCCTCTCCATTCAACAAGCAGATGGAAAAAGAGAAGGAAAATCACACACAAGAAATTTTGGTGGGGGAAACAGAACAGATCTGAACGTGGTACTTGTTGCTTCTGCTCACCTTTCATTGCCTGGAACTCAGTTATATGCCTCCTCTAACTGCAAGGGAAACTGGAACTGATATTCCAGCTGTGTGCCCAAGAGGATGAACAGAACACAGATGCTGGTAAGCACTTCAGTCTGGATCATGTCTTTTCCTATTCAACACACGTCTATGTGGTAGATACTATTAGTAACCCCATTTTAAAGAAAGGAAAGACAGATTCAGTGGTGTAACAGTTCAGATCTCTGTATTACACTCAAGAATAAGGACAAGTTTCATGTTTCAAAGAAATGGGGCCAATCTCTTTATGGATGTCATGTGAGTTTGACAGAACTATTTATGTGTAACTTGACGAATGGGTGCTGGGATAAATATCTTCCAATAATTGAAGAGTTGATTTGAATTAAAGTAAAAGAAATGATTTTCTAGATGTTGGAGTTCATTCATTTGAGAAAGTCATGACTCCTGGCATTGCTAAAGAAGTCTTTATCCCTGGAGAGTTCCTATGAGACAGTAGTACTTTTGAAGGATATTGTCATGGGGACTCCCAAATTGGGTAGAAGCTTTGGTTCTATGATTTTTGCGGGGGAAAATAAAGGCACAATGCCTGTATTAGATTTCGCCATGGGCCTTCACTTTCTCACTTGACATCATGGATGGAAATAGGCTTCTACAAATTTACCATGCAAACACAACAAAATTTCTTTAATTTAGATTAACTGAGCAGGGTATGTGTGAAGCTGTGGTGGTGTTGGTAAAGAGGAAGTAGGATATAAGAAAGCTGGACTGAATTAGGAATTAAGAATGAATAAAACACGGGCTTCCCTGGTGGCGCAGTGGTTGAGAGTCCGCCTGCTGCTGCAGGGGACGCGGGTTCGTGCCCCGGTCTGGGAAGATCCCACATGCCGCAGAACGGCTGGGCCCGTGAGCCATGGCCGCTGAGCCTGCGCGTCCGGAGCCTGTGGTCCGCAGTGGGAGAGGCCACAACAGTGAGAGGCCCGTGTACCGCAAACAAACAAACAAAAATGAATAAAACAATATTTTTAAAAAGAAGTTGGTTTTATTCTATCATTTTCAACCTGATTAAATCTTACCTATTTTTATGTTTGTTTTTAGTGAACAAGCTAAAAAGAAGTTGGTTTTATTCTATCATTTTCAACCTGATTAAATCTTACCTATTTTTATGTTTGTTTTTAGTGAACAAGCTAAAAAGAAGTTGGTTTTATTCTATCATTTTCAACCTGATTAAATCTTACCTATTTTTATGTCTGTTTTTAATGAACAAGCCTAACTTAATCTGTGCATACCTTTTTTGGTAAATAAGTCAGTGCTCTAAATGGGTAAATAAATTTTATTTTTCATTGAAATGGATTAATATAAAATATCCCCATATTCTTGTTATTTCCCCCCACTAATCAGTTTAAATCATCTTTCTCAATGTGTACTAGAGAAGTAAACTAAATTTCAGACCCTGTTCTCAGCATTAAAAACTCTGAATTAGGGACAGTTGAGTGAGCAAGAAACATATATTATAAATAATTTTTGTTCCTGAAGGCAAATGTTTGAAGAATTTCTACTAAAACTTCACTTAGGTGAAAACAGCAAAGCAAAAGTGAATTTACTTTGAAAACATTCCTTTATTTGGATTCATGCCTATTTAGGCCTAGACCACTTACTCTCTCTTTCTTCCTCTTCTCCTCTGCCCACCATCTGCTTACTCTTGATTAATTAAGTTTGACTCTGCTTTTTGTCGTCTTCCCTTCTCCCTCCTACAAATGGTAGCAGTGACTATATGTCCTGGTCTCTAGAGCCCTAAGAAAGCTTGAGAGAGTGTATATGGAACTGGGGGACGGTGTTGAACTGCCAGAATAATGGTTTGCAGTTAGAATAACGGTTAGAAATGACTAACATTTTCTATGATTCACTTGAAGGCCTTTATTGGTGTTGTATAGACCCAGTCTTCCCGGAGGAGAGCAGAAGGCAGGGGCTGGCGTTCCAGCTCTGCCTTTTACGAGCTATGGAAATTTGGGCCAGTGGTTTAACCTTTCTGAATCTCAGTTTCCACATTTTTAAAATGAGAATAATATCACTCGATCTATCTTCACCTGCTTCTCAGAGTGATGGGTCAACGTTGTGATGTATGTGAATGTTCTTTGTAGGTAAGAAGTTGCTTTCCTCTTCCCTCACTGCTGTTTCCTTCCTTCTTTCTTTTTTTTTCCCATTCCTTTCCTTTAAATTATTTCCTGGACCATTGCAGTCAAAAGATAATTTTTGAACAATTTCCCCTGGATAACCCTGAATGGAGTTATGTCTCCATGACTGCATAAATCTCTCCTGGGCTCCAAAAACTCATAGTTGAGTTGAGCAGCCACAGGAACGTTCTGTAGTAATGTTTCACTTCCTCAGAGAGACAGGACAAAGGCATCCTCAGCAGACAGACCCTCTCTGTCCAGGAGCAGAGGCAGAATTGCCGATTCTATCAGAAAGCTGTACTGCTCTTTGAGAAAGCAATGGCTCAAAAACAATTTCCTTCACATTCCAGGAGGATGCTGGGGTAGTTGAATTCCTTGCAGGTAAGAGTCAAGAGTGGATCTGGCTTGGGCATCAACTCATTGTGAAGTTTGATGTGGTGGCCATGAAAATGCATCTCACACCCCTCCAGACAGAGGTAGAATAATTGACCAAGGGTCTAAATGCTGCACCCTGAAATCCACAGTATGTTTGGTATTGAGGTTGTGCCTTGCATGAGCTGCTCCAGCCAGGGATGGTGTGGCCAGGATATTAAGGTGAGACCATTCCTGGGAGATGCGGGATTCTGCTGACAGCTGACTCTAGCTAGCCCAAGGACTCCCCAGTGGCCTTGCCGCATCTTCCTTAAATGGTACGGGAGTCTAGGAAATTTTCACCCAACTTTCTCTTGCTCTCCCTTTAACTCAGAATCAGACTTGCTTCCTGGTCTGATAGCTCTTCCATCTTTTTTCTGGCTCCTTCTCCATTTCACTCACAAAGGCATTCTCCTAATTAAATCATTGTACATTTAATCCCAGCTTGACTTTACTTTTCAGAGGATGAAGAATTACACACGTGGCAGGGCATTTCAACCTCTCAGTTTTAATTTTTATACTTTACAAATTGGGAGAGTCAGGGGACAGAAAGAAGAGTTCGAAGAGAAGAGGGGAGAGACTTATTCAGTGTCTACCATGCGCCAGGCACTGTCACATATATTTTGCATAATTATCACATCTGCTTTAATGTGGCAGGTAGTACTGCTGTTTTACAGAAGAGGAAGCTGAGGATCAGAGAAATTAAATCACTAGCCCAGGATGACTGCAGAGCCTAGATTTGAACTCAGATTTCTTCTGTCTTCAAGGTGACATCTTCTCTACCGCTTTCTCTTCTTTTCTGACTGCTTAATTATGAGGATCAAATGAGATAAGAGATGTGAAGACACTTTGAAAATGTAAAAGGGTGTTACCCAAAGCCAAAGATTATTATTTCTGTTGGTTGCAGTCAAGACCACTACATAATAGGCGGGATCCAGTGCAAAATGAAAATGAGGGGCTCCTTGTTAAAAATCTGATAAGTTCAAGATGGCACAACAGAGCATTAAACTAGGTGTGGTCCCTTCTGAGTGTGGGACCCATGAAGCCAACCCTGTCAGGTGACAGGGGCAATCGAATTGAGCTTGTAGGAAATTTTCTAGAAGAAAAAGTCCAAAAACTAATTGTTCAGAGAAGTAGAGGAGAACATAAAGCTCCAGCTCCTGGGACTCTCAATGCTATAGAACTTATCTCTGGCTTTCTTTAGGAGAAGTCACTATATTTGAAACAAAAAGAGAGACTTCTGGGCCAAAGGGATTCAATAATGTTTATGACAAAGCATGGGCCAGTGGGCATGATGCCTGTAGCAATTCCCTACCAGCTCCAATATTTCTGGTGCTGGATGCCTAGGTTTCTTCTGAACATACCCAGGGGCTTCTGCTCTAAGGCTTAGCTCATGGAAAATCACAGGCGCTGCTGCCATCCCCATTGAGCTATAAAGCCAAACGTGCTCAATTAGTTTTGGGCTCCATTCTGGGGGCAACGCGCTCTCTTGAGAGTAGTACTGCTCTCTTCAAGTATGGGGCAAATCCTAACCTTGGGCTAGCAGAAATTCCCACCCACTTTGCTTAACCAGATGGGTGGCACCATTGTTCTGTGGAGGCTTTAGATTCAAGCAGCCTCTTGAAGGGTGCCTGGGTGTAGAATGTATGATTATGAAACTTTAAAGCAGGCAGATCACTATATGATTTCTCCTGTGGCTGGGGGCATCTTTGCTTGGGTCAAACATCCATTCGTCAGGAAAAACCTAGCTGATCCTCTTTGTAAGGCAATATGAGGTATATATGCACATGATCTTGGCCCTTGGTGCAGTTTCCAGTGAGCATACGGATCCTCTTAAACTGGGCAGGGAAATCCATCAGCATTGTCCTCATTCTGTCTTTGGTCTGACCTTCTACTTTGAGCTTTTGACATGGTTAACAAGAGCTACTCTATCATTTCATGGCAGAAAAGCTGGTGACAGCCTGGAGGAAAATAGTCATGAATCTTAGAGTTGCTGAATAGTGGAGGACCTCAGTGATCCACCCCTGTGCCTTTGGGCAATCTAGCACCAGCCTCCTCTCTCATCCTTCCTCATTGTTCTTTGTGCTAACTAATGCTATACTGTTTAACACTTGTTAACAGGAATGCCCTGGTCCACTTTGTCCATGAGAAGAGATACCCCCTCTAGGATGTTGTTCAAAACGTTAATTACTTGCTCCATCCTCTGGGTTCTTCATTCCCCTCTCTTAGTACTAACTCACATATGGTCATCATTCATTTGCATGCTGTCTTCCCAACTGGTCGGTGTGTATCTAAAGAACCAGCATTGTTCTTCCTGGTCTCCATAAGCTTGGGGATTGCAGTGTCCAAACCACAGTAAATTTTTGTTAAGTGATTGATGAACAAGAAGTGAATGAATGGAGCATCCTATGTCCAGAGGGTCTCTCCCAGAGCCCTTCCACAGAACCAAATTGTTTCTTACTCCAACTTTCTCTTATTTTGGCTTCAGTGGAAATGTAGACATCATTTCTATATAACCAAGTGCAGACCATCCTGAGCCTTCACCTTCCACAGAGAAACAATCCTTACTTTTTTAATAAAGTCATGCAGGCCTTATTTTTCAACTGTTCAGCTATATCCAATATTCTTCCTGGAAATTTCCAGAGGAAACTGACCGATAACAGGGTTCATTCTTCCAGTTGAATCCTCAATATTGAGGAGGCCAGGATGCAGTCAGCATGACTTGATAGGGCCAGGACTGTCCAGCTCTATAAAATTCTTCTGAGTAGTATATGATTTACTGTCCAGTTTGGGTGAGAAGAAAAAATTCCCCCAAAGATCAAAGGGGATCTATGTGTTGGGAACCAGGATAAAGAGAGTCAATATCACCAAATAATTCTGCAGATTATAATAGATTATGGATTGTCAGAGGCTCACCTCAGGATTACAGTTTTTATGTCATCTACTACTTATACCCAGAATTGTTCAGAGTCTATTTTGTCTCTCTCTCTGCTGAGGGTCAGGGAGAAGTCATTTTATAAGAGGTGGACACTGGCACACCCCCTAGGTATTGTTTACGATTTCAGAGGAACATTAAAGATGATATCTGTGGACTGTGACCAAGCTTGTAACAAATGGGAAAAAAAATTCAAAGCCAGAAACAATTTGTTAGCATAGATCTTTTGAGTAGAGAAATAAAAAATTACGACAGAAAAAAATCCTAAATTTATGTCTAAAATAACAAAGATGTTGACTTCTCTAGTCTCTAAGTGTCTTTAGTTTGTAATGTTTGCAGATGCCTTCTGTGTACTGGGCACTGCACAATGGGATAAGGGCTTAGCCCTTTTAGACACCCAGATTTGTCAGAAGTACAGTAGAATTTGGTTTGTTTTCACGGCAACAATTACAGAGCGGGTGGGCTAGCTCTGGTCATTTATATCTTTATCTCATGAATCAGGGAGGAGGCTGTTATGGCCCCGTGGTGGGAGCCTCTGCAAGAATCCGTGAGATCCCATACGCCTACACACTTGGCTTCTGTGTGGCTCATTTCTGTGAAGTATAGGAGGCAAGACTATGGGAGGGAGCAATGGTGCCTCATTATTGCCCTGGGAGAATTTCAGAGGTAAGCTGGGACCTGTTGGTGGTACCAGCCCCGCAGGCTTCTGGTGAGGAGCTGAAAATCTGTCCTGAGGCCAACTGTGAGGGAGAATGGAGGGAGGCCTGTATATAGAAGACTCATGTTTGTTTAGGTCTGTGCTGATTTCAAATCTCTTGTCTCATTTTTAGACTATGTGTCAGATCACATTGTCTGATGTTTAGTGCAAAAAATATAGTTATGACCAACACAGATAATTTGCAAAGGACGCCATCTACCCTTCAGATGATTGTGTGATTCTCTCTGAGGGAGCTCTGAAATTTGGTACCTGAGAGGAACAGCACATTGAGTCTCTAACACTTCAGAAGACATTTTCCGAACTGCTTTCCAAGAAACTATTAATAGGTGTTTATTAAAAATCAGGGCGGTGGTTTAATAAGTATAGGGAACATTGGATTAAACAAAATTTAACAGAAATCTTTACTCAGGGACTTTTCAGAGCCCTTAATTTGCTAACGTAAACTGTGACTCTCTAAGACAAGGCATGTGGTGTTTCCCAAACTTATTGCTCTAGATATCTCCTGGCACAATCATTCAAAAGAACACTCTTCAGAAAATATACATTGGAAATGGAAAGTCCCTATAACTTTTCATCCAAACCAGGACAATTCTGAATTTTTTTGACAGTATTTAAAGGTATATCTTTATTTTTGTTTCCACAAAAAATTATTAAATATATGCTTGAAAATTTTGTATATTTTTAAAAAATTTATTTGAGTATAGTTGATTTACAATGTTGTATTAGTTTCAAGTGTACAGCAAAGTGATTCAGTTATACATATATGTTATCGTAGAATATTGAGTAGAGATCCCTGTGCTATACAGTAGGTCCTTGCTGGTTATCTATCTTATATATAGCAGTGTGTGTATGTTAATCCCAAGCTCCTGCTTTATCCCTCCCCACCCCCACAGGTTTCCTCTTTGGTAACCATAAGTTTGTTTAGATATCTGTAAGTCTGTTTCTGTTTTATAAATAAGTTCATTTGTATCATTAAAAAAATTAGATTCCACATATGAGTGATATCGTATGATATTTGTCTTTCTCTGTCTGACTTATTTCACTTAGTATGATAATCTCTAGGTCCATCCATGTTGCTGCAAATGGCATTATTTTGTTCTTTTTTATGGCTGAGTAATATTCCATTGTTTATATGTACCACATCTTCTTTATCCATTCCTCTGTCGATGGACATTTAGGTTGCTTCCATGTCTTGGCTGTTGTAAGTAGCGCTGCAATGAACATTGGGGTGCATGTATCTTTTCGAATCATGGTTTTCTCTGGATATAGCCCAGGAGTGGGATTGCTGGATCATATGGTAGCTCTATTTTCAGTTTTTTGGGGAACCTACATACTCTTGAAAGTTTTGAGACAGAAAAGCTAGGGCACTGTTATACCTGCATAACAAGTATAAACTAGAACTGTCCCAGGTAAACTGGGGACATCTGGTCACCCTACTTGGATGGCATAGGCTTAGCTTCTCACAGAACAGGCTGATTGGCATGGCTCTGGAGCACTGGGATTTTTAAGAAGGGGGTGGTATTGATAGAGACTTGCTGGAGATGCAGGAGGCATCAATAGCAAATTCACAGTTGACTTAGAGATTTTCAGTGCGCGGTGGGGGAGGACGATTTTGGAAGGCTGCTTGGCAGAGCTGCAAACAGTAGCCACCAGGAATGTAGGTGGGAAATGCGTTGCCATCCTGGGACCAGGCCTTTTTGCTGTGCAGCCTACCCTACCCAAGCCCTGTATTTCAGCAACGTAACAGGCTCACCAGTGGTATCGGGTCTCCATGTGAGTGCCCGTGACCCCTACTTGTAAAACGGCCAATTGCAAAAACAAACAAGCAGCTTCAAGGACCCTGGGAAAAGAGGATGCCATTTCACCCAGTATCTGCCAAATAAAACAGTCTGGGAAAAACAAAATAAATAACTATCTTAGGCCTAATGAGAAACAGCAAGTGTTTCTAATTCAGGCTTCCTCTGGGCCTCCTCTCTCTGATGTGCCGTTGGAACCTGGTCTTGCAGAAGTTGCTGCTCTTTGCCCAGATGATTGGGCCTGGTTTACAGTTGGCTTAGTCATCCTGGGTCTCAATGGCTGCGTGTATTCCAGGTAGCTTGGTGCCCGTTTCCTCCTCCCTACATCAGACAATTTTTCAAATCTTTCATCAACTGAGATCTTCTGTTTATTTTGCCTGACTCCAATCCTAGAGCCTCAATCGGAGAGAGACTAGCAAAAGACCATCCAAAACTCCTTCTCTTTCTGCATCAGAAGTAGGCAAGTTCATTACATATATATAATGAGCCTATATATATATATATATATATATATATATATGTAAAAGCTTTTAAGCAGGCAGTAAGTAACATGATAAAAAATTTTTTAAAAATGAATAACTCTCTAGCTGCAGCAGGAAGACTGGATCAAAAGGGACAATTCTGCAGGGAAGATTTTGCAGGAGTCCATCTCCAGCTGTGCTTGAGGCTGAGATATCCCAGATCCCCCAGCATTCAGAATGATTCTCCTATTTCTCTCAAAGTTATAGAGAAGGGACCACAGTAGGCAGCCTGTAACAAAGGCTTACATTTGCATGTAGGTTACTAGTACTTTTAAAAGCACTTTCACAATTTTCCAATGTGATCGTCACAGCTATCTTGTGAATTTGGAAGTGTAGGGGCTTGTATTTCCATTGCAGAAATGGGGAAACTCTGAGGCTCAGAGTGGTTTAGCGTTTCTGCTGATGACCACTGTGATGGTTAATGATAGGGCCAGGGCTAGAACCCAGGTCTCCTAATTACCTGTCCTAAGTGTGTTTTATCTCAGCAAGCTTCTCATTAGATAGCAGTTCTTTTGGGGTCCACGGCATGAGCTTAGAAGGGGATGGACATGGCAGGTATACCTCACTACTCCGTGATGAGAAAATGTGTGTTCTCCGTGAAGGGAAGGCACGAGCTTCTGTTTCCTTAAAAGAATGAGTTTAGCCATTATACTGGATTGAATAGAGTTTCCAAAATTCATGTCCTTCTCAGAACCTTAGAATGTGACCTTGTTTGGAAATAGAGCTCTTGCAAATGTAATTAGTAAGTTAAGATAAAGCCATCCTGGGGTAGGGTAGGTCCTAAACACGACTAGTGTCCTTATAAGAAGAAAAGACACAGACAGAGAGACACACTAGGAAGAAGGCCATTTGACGGTGGAGACAGAGATTGGAGACATGCATTCACAAGTCAAGTAATGCAGAGGGTGCTGACAACCACTGAAAGCTAAGAGAGTCATGGAACAGGCTCTCCCTCGGAGCCCTCCAGAAGGAAACAAGCTTCATGTCACATTGCTTTCAGACCTCTGGCCTCCGGAAATGTGAGAAAATACATTTCTGTTGTTTTAAGCCACATTGTGATACTCTGTCGTGGCAGCCCTAAGAAACTAACATAGCTATGCTCTGAAAAATCATTGTCTAATAGAAAGATAATGGGATTCACATATGTAATTTTTTCCTTTCTTTTCTTTTCTTTATTTTTTTTTACAGTAGGTCCTTATTGATTATCTATTTTAAATATAACTGTGTACATGTCAATCCCAAACTCCCAATCTATCCCTGCCACATATGTAAATTTAAATATTTTAGTAGCTTCATAAAAATTTTTAAAAGATAAATTAATTTCAGTAATGTATTTTATTTACCCAAGAGTCAGTTATGCAAGATGAATAAGTTTCAGAAATCTGCTGTACAATATTGTGTCTATAGTTAACAATATGTACTGTGCACTTAACATTTTTCATTAAGAGGGTACATCTCATGTTCAGTGTTCTTGCCACAAAAAAAACAAACAACAACAAAACAATGAAGGGACATGAGGAGACTTTTGGTGGTGATAAATATGTTTATTACCTTGATTGTGGTGATGGTACATAGGGGTATGCATGCGTCCAAACTCATCAAGTTGTGCACATTAAATACGTGCAATTTTTGTATATCAATTATACCTCAATACAGCTGTTAAAAAAATAAGATCAGGCCCCAAAAAATGAAAACAAAATTATCATTTAAACATGTAATCAATATAAAATTATTTATGCTATATTTTACAATCTTCTTTTCTCAAGTCTTTTTTTCTGATTTAGATGACTGTTTTATTGGAGTATAGTTGCTTTACAATGTTGTGTTTGCTTCTACTGCACAGCAAAATGAATCAGCTATACATACACATATATCCACTCTCTTTTGGATTACCCTCCCATTTGGGACACCACAGTGCATTAAGTAGAGTTCCCTGTGCTATACAGTATGTTCCTACCAGTTGTCTATTTTATACATAGTACCAATAGTGTATATGTGTCAAACCCAATCTCCCAATCCCTCCCACCCCACCACTTTCTGCCTTGGTATCCCATACATTTGTTCTCTACATCTATGTCTCTATTTCTGCTTTGTAGATAAGATCATCTATACCATTTTTCTAGATTTCACATATATGCATTAATATATGATATTTGTTTTTCTCTTTCTGACTTACTTCATTCTGTATGACAATCTCTAGGTCCATCCACGTCTCTACAAATGACCCAATTTTGTTCCTTTTTAGGGCTGAGTAATATTCTATTGTATATATGTACCACATCTTCTTTATCCATTCCTCTGTTGATGGATATTTAGGTTGCTTCCATGTCCTGGTTATTGTAAATAGTGCTGCTATGAACATTGGGGTGCATGTGTCTTTTTGAATTATGGTTTTCTCAGGGTATATGCCCAGTAGCGGGATTGCTGGGTCCTATGGTAGTTCTATTTTTAGTTTTTTAAGGAACCTCCATACTGTTCTCCATAGTGGTTGTATCAATTTACCTTCCCACCAACAGTGCAGGAGAGTTCCCTTTTCTCCACCCCATCTCCAGCATTTATTGTGTGTAGATTTTTTTGATGATGGCCATTCTGACTGGTGTGAGGTGATACCTCATTGTAATTTTGATTTACATTTCTCTAATAATTAGTGATGTTGAGCATCCTTGCATGTGTTTGTTGGCAATCTGTATATCTTCTTTGGAGAAATGTCTATTTAGGTCTTCTGCCCATTTTTGGATTGGGCTGTTTGTTTTTTTTTTGATATTGAGCTGTATGACTTGCTTGTACATTTTGAAGATTAATGCTTTGTCAGTTGCTTCATTTGTGAATATTTTCTCCCATTCTGATGTTGTCTTTTCATCTTGTTTATGGTTTCCTTTGCTGTGCAAAAGTTTTTAAGTTTCATTAGGTCCCATTTGTTTATTTTTGTTTTTATTTTCTTTACTCTAGGAGGTGGGTCAAAAAGGATCTTATGTCAGAGTGTTCTGCCTAGGTTTTCCTCTAAGAGTTTTAGAGTGTCTGGCCTTACGTTTAGGTCTCTAATCCATTTTGAGTTTATTTTTGTGTATGGTGTTAGGGAGTGTTCTCATTTCGTTCTTCTACATGTAGTTGTCCAGTTTTCCCGGCACCACTTATTAAAGAGGCTGTCGTTTATGATGTATATTTTACATGTACAGCACATCTCAACTTCAAACTAGCCATTTCAAGTCTTTACCTGTCACACATGACTCTCGGCTTCCATTGTGGATAGTGCAGGGCTGAACTTTCCTCTCCCTGTGTCAAGCCTGTATGCACTTCCTTACTTCAACGAAGGCAGGAGAGGGAGCAAGAAAGGAAAACCTTTGCGCTTTGCACTGTGCCTCATGATGTTCTCTCAATTCCTGTTGATTTGTCCCAAACACACAGCCCCTCAAATACCCACTGCTTCTCTACAAGGAGCATCACTTCCAGCCCTGACCCTGGTGCCAGCAGTACGTGGGACAGAACAGAATTCCTTTCCAGACATTCTGCTTCCACACTATCATTTCAGGACATGTCCTAGGACCTTCTCCTTGGCCTGGCTGAATCTTGCTTCAGCTTTCTGCCTTCTCCCAGGGACAAAGGATTCTCAGTCTTCTGGCTCCTTCTTTGAGCCCTCAATATCCCTTGTCCTAAAGCATCTAATTAAACACATGTTCTTCCTTCCTTCCCTTACACCTCTGCTCTGAGTGAGGCAGCAGGCGCAGGGCAGAATCTGACACTGACAGATTCTCATGCTGATTCCAAAGAGATGCCCAAACCAAATGTTACAAAGACAAACCATATGGGAGCTCTAGCACTCTGCATCATTAATAGGAATTTTTAAATGATTTTGATTGATGGTCCAGCTCTTACAAGTCCAAGATCAATGAAAATGCATCTTGATCTTTTGAACTCCCTCCTTTTTTCTTGGATCCTTTTCCTGTACAATGAGGCCCATTTCTGTGATGCCTAAAGGCATCTGGGGCCGTTCCAATGGATTTGCCATCCACGCCCTTGCCAGCCTGCCTGTCAGTAGAACAGCAGAGGGTGAGGTGAGGGTCTTGGAAACCAGAATTCTCATCATGAGGTTAAATGCCAAACCAGGCCTTTCAGAGTAGAAATTCCACATCCGGCCTAGAAAAGGACTCTGGGCCAAATTAGGAACATTGCTCACCTTGTTACAGGCCAGGGGGTAATAATATCAAGATAAACATTTATGTTATTGATTTTTTTTTACTGCACACTCATTTACCTGTGTATGAAAGGAACTCCTTCCCCCAGCCCCCTGCATTGTACTAAAGTATTGAAGAGGGGCTTTGGAGAGAATTGCCTTACTTTAGAGTCTTGGCCTTCTCTTCATATCTGAAGATTCGTTTCCTAAGAACACATATGCAAATGCAATTTTGCACCCGACTTCAGGACATTCACAAACCTCCTGTAACCCATCCATGGACTTCACATTAATGACAATTGGTGCAGAGTCACTGTTACTGGGTTGAAGTGAAGCAGTCAGATTGAGATGGGATACTGTAAAAAGGCAGGAAACCACATCTTTTTTCTTGTTTTATGTGGTTCTCAGAAAGCCACAACCATGCTTTACAAAAATAGGTTCCTTGGCAAAATGAGTTTGGGAAACACTACCGAATTGTTTCTCCACTTCCACTTTGGAAATTTATGATGGAAAAATCACATATTACATGCTCTAAGAAATCTTGGAGAAAATCCAAACTAATTTGACCAAAGAACCTTATTTTTGTGTAACACCTCAAACATCTCACAGAATATGCTCTAGGAAATACTGGCCCACATTAAATCTGGACCAATGTGTAAGCCATTCCACATCTTGGTTTCTCCCATTGGAATTACTGGGTCCTACTTTTCTTTCCACTTCCAACTATGACGTGAGCTTCTGTCCCTTCTGTGCCCTGAGTAGCATGGCTAAGTGCAAGGAGGTAGGGCCATGAATGAATATAGTAGAGCTGCCTTTTTGCACACACCCAGGAGACATCATGCAATTGTTTTTGCTATAGAGGGTGCCATTCTCATAGAATACAGTGTTACCAATGTCCCCTGGAATTGTGCACTGGGGTAGTACTGAAGCACAGACTTAGTTCTCAGAGGTGTTCACTGGCCTTTGCTCTTTATCTGGTTTGTGGACAACTAGGATTTCCCTTTGGTGCCAGGTGTCTGGAGCCACCCGACAGGAATCACAGTTGTCAGGCCATGTGGGAGACCTGGCTGAAAGAGGGTCAAAGACAATGTCCCAAGAGGTTGGCACTGGAGGTGTGCCTTGAGAGCCATGAGAGGTGAAGGGCCTCCTTGGCAGGGAGGATGGTGTTAGCAAGAGTATGGAGGCTTGAATCTCATGGAGCCAGTGGTTCATGGAGCACATACTGGGAAACAGATCTATGCAACTAAGGGGCTTCTGACTGTATCTTTCACAGTTTATATTTTGGAGAAAGTGGCAGCAGAATACAAACTTAACTTCATGTAAGGCTCCATAGTTGTGGTGTGGTAGAAAATAAAGGACTTGACAGAGCTAGGTGTTTGGCGGAATATCCCAAATCCTCCTTCAATGGCCAAACATATTTTCCCTTCCTTTTTTAAAACTTTTTTTTTTTTTTTTTTTTTGCTAATTGTTAAACCCTGGGCATTCTGTGGGAAACTTAATCCATCTGTTTCTGACTCTTTCACACTTAACTTATCGAAATGTTATTTTGTAAAAACTTTTTGGAGAGCCAAGCATCTTTCAGAACCATTTCCATAAGCCCTTAAAGCCCACTTACTTTGAAGCCGGAAGTTGCTATTTTGCCAAGAAGACATGGGTCTTGGGACTGAGAGCCCCACTGCAGGACATTCTGCCAACCTCATGGGGTTCCCCACCTGACCCAAAATGTCTCTCCATTCTGGGCACGAGGCTGCAGGATTTCCCCAACTTCCGTGACTTTGTAGGCAGAACGAATCCAATATTTTCTGTGCTTGCCATGGAGGTCATTGTACTTATGAGATTGATCAGTTTCTTGGCACCTTCAACTTGCTTAAAGCACCAGAGGAAGTGAGCTCAGCATGCAATTTTCAAATGCTTCCTCCAAATCAGATTTCTGCAAACAAGGTAACTCATAGGAACACGTGGATACCCATTTAGAGGGCAGCTGCCTCTCCAACTTCCCTTTGGCCATGATGTCAGGAACCATTTTTTACTTATCTCTTAATCTCCAATATTTAACACAGGGCTTGGCATAAGATAAATGTTCAGGAAATGTGTGCTCATGAACTGATTGCTGGCTAAGGGGTCAGTGTGTGAAAACAAAAATCACAGTTCTCTTCAACCAAACTAAAGTAAACTAAACCTTTCCAAAAAAAAATTCTCAAGGGATCCTTATGTATATGAATACTAAAGCATGTAACAGTTCTGGGGGCAAATTTTACCTTTACAATATAAAGAAAATAATTAGTGCTTCAGTGAAAAGAATATCATGCTTACCAGAATCCCAAGTGGTTTAATTTCCATGAGAGAAGATGGATGGACTCAGAAAATATAACTTTTTTTCCTATAGAAAGTGAAAAACTTGGTAGACTGTGTTGGTTCATGGTCACCAGTCTTTTGTCATAATGGTTTCGATTAACCTACTCAGAATTTCCAGGGGAATTTGAGAGTTTGAGATGTAAATGCTTCTGATCTGAGAACATGAAAACACCGAAAAGTGAAATCAGATTGAAGTTATGGACAGAGACAGCAGATAGAGGTGTTGACAACATAAGACTGAGTTTGATGATAATGGCCAACCCTTAGTAAGCACTTACCATCTATTAGACAGCATTCTAAATGTCTAATTTGCAATATTTGACTTAATGCTCACAACAACGTATGAGGAAGGAACTATGATTCTCTCTATTTTCCAATGAGGAAACCGAGGCACAGAGATGTTGTCACTTGCCTGAGGCCACACAGCAGAGGTAGGACTTGATCCGAAGTAGTTAAACTCCAGAAGCCGTGTTTATAACCCTTGCCTAGTATCCTGCACTGCTCCTCAGCTATGCATTATTGAGCCTTAGTACTCAGGACTATGATGGGAATGATAATAATTGCTTTGTCTGTGTTACAGGGTAATTCCTGGGACTACTTCAGGTAGTAAATATAATCACATTTGTAATAAAGCCTGAGACACCAGTGCCTGCCTCAGAGTAATGCCTCAATAAATATTTTTTAAGTAACAGAATGAGAAAGAATAATTTTATAATAAAGTAAAAGTTACTTTTCTCCCCAAATCTACTGTGCTATCTACTCACACAGGGTCTTTTAACAGATTTTAACACACAATAAATTTCTTTTTTCAAAGCTCTTCCCTGTGCCTCTGGAACTCAGTGTATACATGGGAAATCCCCTTCTTCCTAATTTCCCTTTTACCCTCTTGTTTAACTGGCTCTTCCCTAAGGACACTGCTCCCTCTGCGGTCCTCTCTCAGGATGGCTGGTTTCTCTCCCACATCCCTGATGCCTGGGACAGGATAGGTGTCCTCCTTGCTTCTTAATGCTGATCCCAAACCACTGTCCCACTTTCTTCCCTAAAAACATCCAGATTTGAAACTCAACCTCAGACGATGTCATCTGCCACTTTCCTTTAGGCAACCATCTGCTCGCCCCAGCATCACTTGCCCTCATTCCTGGTTCACAGTCACTTTCTCCATCACTAAGCCCATTATATTCTTGGTGATTTCAATATCTATATAGCTGAATATTCCAGTACACTGACCTTTCAGCTCCTTCATTTCCTCTCCTCCAAAACATCTCATATTCCACCTTATCTCAGCCATTAACTCTCATGGTCATACTCACTTGATCCTGTCCTTACTAAGAATCTTATTCCCTCTAGAATCTTAATTTCAAGCATCTCAATATCTGACCACTACTTCTTATCTTGTTTATTTTGTATTATTTTATTTGTATCTACCCTATATTTTCCTTCTCTATTCCATTTCCTTGCCTCATCTCTAGGAGTAACTGCTATCCCTAATTTTGTGCTTTTAATTCCCTTGGGTTTTTTTGCAGTACAGTTGATATATAATATTATAGTACTTTCAGGTGTACAGCATAGTGATCAGCATTTAACTGCATTACTAGGTGATTACCACGATAAGTCTAATAGCCACCTCTCTGCATACAAAGTCATTACAGTATTATTGGCCATATTTCTTATGATGTATATCACATCCCCATGATTATTTTATTATTGAAAGTTTGTACCTCTTAACCCCCTTCACCTACTTCTCTCAACCCTCAACTCTTCTCCCCTCCTGCAACCACCCATTTGTTCTCTGTATCTATGAGTCTGTTTTCATTTTGCTTTGTTTGTTTCATTAGATTTCACATATAAGTGAGATCATGTGGTATTTGCCTTTCTCTGTCTGCCTTATTTCACTTAGTATAATACCTTCTAGATCCATCCATGTTGTTGTGAATAACAAGATTTCATTCTTTTTTATGGCTGAGTAATATTCCATTGTATATAAATAACACATCTTCTTTATTCATCCTTCTATCAGTCAACACTTAGGTTGCTTCCATACCTTGACTATTGTAAATAATGCTGCAATGAACACAGAGGTGAATATACACTTTTCGAATTCATGTTTTTGTTGTCTTTGGATAAATACCCAGAAGTGGAATTGTTGGTTTGTATGGTAGTTCTATTTTTAATTTTTGAGGAACTTCAATACTGTTTTCCATAGTGGTTGCAATAATTTATAATCCTACCAACAGTGCATGATAGTTACCTTTTATCCACATCCTCACTAAAACTTTTTATTTGTTGACTTTTTGATGATAGCCATTCTGACAGGTATGAGGTGATATCTCATTTTGGTTTTGATTTGCATTTCCCTGACGATGTCCTATAGGGCTGAGCAGCACACTCCCCTCTGGCCACCAGAGCTATATGCTTCGAGGTTGTCCCCTATGTGGGCTGCATGCATTCTTCTGTTGTGGCAAGGTGAATTACTGTGGGTGTGCTTGTAGGTGGAACTAGCCTCCCCACCTTGCCTCATGTGTTGCTGCAGGAATGTTGTTGAGCAGAGCAGGCCCCTGGTATAACTGCTGTGGACGTGTTTGTGGGCAAGACAGGGCAGGGTCCTCGTGCAAATAGGCTAGTGGTGCCTGATAGTGCAAGTATCAGCACAGTAGGATGAGATCACAAAAATGGCTGCCACCAGTGTCTCAGTTCCCAGGAGGAGTCTCAGTTGCTCCCTCCCTCTCTGAGAGGCTCTCCAAGATCAGTAATTGGGTGTGGCCTAGGCACCTCTCAAACTACTGCCTCTACATTGGAAGTCATAGCATGGGAGATTTTGCCCATGCCCTTTGAGAGCAGAGTCTTGATTTTCAAAGCCAGATATTTTGGGGGCTCAGCTTCTGGTGCAGGACCCCTTGGCTGGGGAGCCCAATGTGGGGCTTAGACCCCTCCCTCCTCAGGGGCTGACTCTGTGGTTGTGATATCCCTCCCACTTGTGGGTCGCTGACCTGGGATTGTGGGTCCTGACTACACCCTGTCTCTGCCACTCCTACCCATTTCATTATGGCTCCTTTATATCTTTATTTGTGGTAAATCTTTTCCGCTTGTCCTCATGTCATTTTCAGAGATAGTTGCTCTGTAAGTAGTTGTAATTTTGGTGTGGCCGTGGGAGGATGTGAGCTCAGGGTCTTCCTACTCTGCTATCTTGATCCCCTCTCCACATACAATAACTCTTGAAGTCATGTCTTACACTTGACATAAAAGTAGCATAGACCTAAACACCTCCCAAGGATCATCTGCATTTCAGTTGCAGTTCTGGGTCCTTCTCTTTTGAAATCATCTCATTTAATAGTGAGTGTCAGGTAAGGTGGCCATTTATGGACTTCTGACTAGAGAGAAGTAAGATTTGCACCCTAAATACTAGCAAACTTCATCTTCCACAAATTAAAAAATATACATCAAATATATGTATATTTATATACATGACATAGAGATAACCTATCTTGCCCTACTGGTGAAAATTTTTATAAATCAGAATTCAGGAGGTTGGCATCTCAGTGAAGAGCTCTGTGAGCTCCACGAGACCAGGAAATGTGTCTGTCTTGTTCAGGGTTTGATTGTTAGAGCCTAAAATAGAGGCTGGCTCATAATAAATGCTCAGATAGCTATTGAATGGACTAATTTTATAGAGGTGATTCCTCTGTCTTTCCTCTTCCAGGCAGAAATGGGAGCCCAGGAAGAGGTCAAAGTTGGGGCCATAGCAGCAGTTAGTGGGACCCTGCCTGAGTGGTGTGTGGGGTGAGAGCTGTCCCAGAAGGCAGCCATCCAGGAGGCATTCATCCCATGTTCCTGCCTCTGGTGGCCTTCCTACTCAGCCACAGCCACTCAGCCCTGGCGTGAGTGAGCAAGAGCACTGCTTTTCTTTTTATGAAGCTCCAGATGTTTTTGTGCATGCAGAGCTCTCGTTCAACAAACAACAGCTGAGTGCTAAGTGACAGGGTGAAATGCGCTTGAATAAAAATCAAGCTATGTATATCTGTGCCCATGCACATACTCGACACTTACGCATCCATATATACAACACGCACAAATACGTGGGCTCAGGCTGAACTAAATCAGCAACCCGTGGCTGAATTACTGAACTCAAACAGAAACCATCTATGAACCTCTTTCTGAATCTTGAACTGAATTGAAGCCTCTCCAACAATAATAATGACAATAAAAACTGCAACAAGTTAACCTTCAAGATGGTGGAGAAGTAAGATACGGAGATCACCTTCCTCCCAACAAATACATCAAAAATACATCTACATGTGAAACAACTCCTACAGAATACCTACTGAACGCTAGCAGAAAACCTCAGACTTCGCAAAAGGCAAGAAAATCCACATGTACCTGGGTAAGGGCAAAAGAAAAAAGAAAAAAACAGAGACAAAAGAATAGGAATGGGACCTGCACCTCTGGGAGGGAGCTGTGAAGGAGGAAAAGTTTCCAAACGCTAGGAAGCCCCTTCACTTGTGTGGACAGGGGCTAGGCAGCGGGGGGGGGAAAGCTTCAGAGCTATGGAGGAGAGCACAGCAGCAGGGTGCAGAGGGCAAAGTGGAGTGATTCCCTCACATAGGATCAGTGCTGACCAGCACTCACCAACCTGAGATGCTTGTCTGCTCACCCACTGTAGTGGGTGGGGGCTGGGAGCTGAGGTTTGGGCTTCAGAGATCAGATACCAGAGAGGGGACTGGGGTTGGCTGCGTGAGGGAGTCAAGGAAAAAGTCTGGACCTGCCGAAGAGGCAAGAGACCATTTCCTTGGGGTGCATGAGGAGAGGGGATTTCTTTTCTGTGAGCCCACAGAAGGCAGAGCACCACCTAAGTGAGTTCCAGAGACGGGCGTGAGCCACAGCTATCAGATTGGACCCCAGAGACGAACATGAAATGGTAATGCTGTGGCCGCAGCCACCAAGAATCCTGTGTGCAAGCACAGGTCACTATTGCCCCCTCCCCCTGGGAGGCTGTGCAGCATGCTACTGTCAAGGTCCCAAGATCTAGGGACAACTTCCCCAGGAGAACACACAGCCCAACTCAGGCCACTGCAATGTCATGTTAGCTTCTGCTGCTGCAGGCTCACCCCACATTCCAATTATGACTACCGTACCCCTCCCTCTCCCTGGCGTGAGTGAGCAAGAGCACCCTAATGAGCCACTGCTTTAACCCACTCCTGTCTGGGGGGGAACTGATGCCTGTGGGCAACCTACACACAGAGGCGGGGCCAAAACCAAAGCTGAACCCCAGGAGCTGTGTGAACAAAGAAGAGAAAGGGAAATTTCTCCATGTGGCTTCAGGAGCAGTGGATTAAATCCCCACAATCAACTTGATGAACACTGAATTTCTGGAATACCTGAATAGACAATAGAAGTTCCCAAAATTGACGTGGTGGACTTTGGGAACAACTGTAGATTTGGTGTTTGCTTTCTGCGACTGATTTGTTTCTGATTTTTATGTTTATCTTAGTTTGGTTTTTAGTGCTTCTTATCACTGCTGAATTTGTTTATTGGTTTGGTTGCCCTCTTCTTTTTTATTTTTCTTTTTAAATTAATTAATTATTTTATTTAAAAATATTTTTTTCCGTTTTTAATTTCCTTTTCTTCTGAGCCATGTGGCTGGCAGGATCTTGGTGCTCTAGCCAGGTGTCAGGCCTGAGCCTCTGAGGTGGAGAGCCAAGTCCAGGACATTGGACCACCAGAGACCTCCCGGCCCCATGTAATATCAATTGGCAAGAGCTCTCCAAGAGATCTCCATCTCAACACTAAGACCCAGCTCCACCCAATGGCCAGCAAGCTCCAGTGCTGGATGCCTCATGACAAACAACTAGCAAGACAGGAACACAACCCCACCCATTAGCAGACAGGCTGTCTAAAGTCAAACTAAGTTCACAGACACCCCAAAACATATAGCCGGATGTGGCGCTGCCCACCAGAAAGACAAGATCCAGCCCCCCCACCAGAACACAGGCACCAGTCCCCTCTGCCAGGAAGCCTACACAAGCCACTGAACCAACCTCATCCACGGGGGGAGACACCAAAAACAACTGGAACTACAAACCTGAGCCTGTGAAAAGGAGACCTCAAACACAGTAAGTCCAGGAAGCTCAGAGAGTCCCATACAGGGTAAATCCAAGGAGAAACACACTAAGACACATATTAATCAAACTATCAAAAATGAAATACAAAGGAAAAATGTTAAAATCAGTAAGGGAAAAGCAACAAATAACAAACAAGGGAATCCCCATAAGGTTAACAGGTGATCTTTCAGCAGAAACTCTGCAAGCCAGAAGAGAGTGGCAGGACATATTTAAAGTGATGAAAGGGAAAAACCTACAACCAAGATTACTCTACCCAGCAAGGATCTCATTCAGATTCAACAGAGAAATTAAAAACTTTACAACATGCAAAAGTTAAGAGAATTCAGCACCACCAAACCAGCTTTACAACAAATGCTAAAGGAACTTCTCTAGGTAGAAAACACAAAAGAAAGAAAAGACTTACAATAACAAACCCAAAACAATTAAGAAAATGGTAATAGGAACATACATATCGATAATTACCTTAAATGTAAATACACCAACGAAGAGACACAGACTGGCTGAATGGATACAAAACAAGACCCATATATATGCTGTCTACAAGAGACCACTTCAGACCTAGGGACATATACAACCTGAAAGTGAGGAGATGGAAAAAGATATTCCATGAAAATGGAAATCCAAAGAAAGCTGGAGTAGCAATTCTCATATCAGACAAAAAGACTTTAAAATAAAGACTATTACAAGAGACAAAGAAGGATACTACATAATGATCAAGGGATCAATCTAAGAAGAAGATATAACAATTGTAAATATTTATGCACCCAATATAGGAGCACCTCAATATATAAGGCAAATGCTAACAGCCATAAAAGGGGAAATTGGCAGTAACACAATCATAGTAGGGGACTTTAACACCCCACCTTCACCAATGGACAGATCATCCAAAATGAAAATAAATAAGGAAACACAAGCTTTAAATGACACAGTAGAACAGATGGACTTAATTGATATTTGTAGGACATTCCATTGAAAAACGACAGAATACACTTTCTTCTCAAATGCTCATGGAACATTCTCCAGGATAGATCATATCTTGGGTCACAAATCAAGCCTCAGTAAATTTAAGAAAATTGAAGTCATATCAAGTATCTTCTCTGACCACAATGCTATGAGACTAGATATCAATTACAGGAGAAAGAAAACATAAAAAAAAAATTTTAAACTGTTAAAAAAAAACCCTGTAAAAACTGTGAAAAAATGTAAAACATACAAATACTTGGAAGCTAAACAATACACTACTAAATAACCAAGAGATCACTGAAGAAATCAAAGAGGAAATCAAAAGATACCTAGAAACAAATGACAATGAAAACACGATGGTCCAAAACCTATGGGATACAGCAAAAGCAGTTCTAAGAAGGAAGTTTATAGCAATACAATCCTACCTCAAGAAACAAGAATAATCTCAAATAAACAACCTAAACATACACCTAAAGTATTAGAGAAAGAAGAACAAACAAATAGAAAAAAACAAAGTTAGCAGAAGGAAAGAAATCTTAAGGTCAGATCAGAAATAAATGAAAAAGAAATGAAGGAAACAATAGCAATGATCAATAAAACTAAAAGGTGGTTCTTTGAGAACATATACAAAATTGAAAAACCATTAGCCAGACTCATCAAGAAAAAAAGGGAGAGAACTCAAATCAATAGAATTAGAAGTGAAAAAGGAGAAGTAATAACTGACACTGCAGAAATACAAAGGATCATGAGAGATTACTACAAGCAACTATATACCAATAAAAAGGACCACCTGGAAGAAATGGACAAATTCTTACAAAAGCACAACCTTCCGAGGCTGAACCAGTAAGAAATGGAAAATATAAACAGACCAATCTCAAGCACTGAAATTGAAACTGTGATTAAAAATCCTCCAACAAACAAAAGCTCAGGACCAGATGGCTTCACAGGCGAAGTCTATCAAACATTTAGAGAAGAGCTAACACCTATCCTTCTCAAACTCTTCCAAAGTATAGCAGAGGGAGGAACACTCACAAACTCATTCTATGAGGCCACCGTCACCCTGATACCAAAACCAGACAAAGATGTTACAAAGAAAGGAAAGTTCAGGCCAATATCACTGATGAACATAGATGCAAAAATCCTCAACAAAATACTAGCAAACAGAATCCAACAGCACAATAAAAGGATCATACACCATGATCAAGTGGTGTTTATCCCAGGAATGCAAGGATTTTCAATATACGTAAATCAATCAATGTGATACACCATATTAACAAAATGAAAGATAAAAGCCATATGACAATCTCAATAGATGCAGTAAAATGCTTTCAATAAAATTCAACACTGATATATGATAAAAACTGTCCAGAAAGTAGTCATAGAGGGAACCTACCTCAACATAATAAAGGCCATATATGATAACTCCACAGCCAACATCATCCTCAATGGTGAAAAACTGAAAGCATTTCCTCTAAGATCAGGAACAAGACAATGATGCCACTCTCACCACTATTAGTCAACATAGTTTTGGAAGTTTTAGCCATGGCAATCAGAGAAGAAAAAAATATAAAAGGAATCCAAGTGGGAAAAGAAGAAGTAAAACTGTCACTGTTTGCAGATGACATGATACTATGCATAGAGAATCCTAAAGATGCTACCAGAAAACTACTAGAGCTAATCAATGAATTTGGTAAAGTAGCAGAATACAAATTTAATGCGCAGAAATCTCTTGCATTCCTATACACTAATGACGAAAAATCTGAAAGAGAAATTAAGGAAACACTCCCATTTACCATTGCAACAAAAAGAATAAAATACTTAGGAATAAATTTACCTAAGGAGATAAAAGCCCTGTATGCAGAAAACTGTAAGACACTGATGAAAGAAATTAAAGACAATACAAACAGATGGAGAGATACACCATGTTCTTAGATTGGAAGAATCAACATTGTCATAATGACTATACTACCCAAAGCAATCTACCTACTCAATGCAATCCCTATTAAACTACCACTGGCATTTTTCACAGAACTAGAACAAAAAATTTCACAATTTGTATGGAAACACAAAAGACCCCAAAGAGCCAAAGCAATCTTGAGAAAGAAAAACTGAGCTGGAGGAATCGGGCTCCCTGAATTCAGACTATACTACAAAGCTACAGTAATCAAGACAGTATGGTACTGGCCCAAAAACTGAAATATAGATCAATGCAACAGGGTAGAAAGCCCAGAGGTAAACTCACGCCCACATGGTCACCTTATCTTTGATAAAGGAGGCAAGAATGTACAATGGAGAAAAGGCAGCCTCTTCAATAAGTGGTGCTGGGTAAACTGGACAACTACTTGTAAAAGAGTGAAATTAGAACACTCCCTAACACCATACACAAAAATAAACTCAAAATGGATTAAAGACCTAAATGTAAGGCCAGACACTCTAAAACTCTTACGTGAAAACCTAGGCAGAACACTGTATGACACAAAATCCTTTTTGACCTACCTCCTAGAGAAATAGAACTAAAAACAAAAATAAACAAATGGGGCCTAATGAAACTTCAAAACTTTTTCACAGCAAAGAAAACCATGAACAAGACAAAAAAAATTCCTCAGGATGGGAGAAAATATTTGCAAACGAAGCAACTGACAAAGGATTAATCTCCAAAATGTACAAGCAAGTCATGCAGCTCAATATCAAAAAAACAAACAACCAAACAACCCGGGCTTCCCTGGTGGTGCAGTGGTTGAGACTCCGCCTGCCAATGCAGGGGACATGGGTTTGTGCCCCGGTCCAGGAAGATCCCACATGCCATGGAGCAGCTGGGCCTGTGAGCCATGGCCTCTGAGCCTGCACATTCAGAGCCTGTGCACCACAACAGGAGAGGCCACAACAGTGAGAGGCCTGCGTACCGCAAAAAAATAAAATAAAATAAATTTAAAAATAAAAAAACAATCCAATCCCAAAATGGGCAGAAGACCTAAATAGAGATTTCTCCAAAGAAGATATACAGATTGCCAACAAACACACGCAAGGATGATGAACATCACTAATTATTAGAGAAATGCAAATCAAAACTACAATGAAGTATCACCTCACACCAGTCAGAATGGCCATCATCAAAAAATCTACAAACAAGTGCTGGAGAGGGTGTGGAGAAAACGGAACCCTCTTGCACTGTTGGTCCGAATATAAATTGATACAGCCACCATGGAGAACAGTATGGATGTTCCTTAAAAACTAAAAATAGAACTACTATATGACCCAGCAATCCCACTACTGGATATATACCCTGAGAAAACCTTAATTCAAAAAGAGACATGTACCACAGTGTTCATTGCAGCACTATTTACAATAGCTGGGACATGGAAGCAACCTAAGTGTTCATTGACAGATGAATGGATAAAGAAGATGTGGCACATACATACAATGGAATATTACTCAGCAATAAAAAGAAACAAAATTGAGTTATTTGTAGTGAGGTGCATAGACCTAGATTCTGTCATACAGAGTGAAGTAAGTCAGAAGGAGACAAACAAATACCGTATGCTAACACATATATATGGAATGTTAAAAAAAAATGGTTCTGAAGAACCTAGGGGCAGGACAGGAATAAAGACACAGATGTAGAGAATGGACTAGAGAATACAGGGAGGGGGAAGGATAAGCTGGGAAGAAGTGAGAGAGTAGCATTAACATATATACACTACCAAATGTAAAATAGATAGCTAGTGGGAAGCAGCTGCATACCACAGGGAGTTCAGCTCAGTGCTTTGTGACCACCTAGAGAGGTGGGTTAGGGAGGGTGGGAGGGAGGCACAAAAGGGAAGGGATATGGGGATATATGTATACATATAGCTGATTTAGTTTTTTATACAGCAGAAACTAACACAATATTGTAAAGCAATTATACTCCAATAAAGATGTTAAAAAAAAAGACCACATATTTTATGATTACATGTCCAGGGAATGGAAGTCTATAGAGAAAATAGATTTGTGGTTGCTTAGGGCTGAGTGATGGGTAGTTGGGGGAGGATAAGGAGATGATAGCTAAGGGTATAGAAGGTTTTTTTTTGAGGTGATGAAAATTTTTTTTAATTGACTGGATGGCTATATAGATCTGTGAATACACTAAAAACCATTGAATTGTATACTTTAATTGGGTAGATTGTATGGTATGTGAATTATATCTCAATAAGACTAATTTTAAAAGTCTATTAAAAAATACACTTTCATAAAAAAATCCCGCAACACACACATATGCACACTGAAGAAATATAAACCCTTTTCATTGTACAGTTTGAACTAGAATTGACCCTCATTTTCGTAAAAAGTGTTGAGCCCCTAGATCAAAATATTATCCAAACAGAATATTAAACAAATTCAAATTTCATTTATTTACATTCATTTAAATACAGCTACACGATATTTTATGCGAAAGGTATGTTCAGTGAAAGGTGGATACATCTAGTTTTTGTGAATCAAGCATGTTTTTAACAGTAGCAAAGGATGGGCTAAATAAAATAATCCCATTCTGAATAGTTTTATAGAGAAAGATTCCATTTGTGTCAGGGTTAATTGGATACTGGTTTATCTTTTAAATCAATTTAGATTTGCATTTCTTGGCTTTTCTAAAAGTAGCCCCCATCATATACATGTAGATATATTTCAACACCCTGGATCAGGTTGAGTCTGGGTTTCCACTGCTCCTTGCAGCCTCCCTTGTCCCTGAACTCCAGCTTGACGTACTTTACTAAGCTGGGTCCAAAGAGATTCCCCTGCTATGGCCTCCTGTCCAGGTTTCTGGTCAAGGCGTTGGGGACTACACAGCTAACTGCGTCTTGGGAAATGATGTCATTGTTTACAAGATGTGAACCAAAGAATGCCTAATCACCATAGTGGTTGTATTGCCTCCAGCCCCGATCCAGAGGGAGCTGCTGCAACTCAGGATTTTACGAAGGAGTTAGGTAATAGTGGCATTCAGACTCATGCCAGGATACCCTCGAGAGTGCATGTAGCACCACAACATACACAAAGTTGACTTGTGGCCTCAGGTCAGCTTTCAGTGATTCATAAACAAGTAAGTAGATGAACTGATTTCCCCACTGTGAAATGTCTGGTTTGTTTGTTTGTTTGAATTTATTTTATTGAAGTATAGTTGATTTACAGTGTGTTACTTTCTACTGTACAGTAAAGTGATTCAGTTATACATATATACACATTCTTTTCCATTCTCGTTTACCACAGGATATTGAATATAGCTCCCTGTGCTCTACAATAGGACCTTGTTATTTATCCATCCTATGTATAACAGTTTGCATCTGCTAATCCCAAACTCCCAATCCATTCCTCCCAAACCCCCCTCACCCTTGGCAACTACAAGTCTGTTCTCTATGTATGTGAGTCTGTTTCTGTTTTGTAGATAAGTTCATTTGTGTCTTACTTTAGATTCCATATATAAGTGATATCTTATGGTATTTGTCTTTCTGACTTACTTCATTTAGTATGATAATCTCTAGGTCCATCCATATTGCTGCAAATGGCATAATTTCATTCTTCTTTATGACTGAGTAATATTCCATTGTATATATGTACCACATCTTTTTATCCATTCATCTGTTGATGGACATTTAGGTGGCTTCCATGTCTTGGCTATTGTAAATAGTGCTGTCGTGAACATTGGGGTGCATGTATCTTTTCGAATTATAGTTTTCTCTGAAAAATGCCCAGGAGTGGGTTTGCAGGATCATATGGCAACTCTATTTTTAGTTTTTTTGAGGAGCCTCCATACTGTCTTCCATAGTGGCTGTGAAATGTCTGTTCATATATCCCTGGCCTGATGAAACTGTGAAATGTAAACTGTTAACTCATCATATTGCTCTGTCACTGAAATTCACCAACCTGATTCCTTTCTTTTGTAGGACATCCTCACAAACTCTACAATCATTTTCTAAACTTCATGAGTTATTGTTATATAAGCCTGGATATCTGTCAATTGTGATTTTATGAAGGTTAACATATTTCACTCAGCACTTGATACTTTTTCTACCTTAAGTAATTTTCAAACTGAATTTTGTTTTCAATTTGTTTTGTGATCATTACTCCTGAATTTTTATTTTTTACAGTTTCCATTGGAGTGTATTCCCCCTAGTTCATCTGTAAAAATTCACTCTAGGGATTCCACTGAAACTACCTGTTTGTTGTATCCCACTGTCCAAGGTCACAATTTTCAATAAGATTTTCCTAGGAATTTTATCTGGGTCTATACTAGAGAATCACAGTAAATCAGTTGTCTATCATTTTCAACTTTCAGAGAATCTTAAAGTTCAATGCTTATTTCTCCTACTCTGAAACTATAGCTTCTGGAATTTTCTCTCTATAGATTTTCTTAAAAATTAAAAATAACTATACATTTAAAACATGAAAAATTCTTGCTGTAAAAATTCATGCTATATCTCTAGTAGAGAGTTATTATTTTCTTTCTTTCTTCAATTCCTTCTCAAGAAAGATCCTTGGAGTCTAATGGCCCTTGTGCCCAAACAGTTAAGTTTGTTATGTGAGTATTTCTAATACAAGAACTGTTCACTTGTTCTAACACTGTCATTCACTGTTTCACTACAATAATTATGACTCTTTTAACTGAAGTAAATTCTCATCAGTAATACCTCCATCTTCTGCTATTTAATGAGTCCTATCTTATGATTGACCCTGTTTTCTTTAGATCTATATTTTTAACTGTTTTATTTGCATTATCCCTGTTTGAAAGATGAAGGATATGAGACTCAGAGAGGTTAAGTAACTTGCCCAAGGTCATATAGGCAGTAAAAGGCAGAACTGGCATTGCAGCTTACTCTGTTTGACTCCTAAAGTCCATGTGTGTATCAGTGGTATGATGAAGCCGGCTCATGCCAGTTTACGACTGTGGATTCTGCCCACCTCTTTCCAACTCTGCCTTCAGTGACACCACATTGGTAGTTTGAAATCCTATATTTACACCGTGGTTATCTGCAAATTCTACAAACTAATGCTTTTGTCCCTTTCAGGGAGACCTTATTTTACCACACTGTGTGTTGTACATTGCCAGACTACTCCTCCGAAGAGGAAGACCATAGAATTAAGCCATGGGAGTGGTGAAGGGAAATAGTTTCCAGAAACCTTAGCCAGAAACCCCAATATGTCATACTAGTTTTTGTGACTGAATGAGCTATAAAACATTCCACAGCTAGAGAGCTCCCATTGACAAGTACTCAGTATCCATCCTGGGTTCCCCACAAAGCACATTTTATGGAAGTTGTGTCAATGTTTGCACACTCTTAACAAGGCAGTAGCTCAACGCCTGGTACTTTACCATCTCCTCTGAATTTCTCACATGCTCTTGGGTGGAAAGGGGATTCTGAAAATCTAGTTAAGTCAAATCTTCAGGGACTGATTATACAGGTCGTGGATAATTCAGGCTCTCTTTCCTCCTCCTTCCCTCACTTTCTGGCCTTTTTACTGCTCATTAGCACCTCGGCCAGAGACCAGGGCCTGGGAAGGAAGGAGTGGGTGTGGAACTCTCATCAGTCCATCTGGCTTCTTGCCAGCAACTCTTATGTAGATTTTGTTGGGAGGAGTAACTTAGAGACAAAGTAATGGATCCCTAGCAGATGTGAATTTTATTCAGCTGAACTACCCACTTCAGCCTCACCCACTCCTAACACCAATCATTAAATATTGGCTGCATTAACTTGTCCGGCTCCATGGCTGTTTTATTCACTTCAGTACATTTCACTGGTGGCCAATTTAGTTAACTCCATTTGTGGATCTGGCAAAGCATTGTGCAAGGTCAGAGTACAGAGAAGAGTCAAATTAAATAATGTTCACAGCTTTGACCTGTGGATGAGTAAAAGGCAACTATGGCAAGATTTCAGGGACATCTCATTAGCTGCTTCCCCTTAATGCTTCTTGAAATTGTGCTATGAGGATATATAGTAAACCCTCCACATACATTACATTATTAAAAAATAAAGGGAATTCCCTGATGGTCCAGTGGTTAAGACTCGGCGCTTTTCACGGCTGTGGGCCTGGGTTTGATCCCTGGTCGGGAACTAAGATCCCACAAGCTGTGTGGTGTGGCCAATAAATAAATAAAAATAAAAACATTACTCAGGTCTTTGGACATGGCTGTTTACTTGGCTATGAATTTACTTCTTTCATTAAGGGATTTATTTATCAAATATATATGAGCATCTAAGTCAAATACAGTGCTGGGATGTATGCTGAGTGAAACAGACGTGGTCCCTGCTCCCACGCTGCTTGCTGTCTTTTGGGGAAGATAATCAAGCAAATAAGCTAAATAAATGTAATTATAAGTTACAGTAGGCAGTACAAGGCTAATACTTAGAGTGCAGCTATGTACAATAATGGAGGGTCACATTTTGGATATAGTAAGTATGGTCAGAGAAGACTTCTCTGTGAAGAGACGTTTAAACGGAGACCCAGTAAATGACGGGGGACCAGCCATGTGAAAAGCTGGGGGAGAGCATCTGATTGAGGGACCAGCAAGCCCAGAAACTCTGGAGTGAGCTTTACAGGCTGAGGAGCTGAAAGAAGGCCAGTGTGTATGATGAAGGGTGAGTGGCAGGAGACTGTTGGAGAAGTACTTGGGGATGAGGATGGGATGGGGGCAGGTTATGCAGAGCCTCATAGATCATGGCAAGGAATTTAGACTTAGTGTTCTAAGTGCAACGGGAAAGGATTGAAGAGTTTTAAGCGGGGGAGTGACATGAAATGTACATTTTAAAGCCCACTCTGGCTGCTGCATGGAGAATTGCCCTTTAGGGATCAGGAGTGGAAATAAGGAGGCCAGTTAGGGGGCTGTCGTGAGCTTCTAGATGAGAGAGGATGGTGAGAAGCACCATGATGGTAGCAGTGATGATAAAGACAGGTGGATAGATTCAAGGTACTTTTTAGAGGTAGGATATATGGGACTTATTTGATGAATTGCATGCATGTCTGTGTGGGGATGAGAGATCAAGATGATTGCCAGGTTTCTTCATAGATGGTGGTTATCGTCTCTGAGATGGGGCAGACTGGAGTGGAATTAGGTTAGATGGTAAAGGGGGGGATTAAGAGCTCTGTTCTGAATATGTTCAACTCTAGACACTTCATACCTGAGCTCCAACTCATCATGCCCATAAAGACATTAGGAAAGGCTTACTGAAATACAAATAAAAGAACAGCTGTTAATGACAACTGAAATGTTGAAGTCTATGCATGATGTATTGTGAATGAACCTACACTGGCTTCTAGTGATATGTTTTTTTTCCTGAGTACTCATAATCTAATGAACATATCAGCTCTAGAATTTTAGAAATCATTTGAGTTTCTGGAAAGCATTGTTTTGCTCTTTTTGAAGATTAGTTGTTATAGTTATCTTTAGTTTCTGCCACTTTTCTTCTACTGTGAATGCATAGAGACTCCCTGATGCTGATTCTGAGCTCTCACCTGCCAGCTCTTTCAGCATTAATAAGAACTATGCCCAAGTATTGGGGACTTACTATGTGGCATGAGCTTTTCTAAGCTCATGCATTTACTTATTTACTTATTTAAACATGACAACAACTCTGGGAAGTTATTAATGTTACCTCCAGTTTTAGATGGGGAAACTGAGGAACAGAAGAATCTATTTACTTTTCTAAGTTCGTGTAGCCAACAAGTTCAGAGTCAGGATTACATCTTAGACTGTTAGGATCTGTTATATCTTAAGAGAACCCAGGCTCATAACCATCAAGTTCCATTGCCTCTTGATGATACACTTAGCGAATAATCCATGTGAATTTGCCAACTTAAGCCATTTTAAACCATTAAAAATTATTTTCATTGTCTAAGTCAATGTTCCAGCACTAACCGCTTATCAGAATCACCTAGAGAGCTTATTAAAATAAGACTCCCTTTTCCATCCAGACCTAAAGCAGTGTCTGTTAGAATTGGGGACTGAAATCTGTGTCACAAGTTTTCAAGTGATTTTGATGTAGCCAATCCATGGAGCAATATTTGTGAATGAGAGACATGAGTTCTCTTTCATCACCTTGTCTCCTTCTGAGAATAAATTTCATTCTTAATGGCACGTGCTCTGTTCTTCCTAGTTTTCAAACCATTCTCTTTGATTATAAGATAGAAGCTCAATAAGAACTGGTAACTTTGATTTCTGTATTTATTTCAGATTATTCTTTGTCTTTCCATGTATTCAAATTCAATGTATAGTCGAGGAATTGTGTTTTTACTTGCTGCTACTCATGAAACAGAAATTCAGGCTATCCCAAAGACATTTTCAATAGCCCCAGTATTTCACCACAAGGACTGGTTGTTTTCCATTGACAACAACTAAAGTGAAGAATGAGGCCTTCATTTTATATTTTCTTGTCAGGAGCATCCTAAAACATTCCCTTCCAGAGTAAAGGAAAGGTTTTGAATATTGTTCCCGTTTTGTAATTTGTATACCTTCTAGTCCCAAACGAAAAATGGACTAAAGCTTTTCTTCAGTTAGGACCTGAGCCCCTAAAAAATGGTGATGGAGCAAAGTCAGCTTAGTATGTTGTTTCATTTACCATTTCCATACCACTCCCCCGTCCTGGTGCATCTGCTCAGTGGTGGGTCAGGACTGGATTTGGTGTGCTGTGATAGGATGGCCAGCTCTGGCTTATTTGGGACAGAGGGCTTTCCTCAAATGTGGGATTTTCCATGCTAAAACTGGGGCAGTCCCAGGGCTGGGACAGTTAGTCACCCTACCTGTATAGTAGCGAGAGGGCCATCAGAAGGAAGGATTACTATTCTCTTCTGTGTTCCTGAGATGCTATCAGCAGGTATCCCAGAGTAAGAGTAGGTTGACATTCTAAATCTGAAAAACACCAGTTGTTAAAACTATACTTAGACAAACCACACTGTTGGTGGACCTGCTTGGGTAAAGGAAAGTTGAAAACTGAATAAATTATCCTGAGGGGACCCTCTTTTCTCTATTCTACCAAGGAAAAAAATAGTTTCTTGGTGTGTATCTATATGAAAAGTGTGGTCCAACCTTTTCTGTTTTAACTTCAGGGCATTCCCACAGTCCTTTGTGTATTTTGACTGCTGATTCTTTCACAGCAGATGGGTAAGCGTTTCTCACTAGCCCTGAGCTCGACTACTTAATCCTGGTATTCTGAGCCTAGATTTCTATTCTTTGCTGCCAGTAGTTACAAGAAATTTATGGGTAATAACTCAGTCCCCTCATGAAGAATCACAAGCAGATTTTATACCCTTCTTAATGTCAAAAGAACTGACAGGATGTCATACATAAGCCCTAAACAAATTTATCTTTTGCTAATGGGTCAGACATGGACTCTTTCATAAGCAGGCTTCTTCCTGGAATGAAAGACATGGGGCATCTTGGGAGAGTTCTTGGGAAAGTTCATCTCCTTGGGTGCTTTGGGGGGAAATGTTTTGACCCATAAATAAATTTCACCATAGGGACTTAAAGAGTGAACGCTTAGTGCATGAACATCTATGTTTTAAAACTTGGTTTCAGGATTTACATCAATAGTTTTCTAAAATATTCTTCTGTATATTCCATATAATCTTCTATATATGCTTTCAAGAGGTGATACATGTGAAGGTGGTGTTTAAATGGTAAGGGGATGAAAACAAGTTGAAAGATGGTGTTGGGATATTGGTTGTGAAGCTAAATGTGGCATTTGGGGTAAATTTAGAGCTCTCCCATGAAGAGGGCTGGAAACCCTTACCAGCCTTTCTTACGTCATCCATCAGTCACCCTCTCTCACTGCACTGCGATCTGTTTCTGTAGAGTGTGTATCATGAATTGTAAGTGTATGTTTATTTGTGTATTTATCTGTTTAATGTTCAGTCCTCATTTAGCCCCTGATCCTGTCCCATGTGCTTTACAATGTTGTCTATACTTCTCCAGTCTACTAGTTACTTAGTTTCTTTCTGTTTGTGGGACCATGTAATAAGCCCTTCAGAAATGGGAGTTCGTTGTGTGAGTGTGTTGGGGGCTGGTGGGTTGGGCAAGGGGTTAACTCCTTTTATGCAAGAGTTAGATATAAAATAAATTAAGGCACTTCTGGAACTGGTGGAAGTTCTAGATGTCATCTTCTTTAACCACACTTCCCCTATTACTTGATAGATATATAACCTCGTTGTCATTTAGCTTTTCTTATCTTTGCCTTAACTTTTCCCCAAGTGCCCCTCCTCTGTCCCTACCAAGTGGGGTGGGTGAGGAGGAATGCACCTAGCAGTAGAAAAGAGGCTGGGCCCCATTACACTGAGTATCAATCTCACTTCAATCTTTCCCCTCCACCAGGGCCTATATCCCCTTCCATGGCCTTGTCTCTAACTAATTTCTACTGCCCAGATTCCACCCCTTCTTCACTGTGCATCTCAAATGCTATCTGTTCCTTGAAGTCTTCAAATTAGAAGCCACGGCACCCTCTCCTTTTATTTTCCATAACATTTCATTGCTGCTGATCAGATTCTAACTTGCCCTGTCACCATCTGTGGGCATATCTCACTTCTCCTGTTTTGTAATATCCTTTAGGCCTGGGACCTTGTCTTTACGTCTTTGCTTCTCCATCTGCACTTAGCACAAGTCCTGGTTTTAGTAAAGCCTTGTTGATTGTTGCCCCTACACCTTAAATGTTCCCACTTCCTTAAATATACTCCAAGATAGGTGGGTCTTCCACGGGTTTTTCTCACTCATTTTTGCAGCCACTTATAGTTTCAGCTTGCATCCCTTCTTGGGAGTAATAAGTTCCATAATCATAGAATCTATCATGGAAAATGACATATTTATTTATTCCCTCTAGGTTTGCCTCTTTCCAGCTTGAGGCAGTTGTCTTCTAAGAAAGAGTGTGTTCACCAGGACAGACATGATTCAGTAGATCCCACCTTGTTCCCTTTCAGCCTCACTCAAAGTCTTAACAACTCATCCAGTCACCTGCCCCACAGTTCCTTCATCATGTCAATTACTCTTCTCCCATTCTTCAGCTCCAAATTGTGTTTCGTCTTGCAGGTGGAGCCTTATACCAGGAATAACATAGAAATGAGATGGGAAGAAGTAAAGATATAGAAGAGAGGCAAGTTGAGTTGCATGTTCTCATAGAGCTTACAGTATTGGGGGATGCTGTATTTTTGAGGTATAGGTACCTCTTCTCTTTTCTGAATGTGGGGTGGTGGAAGAAAAGTAAAAGTGGAACGCTGAGCATTTTGGAGAACAAGCCATACACAGGTATCCACTGACATGTGAAGGTGAATCTATATGTATAATTTACTATCTGACCACATGTGTGATTGTACCATTTTATATAGCAATAGATAATGACAATAGCTATTATTCACAAAGCACCAATTTTGTATAAGATTGGTACTATGCACTTTTATCACTTCATTTCATTTAGTTTTCCACAACACTACAAGGTTGGTGTTATGCTTTCCATTTTACAACTAAGGTTACCAAGCCTCAGAAAAAGTAATTAACCAGGCTGAGTATCTGTGACAAACATCAGGTGAAGCCAGGATGTGAACCCAGATCTGTTTAAATCCAAGGTCCATGATCTTTCTAATATACAATAAACGCTTTTCCCTCAGGAGCTCAGATGGTAGAGCTGCAATTTTAGGACTTTTCCAGATATAAGACTTTGGAAGACTTATTTTTTTCCTGAAAAATCTTTCCTAAGTGAGCAGCAGATCTGATGAGTTGTCAAGATTGACAAGGAAATTCACCCAGCCTTCTTAACGGTAACTGCCTGGCCCTGCTTGAGGAATGCCTAACCTTCATATTCTTTAAAAATAAGTTAGACTCTTTGACTGAAATGCATTTACTCTTTCAGGCCACTGGAGTACCATTTAGATAATATGAGAAACCAAATATTATTATGAAATCAATATGTGGATCAAAATATATTGAGCAATAATGTAACCTGGAGAATACATGAAGTTTAGCAGGGCTGCTGTCCAGCAGCGCCACACTAGGATGGCTGAGGTCCGCTCTCACTGATGAGTGTCTCTGCTGTACTAGCTGGTAAATATTTTGAATATTACGCCTAAGTATTAAACATAATTCCCATCCTCAAGGAAATTCCAACCCAATTGGAGAAATGGGATACAAACATATAAAACTTGAAATAATGACAACAGAGTTAGAAAAAAACACCAAAAACACTGTCTACTTTAATATGCTTCGTATCTCTTCCTAGCATGTATCCACCACTGAACAAATTTTATATTTGTTTATTTTCTTATTGTTCACTGCTGTACCTTCAGTACCTACAACATTGCTTGGTCCTGTTGAGTAAATGAATGAATATGATAGGTATTTAAAGCAGAAAGCATGGCTAGAGTGGTCAAGAAGAGTGTCACGGGGAAGTGGAGATAGGAGCGGAATCTGGAAGGAAGAGGTGGCTTTGGAGAGAAGTGGTCCAGGCAGGGAGAATGACATGGGCAACAGCATTCACGTATAGGTTAATGAGCAAACTACTTTGGCTGGAACAAAGGGGACCCTTGAAGTGGCCAATTGACATCCAAAGGTATGGTGAACAATCCATAAGAACTCCATAGAGCCTTAATTTGAGGACTGACTATAAAGCACCGTGGAGACGAAACTTGTCATGGCTGATACCTGTCATGTTAGGGCTGAAACTCCCTCCCTTCTGAAACTCCCTCCCTTCTTATCCCCTTGCATAGAGTAGTGTGGATTAAAGCATCGTTATAGAAAACAACAAATGGAGGCTATAGATCTTTCTAAGCTGATGCTTAGAAAAGAATGTCATCCATGAGAAGTGTGCAAATGGGTAGTGCTGACTGAGATTTTCAGGATGTTGCATGAGATTCCAGTTTTTCGATTGAGGTTCTGCTTTCTTTTGGTGTCCCCTTGTTGTATCACGACTTTTCCATTTAAAATTGAACAATTTAATAACAATTTAAAGACAGACACATGCGCACATAATTGTGCACTTGCACACAAGCGCACACACACACAAACACACACTCTCACGCACATGCTCATGCTCCGAGGCACACAGCTTCCTTCAGCGTAGCTTCTATTTCCTCTCATCTGGCAGCTTTCAGAATAATCTCACCCACCTGTTAAATCAGAGCATGTCAAGTTTAATTTACAACAGTGAGTAGAAACAGGATGCTACAGAAAGCATTTTAATTAAAATCCTTTAATTGGATACATGCTTCTTGTGAAAAGGGAGCTGTGGAGAGGGCCTCTTTGTCGGCACCTTTCACTCCAGTTGCCAGAGATTGTTGCAGGAATGGCCTTGCAATTGGAACCAGCCCTCTGGGATGAGGGAGGGGGCGGGGTGGAGGCCGAGAGAAGGAAATTGGGAGCAATAGAGGAAGGACAGTGGGGGCGAATGGCCATGGATTTGGGGCAGAAACATAGCCTTGGTGTTTTCCGGAGGCAGTTCTGCCAAAACCTATTGGTATCCTTTCAAGTTGGTTTCTCCTTAATCCTTTCATCATCCTTAGGATGGGACAGTCTCCAGGAGGAATCCACAAATACCCTGACTTCACACACTGGCTTAGGAAATCTTGACAGTATAGGTCAACTGGTGAGTGTGGGAGGTGGACAGATGACAGGGTGGGGTGGGGGAGGCCCAGCTTTTGCTCCTGGGGTTCCTTAAGTGACAGCACTTAGCACTGTCCAGCCCACACTGCAGGAAAGAAAATGTTGGACTCAATTAGAGCCCAGTTTAAGGAAGGGACTATGTGCTAAAGTGGGGGGCCCAGCATGGAAACCATCCCAAGAGCTCACGTGGGGTGACAAAAATAGAGCGTGCCAAAAGAGCGGAATGGCATGGAAGTATTTTACTGGAAACACTCAAAGCAGCTGAGAGAAGTGGGAACTGGAAGTAGTTTTAGTGTCAGGTATGTTGCCAAGGAAACAGAAGACCCTAAACTGAGCTCATTAAAGACAGGGTCAGGTGTATGGATTTTTACCTTCTTGGTTTTGCTTCAGCTTGCTGTGCCAGAAGGTGATTCAAGAGGTTCTAAAGGTCACTGATTCTTTCCTGTGAGCTAAGAAAGCCAGTACTATGACCTCCTGGTACAGAGAAGAGACACACCTTGAAGGATTTTTAGATGTAATTCATCCATTGCTACGGTCTGGCTCCTAGAGGCCCTGGTTGCTAAGGAAACAATGATAGTTTTATTTGTTTACACCTCTTGGTTCCTTCTATTGGTGTGCTGGTAAGTGTTTAACAACTGGCTCTTAGGGCAGAGAGAAGTCTGATTTGTAGCATTTTCCAATTTCCATGGTGTAAATATTTCCATCATGGTCGATTTCAAAATACTGATGATTTAACAATCAGTTGGCCAAATTCCTGAAATTAAAATATTGTCTGTTGCAAGCTAGTATAAGGTGGCTCCAACACACCACTGGCTCTTTCCTGTCCTTGTTAAGATTTCTTGTAGGAGGTGTTTATTTCCCTCTCCCATATGGGTTTGGCCATATGACTTGCTTTGGCCAATGGAATATAAGCAGATGACGCAAGACACATCCAAGCAAAGGTTTAAATGTACTTGTATGGTTTGGCTCTGCTCTTGCCACCCCTTTTGAGTTTCTGCCCTCCATTCTGAGAATAGCTCCAGTTAGTGGCTGATCCTTCAGCCTGGGTCTCAGAATGTGAAGACACATGGAGCTGCCTGAATTAAGCTGTTTTCAGCATAGTCTGGCCAGAACCACAGCCAAACTGCAACCCTTGTGTAATGTAAACAAAGAAAGAAATGTTTGTTGTTCTAAGGCACTGAGATTTGGGGATCTGAATAATACAGAAATCTTCACCTAATTAATAAATATTGAACCACTCTTGTTATATATGGAGCAAACGCTATGGAACTGTATCTAGTTCATGAAAAGGAATTAGAGGTTCTCAGTTCTGGAAGAAACCTAAAAGCCCAATCATTTCAACAATCATATGATACTTGAATCCCTTCTACAACATTCTTGCCAAATGTTTGTCTGCTTTCGTTGTCCTCTTTATACATGAAGGCCTCTCCAGTGATGGGGATCTTAGTATCTCTGGAGAGTGTCCACACCATCTTTGGCAGTCTGAATGTTGGAAGATTCTTCCCTATGTCAACCAGAAGTCTTTTCCTTTTAGCAGACATATCATAGCCCTAGTTCTATATCACAAGGTGACATGGAAAGTTTAATAATTCTTCCACAGGAGAAATCTTCAGATATTTAAAAAGAATCTATATTATCCACATTTAGTCTTTTCTCCGTGCCAAACTCCTCAAGCTTCTGAGGAGGAAAAATGTAAGCCTAGAATTTTTTAACTAGGAAAAGGATTATTGGTTCAAGAGTGAGGATAAAATAAAGATATCTTCCAGACAAATAAACCCTCCACTGGACATGATTTTGAGGCTTGTCACCATCCAAGTATATCCGCCTTGTAGATATTGACATGAATGGCTTTA